>NC_086451.1:102795205-103099491 GCF_028390025.1 Pseudophryne corroboree | reverse complement strand
TTAGTTGAGAAAATATTTTCCTACTTTATAGATGATAAAATGCCATCAACTTTGTCTGCCAAGGCCGATGCCCAATGTGATAGTAGCGGGCATGCCATTTACGACACGGAGTGGCAAGGAACGGCTAAGGCCCTGGCCTATGTTCATGACTAGTGGTTCAGCTTCACATGACGATGGAAGCCCTCATCCTCCCGCTAGAAAAATTAAGCTGGCAAAAGCACAGCAAAGAACTGTGCGTTCTAAGATAGTATCACAAATCCCCAAGGAGAGTCAAAGTGTGTCAGCGGTTGCGATGCCTGGCCTTCCCAACAATGAACAATGGGCGGGAAGAGGTGACTCATTCCACCAATTGCACGCCCTCTACAAGTGCTGGAAGTAGCACCCACAGTACAGTTTCTGATATTCAAATTGAAGATGTCACTGTTGAAGTACACCAGGATGAGGATATGGGAGTTGCTGGTGCTGAGGAGGAAGCTAATGATAATGATTCTGATAGTGATGTGATTTGTTTAAATCAGGCACCGGGGAAGACACTTGTTGTCCGTGGGATGAATAAGCCCATTGTGATGCCTGGGCAAAATACCAAAAAAACCACCTCTTCGGTGTGGAAATATTTCTCCACAAATCCAGAAAACAGGTGTGTGTTGCCTCTGTCAATCTGTAATAAGTAGGGGTAAGGACGTTAACCACCTAGAAACATCCTCCCTTATACGTCACCTGCTGCGCATTCATCAGAAGTCAGTGTCAAGTTGTGAAACTTTGGGTAAGTGCGTAAGTAGTCCACTGACACCTAAATCCCTTCTTCCTCTTGTACCCAAGCTCCTGCAAACCACACCACCAACTCCCTCAACGTCAACTTCCTACCCATTCAGGAACATCAGTAGTAATGCAGACCATGTCACTGGCAAGACTGAGGAGTCCTCTCCTAACTGAGATTCCTCCGGAGAATACTTGAGTGGTACGCCTACTGATGCTGTTGCTGCCGCTGCTGTTGTTGCTGCTGGGAGTCGATCATCATCCCAGAGGGGAAGTCGGAAGACCACTTGTACTATTTCCAGTAAGCAATTGACTGTCCAACAGTCCTTTGTGAGGAAGATGAAATATGACAGCAGTCATCCTGTTGCAAAGCGGATAACTGAGGCCTTGACAGCTATGTTGGTGTTAGGCGTGCGTCCGGTATCCGCCATTAGTTCAGTGGGACTTAGAGAATTGATGGAGGTAGTGTCCCCCCGGTACCAAATCCCATCTACTGTAGGTTCCACTTCACTAGGCAGGCGATACCAAGAATTTACAGAGACATCAGAAAAAGTGTCCTCAGTGTCCTAAATAATGAAGTTGTACCCACTGTCCACTTAACCACGGACATGTGGACAACTGGAACAGGGCAGATTAAGGACTATATGACTGTGACAGCCCACTGGGTAGATGTATTGCCTCCCACAGCAACAACAGCAGCGGCACCAGTAGCAGAATCTCGCAAACACAAACTCGTTCCTAGGCAGGCTATGCTATGTATCACCGCTTTCCGTAAGAGGCACACCGCTGACAACCTCTTACGGAAAGTGAGGGACATCATCGCACAATGGCTTACCCCATTTAGACACTCCTGGGGATTTATGATATCGGACAACGCTACGAATATTGTGCGTGCACTACATCTGGGCAAATTCCAGCACGTCCCATGTTTTGCACATACAATTAATTTGATGGTGCAGAATTTTTTTTAAAATTACAAGGTAATGCAGGAGATGCTGTCTGTGGCCCGAAAAATTGTGATCCACTTTCGACATTCAGCCACCACCTGATGAAGACTGGAGCACAAACACTCCTGAACTTGCCCTGCCATCACCTGAAGCTAGAGGTGGTAACGAGGTGGAATTCAACACTCTATATACTTCAGAGGATGGAGGAGCAGCAAAAGGCCATTCAAGCCTATATATTCACCTACGATATAGGCAAAGGAGGGGGAATGCACCTGACTTAAGCGCAGTGGAGAATGATTTCGTCTTGTGCATGCTTCTCCAACCCTTCGAACTTGCCACACGTGAAGTCAGTTCAGACACTGCCAGCTTGAGTCAGGTCATTCCCCTCATCAGGCTTTTGCAGAAGCAGCTGGAGAAATTGAAGGAGGAGCTAAGATGGAGCGATTCCGCAAAGTATGTGGGACTTGTGGATGGAGTCCTTCATTCGCTTTGCCAGGATTCAAGGGTAGTCAATCTGTTGAAATCAGAGCACTACATTTTGGCCACCATGCTCGATCCTAGGTTTAAAGCCTATATTGTATCTCTCTTTCCGGCAGACAAAAGTCTGCAGAGGTTCAAAGACCTGCTGGTGAGAAAATTGTCAGCTCAAGTGGAACGTGACCCATCAACAGCTCCTACTTCATTTTCTCCTGGGGCTGCAAGGAAAAGGATAAGATTTCCTAGCCCACCTGCTGGCGGTGATGCAGGGCAGTCAGGAATGAGTGCTGACATCTGGTTCGGACAGAAAGACCTGCCAACGATTACTGACATGTCTACTGTCACTGCATATGATTCTGTCACCATTGAAAGAATGGCGGAGGATTATATGAGTGACAGCATCCAAGTAGGCATGTAAGACAGTCCATATGTATCCTGGCAGGAAAAAGAGGCAATTTGAATTCCCTTGCACAAACTGGCTTTACTTTACCTAAATTGCCCCCCCTCCAGTGTGTACTCCGAAAGAGTGTTTAGTGCAGCCGGTAACCGTGTCTGCGATTGGCATAGGAGGTTATTTCCACAAAATGTGGAGAAGATGATGTTCATCAAAATGAATTATAAATTCCTCCGGGAAGACCTTTACCAGCAATTGCTTCCAGAAAGTACACAGGGACCTGTGATGGTGGATTCCAGTGGGGATGAATTAATACTCTGTGAGGAGGAGGCTGTACACAGTGAAAGGGGTTAGGAATCGGAGGATGAGGATGAGGTCGTCATCTTGCCTCTGTAGAGCCAGTTTGTGCAAGGAGAGATTGATTGCTTCTTTTTTGGTGGGGGCCCAAACAAATCAGTCATTTCAGCCACAGTCATGTGGCAGACCCTGTCGCTAAAATGATTGGTTTGTTAAAGTGTGCATGTCCTGTTTATACAACATAAGGGTGGGTGGGAGGGCTCAAGGACAATTCCATCTTGCACCTCTTTTTCTTCTTTGCACGATGTGCTGTTTGGAGCCTAGTTTTTTAAGTGCCATCCTGTCTGCAACTGCAGTGCCATTCCTAGATAAGCCAGGTGTTTGTGCTGCATACTTGTGTCATACAGTTACCTCATTGCACCTCTTTTTCTTCTTTGCATCATGTGCTGTTTGGGGCCTATTTTTTAAATCTGCCATCCTGTCTGCCACTGCAGTGCCACTCCTAGATGGGCCAGGTGTTTGTGCTGCTTAGCTTAGTCATCCAGCCACCTCGGTGCAACCTTTTGGCCGAAAAACAATATTGTGAGGTGTGAGGTGTTCAGAATAGACTGGAAATGAGTGGAAATGAATGTTATTGAGGTTAATAACACGGTAGGATCGAAATTACCTCCAAATTATGTGATTTTAGCTGTTTTTATATATTTTTTTAAATCATCCAGATCCATAATCAAAATCAAAACACTAAAGGGTGGTTTTGGCAAAACCAATCCATATCCAAAACACGAGCATGGAACCAGAACCAAAACCAAAACACAATACACGAAAAGTGCCCACCGCACATCTCTACTTATAGAGCAAACCGTTACGCGACTGAGGGAGAGTCACAATCTCGAGCAGAGCTTAGATAGAATGGTGAAAGAGTTGCAGGGGGGGGGGGGGGGGCACTGGTAGATGAGGATGAGGATAATCAGGTAGCTAGCTGGGTCCCAGTTAGACGGAAGAAGAGGAGGGGGAGACAGGACATCTCCGATCTGCCAAACCCCAATAAATTCGCCCGATTGGACGAAGATTCTGGGGAGGACAGTGAGGAAATTACGGCACTGGAGGAGACCACTCCTTCTAGCAAATGGAGAAGCAGTCCCTCCAGGACAAAGGGAACAAAAGAAAGCAAGGTACCTGGCCAGATTGTGGTGGTAAGGGATTCTATTATCAGGAGAACAGACAGGGCAATCTGCTACCGTGACCGTGATCTCCGTACAGTCTGTTGTTTCCCAGGTGCTCGGGTACGGCACATTGCGGACCGGGTAGAAAGATTGTTGGGAGTGGCCGGGAACGACCCAGCGGTCTTGGTGCACGTTGGCACCAATGACAAAGTTATTGGTAGGTCGGATGTCCTTAAGAAAGATTATAGGGACCTAGGCCAAAACTTAAAGGCAAGATATTTCTCTGAAATATTACCTGTGCCACGCGTTAGTCTAGGAAGGCAGAGGGAGATTAGGGAGGTAAATCTGTGGCTCAGGGACTGGTGCAGTAAAGAGGGGTTTGTGCTCTTAGAACACTGGGCAGACTTCTCAGTCAGGCGCCATGTTTTTCGTCGCAATGGATTGCACCTGAATGAGGAGGGGGCAGTGGTGCTGGGGGGAAGGATGGTTAGAAGGTTGGAAGCGATTTTAAACTAGGTGCCTGGGGGGAGGGATTAGAAAGAATTAGTGGGACAACTAGAGAGAAAAGTAAAATGGGATGTATAAAGTATAATGAGGGTGGAGAGGGGGGAAGGAGAAAAATAGTCAGCGATGGTAATTTAAGGGAATATCAGATTCCGAAGGAAACGTTATCCACAACAAAACTCACGGATCAGGGAATTACCAAGCTAAAGTGTATGATTACAAATGCAAGAAGCCTAACAAGTAAAATGGGGGTTAAGGGGTTAGAGGTACTGGATTATGAGGAAAGACTTAAAAGGTTAGATTTGTTTACACTGGAAAAGAGGCAACTGAGAGGGGACATTATTAATATTTTTAAATACATTAAGGGACAATACAAGAATTTATCTAATGATTTGTTTATCAAAAAAACACTACATAGGACACGAGTACACCCCCTGAGGTTAGAAGAAAAAAAATTCCATACACAATGGAGAAAAGTGTTCTTCCCAGTAAGAATAGTAAAGATTTGGAATTCTTTGCCAGAGACGGTAGTAATGGTGGACTCAATCAATAGGTTTAAAAATGGATTAGATAAATTCCTAGCAGAAAAAAATATCCAAGGAGACAGCATTTAATTAAGATTTAAAAACAAACAAAAAAAAACATTTATTATACATGTGGAACTCGATGGACAGCAGTCTTTTTTCAACCTCAACAACTATGTAACTATAATGGATTATACTGTAATCAGTCTGGTTCTGGAGATTACACAGATACTTGCTCTCTGCTGCTTAGTGGAGTTCATTTACCTGTGCTATCTGGAAGATCTGCCATAGTACAACTAATCTGTTCTGTTCTGTAAGCCTGGTACCTGTGAGCATTTCTCCACTTTGCAAATTACCTGTGTTATTTGGAAGATCTACCAGCATGTCTGTACAGTGAAACTAATCTGTTCTATTCAGAAAACCTGTTATCTCTCAGCATTTCTCTGCTGTGCAAATTACATGTGCTATTTGGAAGATCTGGCCAGCACAATTCCTCATTGCAATTATCTGTGTTATATAGAAAACCTGCTTGCATATTCTTCAGCGTAAATTACCAATTATTTTCAGAATATATATTTAAAGTATTGTCAAGTTATTCTTATTTAGTTGGCATATTCAGCTAGTGCATTTCGTTCTTAGTGCCATTTGGTAAAATGGTATATTTAGCTAGTGCTTTTAGTTCCTTATGCCATTTAGTCTTTCTGAAATTTCCCGTTTCCATTAAATAAATACGTCTGTGATCTTGAGTTTGCACTACTTAAAGTCCTGGGGGAAGCCAAATACCAGTAAACAATGATGGTTCCAGGAAAGAGGGCTGTTATAGGTGAAGTACTCTACAAGTTGGTTCTGCTGGCAAAGGATAATGGTAACTATAACAGAGACATTCCATGAAAAAATATCTAAGACTATAACTAAGAAATACAGTGTTTGGAAATGTTCACCTAAGAAAAAGACGTAGTTGTAATGGAATGACACATTGTGGGGGATATGGTTTGGAACACAAACACGAGCCAATGAGATCATAGGCAAAAAATAGTCAGAGAAACAGCAGAATGAGGAAATGATGGACATAACAACAACACAATCTGGTTTAGACATTTGCAGCGCACACAACAGCATTCAACAGCACATATTAACTGGTTTAATGTTTTCTGTCTGGGATGGAATACTACTGGCATTAGGGAAATCTAACTGCGAAGCATAAGGAGAAAATAAATAAGGAGAAAATAAATGATTGAAAGCTAAATATTTCATAGCTTTAAAATGCTATTGATGAAACAGAGAAGCGTGAACAAGTAATATCAGGCTTTTTAAATACATTTATTATTTTTATGGTACATCTTTCACAGGTAATCTAGGTGATAGTTTAGAAACCTGTTCCTTTTCTATGCCAAGATGCTGCGTTCTTCTAGATGATAGTATTGAGTGCATCATGACAAAGGCTGAATACAGAACAAGAGATGCCAGCTAATAATCCAAACTAAAAACAAAAACAATCAAAATACAGACGCTCCTACATAAAAAAGGCTGAGGCTGTTCCTAACCTCTGTTATGTGCGAGGGCGGTCACTAAAGGTCGCCCCATGGACCAAATTACTTCTTTGTGTGCTGCATGTCTCAGCTGAAAGTGAAAGTGATAATGTAGGGAGATGTTACAGCCTGCCAGTAATTCTTAAAAAATACTGATATGACTGTTTCACACTTTCTGCATATGGAGAGAGGGTGCTGGGGAGAGAGAGAGTGAGGGTATGGCAAGGTTTTTGATGTGGCAGTTACATATCTCCCAACTTTCTTTAATGTGAAAGAGGGACACACGCGCGGCTTCGCCACGCGCGCTCACGAAAAAAGTGGCGTGACCTCTGAAAGGGGGTGTAGCTACCCTTGCCCATCACTGAAGAGGGCATGCCAAGCGCTCTGTAAGCTGATGGCATGCCCCCTTCTCCCTCTGTCACTCGTGAATAGACACTGTGCGCATGCGCACAGCGACTATTCTCAGCTGCTCTGCTAAGCAGGGCAGCGAGAGACAGAGCCTCCCAACTGCCCCCCCTCCCCACCGCGGGACACTGCAGCCCGCGGGTCGGACAGCGGGAGAGTCATCAAAAAACGGGACTGTCCCGCGAAAATCGGGACAGTTGGGAGGTATGCAGTTGCCATTAATAATGACCTTTCATATTCAAAATTGACTGGATTTTCTATCCATTCGTTTTATTTCCACTTACTGTTCCACTGGAGGGTGCCAGACGTTGCTCTGTTCGGGACAGAGATGCAAACACACACACAGGGCTGGTGCTAGAGTGTTTGGCGCCCCCCTGCAAATAATAAATTTGCACACTCCCATCCGTAAAAATGGGATAGCACGCACTGCAAAAAGGGGTGTGGTCACACAAGCAAGGGGCATGACCACAATGGTACCCACAATTCAAATTACGCCACACAGTATTACAATCTTATGCACATTAACCCAAACATAGTGCCCCTGATTCATATTACGCCACATAATAGTGCCCCTTATTCACATTTAAAATTGATGACAGAGCCAGTTCTAGATCTTGAAGAGCTCAGGGCAACAGTTTCCTTCGGCCATGCTCAGAACAGGGACAGTATATAGGGCCACAGAAAAGTACCAGTTCACATTACTCCGCACAGTAGTGTCCATTAGTCACATTAGACCACACAGCAGTGTCCGTTAGTCACGCTACACCACACAGCAGGGTCCATTAGTTACATTACACCGCACAGCAGTGTCTGTTAGTTACATTACACCGCACAGTAGTACCCTTATACACATTACGCCACACAGTAGTACCCTTATACACATTACGCCATACAGGAGAGCCGCTTATACAAGTTACGCCAGAGTAGAGCCCATTATACACATTATGCCAGATACAGCCCATTATACACATTATGCCAGGTACAGCCAATTATATACATTATGAAGGTCATTCAGACCCCGCCGCAATTGCGGCCCTCAGCGCAGTTTGCCATTGGCAGCAAACTGTGCATGCACAGTGGGCGTGAGGCCACACACATTGCGATCACTTCCCCGATGGATGTGACCACAATGTGATTGACAGGCAACAGCGTAGCGGAGTTAAGGTGTTACAGGGGTGGTGCCGGAAAAATGGGGCGGGCCGGGATGTCACATACAGCCGCTCCGGAAAAAAAATGTCTGCTGACCAGGCTGCGCTGCCAGGGGTCAACCTTAGATTAGATGCGTCCTCAATCAAATTGTGGATGCATCGGGAAGCGGCGCCACACGTGCTGGGTGACGTTGCATTGTACTGGGCGGACCTCAGCATGTGCAGAGATGAAAGCAGATCTGGCTGAATATGCAGCCATCTGCTTTCATCTTTGAATAACCCCCTATGCCAGGTACAGCCCTCATTCTCTCCACAGTGCGCCCCAGTACCTGCAGGAGGTCCCGGCTCAGGCGCTGCTTCTCCTCTCTCTTCTCCTCCGGTTTCTCTCAGGCTACATTACTCAAGCAGCAGCGGCTGTAGGACGTCGGCAGTGATGCCGAGAGGGGGGGAGGGAGCTGGTACTAATTACCCAGGCCCAGGCCCGGCGCTAGCCGCTCAGCAAGGGATGCAGTGCAGGTAGGCGCCGGGCAGGAGAGGCGCCTTCACTGCTCTGCATCCCAGCTGAAGCGCCGTCCTGTCCCCCCTGCTGCTGCTGCGCCTGCCCTGTCACACTGACAGGCAGCCGCAGCAGCGCCGGCAGCATGACTCCTTCTCCTCTGTCCCCTGTGACAGGCAGAGGAGTGTTTTCTGTCTGACGAAAGGGGGCGGAGCTACACGGACAAAGGGGGCGGAGCTACATGGACCAGGCTAGCAGACTGTGGAAGATCTGGCCAGCAAGATTGTGGTAAGGGTATGTAAAGAGTGTGAGAGAGAAAGTGTGTGTGTGTGTGTGTGTGTGTGTGTGTGTGTGTGTTTGTATTTAAAAAGTGGACGCTGTCTGCCGTAATGTGTAAAAAGGGGGGCGCTGTCCGCCGTAATGTGTATAAAGGGGAGCGCTGTCCGCCGTAATGTGTAAAAAGGGGACTCTGTCCGCCGTAATGTGTAAAAAGGGGAGCGCTGTCCGCCGTAATGTGTAAAAAGGGGGGCGCTGTCCGCCGTAATGTGTATAAAGGGGAGCGCTGTCCGCCGTAATGTGTAAAAAGGGGACTCTGTCCGCCGTAATGTGTAAAAAGGGGAGCGCTGTCCGCCGTAATGTGTAAAAAGGGGGACGCTGGCTGCCGTAATGTGTAAAAATGGAGGCGCTGTCCGCCGTAATGTGCAAAAAGTGGACGCTGTCCGCCGTAATGTGTAAAAATGGGAGCGCTGTCCGCCGTAATGTGTAAAAAGGGGACGCTGTCTGCCGTAATGTGTAAAAGGGGGACGCTGTCTGCCATAATGTGTAAAAAGGGGGACGCTGTCTGCCGTAATGTGTAAAAAGCGGAATCTGTCGGCCGTAATGTGTAAAAGGGGCTCTACCTGGTGTGGTGGCGCTACTGTGCGGCATAGTTTGAATAATGGAGACTACTATAATATGTAATATGAATTGGTATTATTTTGTGGCCACACCCCTTCCCCGCGAAGCCATGCCCCTATATTTTTTGTGCCCCTATTTTACATGCAGGTGTGTGTGGGGGGGGGTGCCGATTCCCTCTCTTGCACACAGCGGTAAAATGTCTAGTTACGGCACTGTCTGTGTGCAGGGCCGTAACTAGCGCTGCACAGAGTGAGTGTGGGCAGAGAGTTCACATCCATAGGCTTACACGGATCTCCTGCAGCTCAGGGGCCCAAGAGGCCATGGTAACCCCCTGGCCCTACATGTAAAGTATGGGAGGGCGCAAATTTATATTTTGCAGGAGGGCACCGAACACCCTAGCACCGGCCCTGCCCAGGCCTGAGACTTATGGAGTGGCACAGCAGTGACCCTGGTCTGCCGCACTCCCACCACCATCTTTCTTTACTGGGCAGCAGCATAAGCTCTCATCCTGGGAGCACAGTACATGCTGCAGTTAGGCAGAGAGGCTGCTGCTACTGCTGAGCCTCTGCCTGTTCCTGTACAGGTGGGGAGGGGGGGGGGTTGATCACACTAATCACGCTCCCCCACCGAATTGACCCTGGCTGAAGGTGGTAGCTCAGAAATCATGCGCTACAAAGATTTATTTTAACTTTTTCCACAAGGGGGCGTGGTTACGCCTCCCGTGATTAGGCCACGCCCCCAAAACAAATCAGCAGCACAGGATGTCGGCGGCGACAGCGGAGCTGTGTGTGGGGTGAGTCTGCACACTGACTGCAGTCTCTCTGGGGAGGAGGAGGGGGTGGGAGCCGCGCTACCCGCTGCCAGCGCCGTTACCTGTCATCCAGTCTGACAGGCGCAGTGGCAGCACGCAGCAGCAAGGTAGCAAAGCAGGGGGAGCGCCTCCCTGCATTGCATATCCTTTCTGAGTGGGTAGCGCTGGCTCTGCACACTCACACACACACACACACACACACACACACACACACACACACACGTATTATTACAGGTATTATTATTATTATTATTATTAGTGATGTGCACCGGAAATTTTTCGGGTTTTGTGTTTTGGTTTTGGATTCGGTTCCGCGGCCGTGTTTGGATTCGGACGCGTTTTGGCAAAACCTCCCTGAAAATTTTTTGTCGGATTCGGGTGTGATTTGGATTCGGGTGTTTTTTTTACAAAAAACCCTCAAAAACTGCTTCAATCATAGAATTTGGGGGTCATTTTGATCCCATAGTATTATTAACCTCAATAACCATAATTTCCACTAATTTTCAGTCTATTCTGAACACCTCACAATATTATTTTTAGTATTAAAATTTGCACAGAGGTCGCTGGATGACTAAGCTAAGCGACCCAAGTGGCCGACACAAACACCTGGCCCATCTAGGAGTGGCACTGCAGTGTCAGACAGGATGGCACTTCAAAAAAATAGTCCCCAAACAGCACATGATGCAAAGAAAAAAAGAGGTGCACCAAGGTCGCTGGATGGCTAAGCTAAGCGACCCAAGTGGCCGACACAAACACCTGGCCCATCTAGGAGTGGCACTACAGTGTCAGACAGGATGGCAGATTTAAAAAATAGTCCCCAAACAGCACATGATGCAAAGAAAAAAAGAGGTGCACCAAGGTCGCTGTGTGACTAAGCTAAGCGACCCAAGTGGCCGACACAAATACCTGGCCCATCTAAGAGTGGCACTGCAGTGTCAGACAGGATGGCACTTCAAAAAATAGTCCCCAAACAGAACATGATGCAAAGAAAAAAAGACGTGCACTAAGGTCGCTGGATGGCTAAGCTAAGCGACCCAAGTGGCCGACACAAACACCTGGCCCATCTAGGAGTGGCACTGCAGTGTCAGACAGGATGGCACTTCAAAAATATAGTCCCCAAACAGCACATGATGCAAAGAAAAAAAAAGGTGCAATGAGGTAGCTGTGTGACTAAGCTAAGCGACCCAAGTGGCCGACACAAACACCTGGCCCATCTAGGAGTGGCACTGCAGTGTCAGACAGGATGGCACTTAAAAAAATAGTCCCCAAACAGCACATGATGCAAAAAAAAAAAAAAAGGTGCACCAAGGTCGCTGTGTGACTAAGCTAAACGACCCAAGTGGCCGACACAAACACCTGGCCCATCTAGGAGTGGCACTGCAGTTTTCTAACGAGAGGATGAGTGCTTCCATCCTCATGTGAATCTGAACCACTAGCCATGAACATAGGCCAGGGCCTCAGCCGTTCCTTGCCACTCCGTGTCGTAAATGGCATATTGGCAAGTTTACGCTTCTCATCAGACGCTTTTAATTTTGATTTTTGAGTCATTTTACTGAACTTTTGTTTTTTTTATTTTACATGCTCTCTACTATGACATTGGGCATCGGCCTTGGCAGACGACGTTGATGGCATTTCAACATCTCGGCCATGACTAGTGACAGCAGCTTCAGCATGAGGTGGAAGTGGATCTTGATCTTTCCCTATTTTACCCTCCACATTTTTGTTCTCCATTTTTTAATGTGTGTAATTATATGCCAGTAATATATCAATAGCAATGGCCTACTGTACCGTACTGCTTAATATTATATACTGGTGGTCAGTAAAATTATGCACTGTCCTCCTACTATATATACTGCGCACAACAACTAAAATGCACCACAGGTATGGATGGATAGTATACTTGACGACACAGAGGTAGGTAGAGCAGTGGCCTACTGTACCGTACTGCTATATATTATATATACTGGTGGTCAGCAAACTGTGCAAAACTGAAATGCACCACAGGTATGGATGGATAGTATACTTGACGACACAGAGGTAGGTAGAGCAGTGGCCTACTGTACCGTACTGCTATATATTATATATACTGGTGGTCAGCAAACTGTGCAAAACTGAAATGCACCACAGGTATGGATGGATAGTATACTTGACGACACAGAGGTAGGTAGAGCAGTGGCCTTCTGTACCGTACTGCTATATATTATATATACCGGTGGTCAGCTAACTGTGCAAAACTGAAATGCACCACAGGTATGGATGGATAGTATACTTGACGACACAGAGGTAGAGCAGTGGACTACTGTACCGTACTGCTATATATACAGTCACTGGTCAGCAAAATTCTGCACTGTCCTACTATATACTACAATGCAGCACAGATATGGAGCGTTTTTCAGGCAGAGAACGTATAATACTGGTGGTCACTGGTCAGCAAAACTCTGCACTGTCCTCCTACTATATAATACTGCTGGTCCCCAGTCCCCACAATAAAGCTATTAGCACACTGAGCACAGACATTTGCAGCACACTGAGCACAGATTTGGAGTGTTTTTCAGGCAGAGAACGTAGATATTTGCACTTGCAGCACACTGAGCACAGATATTTGCAGCACACTGAGCACAGATATTTGCAGCACACTGAGCACAGATATTTGCAGCCCACTGAACATAGAAACTGAGAGGACGCCAGCCACGTCCTCTCACGATCATCTCCAATGCACGAGTGAATAATGGCGGCGACGCGCGGCTCCTTATATAGAATACGAATCTCGCGAGAATCCGACCACGGGATGATGACGTTCGGGCGCGCTCGGGTTAACCGAGCAAGGCGGGAGGATCCGAGTTGCTCAGACCCGTGGGAAAAAAAAGGTGAAGTTCGGGCGGGTTCGGATCCCGAGGATCCGAACCCGCTCATCACTAATTATTATTATTATTTTTGTAACAGTTTCTTATATAGCGCAGCATATTCCATTGCACTTTACAATTGGAACAACAGTGATAACACAAAACTGGATAATAACAGACAGACATAGAGGTAGGAAGGCCCTGCTCGCAAGCTTACAATCTATAGGGAAATAAGCATACAGGGAAATACACATGGATAGGTGCTATCTATTGCATGGTCCAGCCAGATGGCAGAGTTTCTTGGTGGGCTGTATGTTATAGTCACACAGCTATGTTGACCAGAGGTCAGGAGAATGTCAAACTGAAGAAAAAGAAAATACTGTTTGTTAGGATGTGTGGACTGTACAGAGGGGATGTAATTAGATATGAATATTTATGATGGTACACCCCCCGCCATATACTGCCCCTACATACACTGCTACCCCATCCTCTTCCACATTCTGCATCACCCACCATATACTGCCACAATATACCCACTGCACCTCCATATGCTCCATATAGTGCCCCCTATTACAGGGCACCCCCCTCCTCCATATACTTCTCCTGTGATATACTACATTCTCAGCACCCCCTCCTCCATATACTATGCTGTAACTCCAGGTTACTTGCCATCCCGGGACTCAGCAACAAGTAGCAGCAGTAACCAGGAAGCAGATGTAGGAAACATCATATGGCACCGGGGACACATGTGGCCACTTACCAGCAGGGAGAGAAGGTGAATCAGTCCGGCAGGAAGGGGTGATACCCTGTGTAGGGTGAGCAGTGCTGTGACCGGGAGAAGGATGGGTAGATGATGCACATGAGAAGGAGGCAGATAACTGACTCAGTTGCTTTATATATACAATGTGTGCAGAGAGGGAGGGTCCTGTGCTCGCCCCTCTCACCCCCCGCAGAAGCCATGCCCAGACTCCACTACAGTCAGCTGCTGGTGGCTGCTGGCCTCCTCTAACCCCAGAAAGGCCGGTAGATGTTTCGGGGACTGGTGCGCTTACACATGCCAGTACTGGTGTATATAGTGCAGCATCACAATAGCTTGCCCATTACAGATAGACGGCGGGATGTACTAAAGCAAAAATGGGGGTTTTACCGCATTTTCATATTTACTAACACCCTACCGCCGCGTTTTCTGCGTCCAGGGTATCGCCATCTCTGGATGGCGATACCCTATAGAAGCCTGTGGGCTTCTTTTCGCCGACCGCCGCAACCCGCCGACACCGTCGACACCGCCGCAGACGCCGACACCCTCCCCCCCCAGCTTACCTTCCTCCATGATGCCCCGGACCCGGAAGGTAATCTCCTCCTCCCCCTAGCAACGCAGCCGGACGTCCTTCCGGCTGCAGGGGGGAGGAGGAGGCGCCGGGGGCAGCCTGCTGCTGCTACCCGGCATCAAGGCAGTGTGGGGACCCCATGGAGGTGACGGAGACCCCCCTCAGACCACCTAACAGGTATCGCGGGGGGCCTCCGTCACCGCATCGCGATGTTGATCGCATATGTTAGTACATACGCGATCAACATCGCTGCGGTAACCGGCGAGGTGCGGCGATGTATGTTAATACATCCCGCCCAGAGAGTATATATATATATATATATATATATATATATATCTATCAGTGACGTGCGGTGGGGTGAGGCAGAGCCTTTCCTGTCATACTAACGTTTGTGCCAGAGTTTTGACTGTATAAAGTATATGAAAAATACAAACAATATGTTAGAAATATCTTCTTTGCATTATTCTAATAATTTTTATAGCCAAAACTCTGGAGTAAAAAGTCTATGGCAGGTGAGGCAGTGCCTCACCTGACTAACTTTTCCACACATCTCTGATCAAAACTCACCAAATCTCCAGGCGTTTATACTGCTGCACCTGTGTATAATGGCCAGATGTACCCTTTGGCTCATATATTGCATGTAAGTCAGTCTCTGGGGCTAGCCAGTGCCTCCTGAGCTATTAAGCTCACTGCACATCCCTGATATATATATATATATATATATATATAGTATATAAGGCTAAAGCTACACACACACACACACACACACACACACACACACACACACACACACACACACACACACACACACACTCCCCCCCCCCCCCCCCCTACCTTCTGGTGTCTGTCATTTTGATGGGCTTTTAACTTGTTCAGTATAAAGTGCATTATTATGTACAATAAAACTACAGCTCTCAAGAATTACGTGCTGATAATAACCCCAGAAATCAAAATGAAGAACAATAAAAACTACAGTTCTGTTATTACTATAACAAATAATACATTTTATTAAAACACACTTTGAATTCCTATATTTACTCTGATGTTATTAAACGTTCAATCCAAAGGTTCTGTGGAATAATCCAGCCCCATCCAAAAAAAGATCAAATGTAGCCACAAAGATCGCATGTGAACCTTAAATCCAGAGTTTGTTTCCCCTGTACGTCAATATATATTTATTTTGTCATCCATTAGAAAAACAATTAGCTGGGAAAACAGACAAATCAGCAGATGGTGTAAATATATGATCTAATTAAATGAGATGAGGAAATGCTAAATTAACTGTGAATGTGATAATTTATTCTACGGTAAAGGATCATATTTTTGTTTTTGGTTGTATTAAAGTGCTGTAGCTGATTCAGAATCAAAAATTCTGCAGTATATATTGTGTAAATGTTGAACATCTAGTGCAGAGGTTCTCAAACTCGGTCCTCGGGACCCCACACAGTGCATGTTTTGCAGGTAACCCAGCAGGTGCATAGGTGTATTAATTACTCACTGACACATTTTAAAAGGTCCACAGGTGGAGCTAATTATGTCACTTGCGATTCTGTGAGGAGACCTGCAAAACATGCACTGTGTGGGCCCCCGAGGACCGAGTTTGAGAACCTCTGGTCTAGTGGACCCTAAATGGGCACAAATGATGGGCCAAATAGTTCTTATCTGCCATCAAACTGTATGTTTCTATGATGTAGGGATTAAGGCCCACATGCATTCATGAAACGTTCACAACTAGAGATGAGCGGGTTCAGTTCTCAGAGATCTGGACCTGCCCGAACACACTGATCCGAGGCAGGATCCAAGTCCAGCTCGGGGTTTTCTAGTGGTACTTGTGCTGTGATGTTCGTCCAGGGGCTGTCCATCCTGGAGCTTGTGCTGTGTCCGTCCAGAGGCTGTTGCCTGTGTCCATCCATGGGCTGCTGTGTCCTCCAGGGGCTGCTGTTTCCAACCAGGGACTGCTGGCTGTGTCCATCCTGGGGCTGCTGTTGCCTGTGTCCATCCAGGGGCTGCTGTGTCCATCCAGGGAGTCTGCTGTGTCCGTCCTCCAGTGTAACAAAAAACAAATTTAAGAAAATAAAAAAAAAGTTTAACAAAATTATTATTTTTGTGTGCTGTACCGCAGTGTAATATTCATATAAGTACTGTGACGCTTCAGGCCGTACCCCAATGTATACATAACCAGTGACCATGCAGGTGATAATGTCGATTTATATACAGGAATGAAAAGCTATACCTTCTATACACTCTAAACACACTTTAAACCTTTAGCCGCTGCAGCCGCTATACTTGGTACACATGCTACGTACTTTTTACGCTATTAGCGTACAGAGTCCCGTACGATGTACGGACTCTGTGTACAAACGCCGCGCTGATGGTACAATGCACCCGCAGTGTGTCCACACCCAATGAATACGCTTTAAACCTTATACAGCAATGCAATGCGTTACTAATACACTTTTAAACCATAGCGGGGAAAGGAAGACACAACACCGATTTGTAGTTAAATCACTGGGTTCCGACACCACAGCGTAATATTGCTGAAAGGGGGTTACAATATATACAATACAATAAAAGACAATATAACAGAATAATGGCTACAGTCAATGGTACATACGTGAGTATATTCGCGTGCGCTTCCCGGTCCGGTCCTCCGTAATCAAATAGATAACGTTGTGAGTCTTGTGCCAGACCAGGCTGCAGCAGGCTTTATTTATACAATTCTTCCAAAAGCAATACAATGGATACTGTAATCCCTTTGTCCATTGGACACAGGAATGCACTTTTACAGTACAGGAGAGGTCATAGGTCGATTTGAATTGGTGGGCGATGTCTGTTCTAACTGCTCTTGTGGGTGGTCTCCTCTGGATTCCTGCCGCATACATAATGTGACCTTGTGACCTTGTTCTGTCCCCTCCTATTCTGTAAAGGTGAATCCCCTTGTTCTGAAACCATTTAAACTGTTGTTATTTTCTGGTGTGGTGCATGGGGACTATGTGTACATTGTGCACTATTTGGATTAAATATGTAATGTGTTTTGATAGCTCTCCATGCGTTCACAAACTCTACCATAAATACCCATGCCACGCACTGATGCGCACGACCGCGGGAGCGACCATACGCAAATTGCGAATATGTGCACGCACAGCAGAACAAGTACACGCGCGGAGGCCATCTGTGTGTAGTTCGTATGTGATGTGTGTACTGCAATATTTTTCGACTTTGGCAGTCACCAATAACTGCCACTATCTAATCACTAAACAGAAAAATATCTACACAATATCTACAGAAGTTTTGGATGGTCGGGGGAGAGTGGTAGGTAGGAAATGTATGACCTAGTGGGATAGTAAAAAGCATGTATGTATGATTCCATGTCTGAGGGGCATGTATCATCGTGCCGTATATGTTCTAAATAAGCTTCGAGGTATTGTGAAGTATACATTAAATCCTTCACATCCCGTATTAAGGGTCTGTAAATGGGCCAACAAACACTACCGAGCTCTTTTCGGCTTCTTGTTCCAACAAATTGGGTGCACATTTAGTTGATGATACATGGAGGGGGAACATATGTGAGTGCTAGTATATGTAGAAATCACCTGTGTGTCATTAACTGAAGGTTGTAGAGATGAAGATAAGACACATATCTAAAATACATTCACATAAACATTTACATAAACATTCTTGGGTAGGGCTGATGTCTTTTTCCGGATAGGTGTATCTGGGCAGAGGGGGAGACAAAAGAAAAACGGGTGAAAGAAACAGGCCATGGAATTCATTTGCAATCCTTATCATAACACTGTCTCTATGGATGGGTCGTAAATTAAATCTGCTGCTATAACAATGCCCTCGCTCCCTAGACTCATCAACTTTGTGCCGTGCTTGCGCCGCGTCAGAATTCGAACACACCTAAATATCAAGTCAATAATTATGACGACTCCCAGGATACAAAGGAGAAACTTCCCTACACTCATAATAACATTTTGAGCCCACTCTCCTAATCCTGAGAACCAATTTCGTGGGTTCAACCATGAGACCCAGCCGGTCAGCTCATTACCCACAGCAGTCAGGGTAAGGTTGTGTCTCCTCCGGAACTCCCACTTCAACTGCAAGATATCGTCCATCTTTCGATCGATAATCTCGGTTGGGTCATCAGTGCTGTTTGTAATATACGTACAGCACTTCACACCATATTGAGTTGCCAAAGTGACACAGTACCCACCCGTCACGGCTGTGATATAATTAAGGACCATCCTGTGCTGAATCAATTCCTTCTTGTAAGCTTGTAACTCCCTTCCCGTATACCTGAAGGTGTCGTCATACATCTCAGTGATATTATCTATTAAGTTCGCTAGCGCATGGATATACCTATAATTTATAATTCCTCTGGCAGTACGGGTGATGTCTAATGCGATATGGAATTGAATCCCGGTGGATTCGTGGATCAAATCAGAGGCTGCGTGCTCTGTCCTGTCTATGAGGTGTCTCTTGACGATGTGTTCATAGTGAGTATGAGTATAAGGAGCCTGAGCACTGTGGTGAACGTCTTTCATTTTATCATGGGTTATGGTCATGACCTCTGGTAGTACTCTCCCAATATAACACAATCCCTCTGAGATCGGGGCAAGCCACTTGTACGCCTTCCACCCACATATGAAATAGGCATTATCGGGAAGAACATAGGGGACAAAATATACATATTACAAACTTTCCAAGTAAAGAAACCTATCCCTAGTTCTCCCATCTGCTCAGTACAAGTATCGGGCTGGATGATATGAGCACAATACCCTGGCGATACTTTTCCAACCCACATGGTCTTGCTTCCACGCGTATACCTATACCGAAAATACCTCCCACTGTTGGCTATTTGGCGTACAAGTTCAGAGTCTATGGGTATCCTATCAGCTCTGTGTGAAACGGTCATTGTCTGGTTATTCCACGTCACTTCCCAATTTCCCGGTTTTTGGTAATTGGAAATATTGAAACATAATAAGGATCTATCTACATGATACTGGTGGAGCTTCAAACTAGGGGGCCTAGAAATATTGAATTTCTTGTCCACCGGTCTCCCACCCCGTAATTTGAGTACCTCATCTATTGCTAAAGGGTATGGTACTAATCCTGACTTGCTCTAACCTTGAGGTACTTGTGAGCACACCCAGCATTCTGTCTGGTTTAAGACATTACCCACTAGTGAGTGGTAATCACTCAATGGATGACGGTCCATGTCGATATTAAGGCTGGACTGACATCTCTGGATGCACCCATCCTCGACTATGTTCTCACAATTCCTACAAATGCAATTTTCCTCAGACAATAACCCTTCACAGTGCCTCCGAGCTCCCTGACTACCAGAGCGCTTTCTGATACCCGCCTTTGCTCGAGTGATGTGTTGCTCCTGAGATTCTACAAATCCATCCTCGCCATCAGAACCCATTCCAGATCCTTGCTCGACCTCTCTGGGACCCTCACCGTAACAGACTGTCCTGGTCAACAACAGGATTAACAGAAAAACCCGAAACGCAGTCTCTTGGGGTAGATCCATCTTGTTAAGGGGAGAGAAGGGAGACAAGAAGGGGGGGAGAAAGAGAAGAAGAGAAGGAGGGTAGTGGGAGATGGAAAAAGGAAAAAAACTGGTGCGACAACCGCCTCTGGTCTTGTTGTTCTCCGCGCTCAGGTGCCGTCTCAACAGTCCTGCCTCTCAACCTTCCCGGAACAGACACTCCAGTGATACGATGTTCTCTACACTCTGCTCTTTGTCACGGGTTCTTTCCGGGTCAGCGACCTTCTTACAGTGGGACGAGTGGACCCAAGTCTCTCTTTTGGCAACCTTTAATGCTGTCGTGCTGGTTAGCAAGACTTGGTACGGTCCTTCCCACCTGTCAATGAGGCAACCTGAGCGTAGAAAATTTCGTATCATTACATAATCCCCAGGTTCAATGTCATGACAATTACTGTTCGGTAGGTCAGGAATCACCAGCTTTAGATTTCTATTTTGATTTCTCAGCTGCTGGCTCAATCCAATCAAATATTTCACAGTCACTTCATTATTGCATTTCAAATAATCCTGGGGGTCTATCATTACATGAGGTTGTCGACCAAAAAGAATCTCAAGGGTGATAGGTTAAGAGGAGACCTGGGAGTGGTTCTGATGCTGTACAATGCTAGTGGCAAAGCTTCTTTCCACAACAATCCAGTCTCAGCCATCACTTTGCTCAGCTTGTTCTTAATAGTGCTGTTCATTCTCTCCACCTTCGCACTCGCCTGTGGTCGGTACGGAGTATGCAGCTTGCTATTAATTCCCATTAGTTTGCACATAACCTGAAAGACTTCACCTGTAAAATGGGTACCCCTATCGCTTTCAATTATTCTAGGGATACCATATCTACACACAAATTCCTGCACAATTTTCTTTGCAGTGAACTTAGCAGTATTTGTGGCAGCAGGGAACGCTTCTACCCAATTGGAAAATACATCAATACAGACTAACACATATTTTAAATTCCTACAGGGTGGTAACTGTATGAAATCAATTTGTATTACCTGAAAAGGTCCGTCTGTCGGAGGGATACGGGATGGCTCTGTTGGTATTGACTTTCCAATATTCTTCCTCAAGCAAGTAAGGCATGTCATTGCTCTCTTACCTGCATGAGAAGAGAATCCTGGCGCACACCAGTAGGCTCTCACTAGCTTGCACATACCCTCTTTGCCTAGGTGAGTCAGACCGTGTGCCGCCTCAGCTAGACCTGGAAGATATGCTCTGGGGGCCACTGGCTTACCGTGTCCACCTGTCCAGAGTCCTGAGGACTCCTGGCCATACCCCTTTAACCTCCAGACCGCCTTTTCCTGTGAAGAACACAAATTTTGCATTTCAATTAATTTTTGTGTGTTGATTGTGTTGAATGTCATCAGTGATGTGATGTTCGTTTGTATGGGGGTGCTGGCTGCTGATTTAGCAGCTTCGTCTGCCCGGCTGTTACCAAGTGAAATTGGGTCTTGGTTGTAAGTGTGTGCTTTGCACTTGATAACAGCCACTTTGTCTGGTTCTTGTATCGCTGTTAGAAGCCTTTTTATGTGGGACGCATGCGCTACAGGTGTGCCAGCTGCCGTCATGAAATTTCTGGAGCGCCATAGGGCCCCAAAATCATGCACCACTCCAAAGGCATACCTAGAATCTGTGTATATATTTAGCTGACTTACCCTTGGCCAATTCACACGCTCTGGTTAGGGCAACCAGCTCAGCAACTTGTGCTGAGTGCGGTGGGCCCAGGGGTTCAGCTTCTATGATACCTCTGTCGTCTACAACTGCGTATCCAGTACACAAGTCTCCCGATTCTGTCTGTCTGTGGCAACTACCGTCAGTGTAAAAGGTAAAGTCTACGCCTTCCAGTGGGTTGTCACTGATGTCAGGTCTCGCAGTGAAAGTCTGATTCAAGTATTCCATACAATCATGCGTATCAGTCTCTGCACTAAATCCTCCTTCACCATCATTCTCATCCTCCACCCTTTGTGCCTGTCCAGGCACACTTGGCAAGTAAGTTGCAGGATTTAGTGCGCTGCATCTCTTAATGGTGATGTTTACAGGGGCCATCAGTGATAATTCCCATTTTGTAAACCGTGCCGATGAGACATGTCTGGTTTGGGCAGAGTTTAGTAAGGCTGATACTGCATGAGGTGTATGGATGGTCAGGTTGTGTCCTAACACTACGTCTTCGCTTTTACTTACTAGCAAAGCTATCGCTGCAACACTTCGCAAGCATGTGGGGAGAGACCGCGCTACGGTGTCCAACTGTGCACTGTAGTAAGCTACCGGCCTGCTGGCATCACCATGTCTCTGGGTTAAGACACCTGCCACGCACCCTGCACTTTCTGTACCATATAATTCAAAGGGCTTCCCATAATCTGGCATACCTAATGCAGGTGCCTGTGATAGGCACTGTCTGAGTCTCTCAAATACCAGTTCGGACTCATCTGTGTGCGAGATCCGATCTGGTTTGTTCGAAGAGACCATTTCTTGCAAAGGTAAAGCCAGCATGGAGAACCCTGGGGTCCAGTTTCGGCAGTACCCACACATTCCAAGGAAAGTGCGGATCTGTTGCTGGGTTTGTGGCAGAGTCATGTCGCGAATCGCCTCTATTCTATCAGCGGTGAGATGTCTAAGTCCTTGAGTCAAGCAATGTCCCAAATATTTTACCCTGGTCTGGCACAACTGCAACTTATCCTTAGAAACCTTGTGTCCTGTATGAGAAAGATGAAACAGAAGCTGTTTCGTGTCTTTCAAGGACGATTCGAGTGAATCAGAACACAACAATAAGTTATCGACATACTGTATTAGCACTGATCCACTCTCAGGTTGAAAGGATTGTAAACAGTCATGCAAAGCCTGGGAGAAAATACTTGGGCTGTCAATGAAACCTTGGGGAAGACGAGTCCAGGTGTACTGTACTCCCCTGTATGTAAATGCAAAGAGGTATTGGCTGTCAGGGTGCAGAGGGACAGAAAAGAAGGCAGAACAGAGGTCAATGACAGTGAAAAATTTTGCAGTAGGGGGAATTTGCATGAGGATGACAGCTGGATTGGGCACTATGGGGAATTGGCTCTCAACTATCTTGTTTATCCCCCTTAGATCCTGCACTAGCCTGTAACCCCTCCCCCCACTCTTTTTCACAGGGAAGATGGGACTATTGGCCGTGCTGGACGTCCTGACTAGTATGCCCTGTTGTAGCAACCGCTCTATGACGGGGTACACTCCTAATTCTACCTCTGGCTTCAGAGGATACTGGGGGATTTTTGGAGCTATCCTACCGTCTTTTACTTGCACTACTACCGGAGCTACATTCGCCATCAATCCAGTGTCTTGTCCATCTTTGGTCCAAAGGGAACCTGGTATTTGTGAGATCATTTCCTCTACCTTTGCTGGACACTTGTCTATAACAGCAGAATGCGACATTAGCTTTTGAGGGGTGTCTAATATATCTTGTACTTCCTGAACGTGATTCTCAGGTATATCCTCAGGAGTACAGTATATGACACACTGCATTTTACACAATAAATCTCTTCCAAGCAGGTTAGTCGGAGCCGCTGCAGCCAGCAAAAAAGAATGCTTGGTTTGCAAGGGCCCTATCGTAATCTCTGCAGGTCTACTCAAAGGGTAGTGTTGCACTGTTCCTGTTACTCCCATTGCCGCAATTGTTTTACACGTGGTTTTTATACCTGCAGTCAAATTTAACACTGACCTGGCCACCCCTGTGTCTACAAGGTAATGGTATACCAGCTACATCAACCGTGACCTCAGGTTCACTACCAAGGCTAGCAATCAACTTTACTGGCTGGAGACTACAGGTGTGGCCCAACCCCTATTGTGTGATGAGACCCTCCCGCAGCGCACTGGCAGCTACAATATATGAGGGGGTAGCTGAGAATTTTCAGAGGTCTGCCAGTCCCTCCTAGGTGGGTACCTCCTTGTTTCCCCTGCGTGTGGCTCGTAACTTCTCCTATGCGGTCCCTGATCCCAATTATGTGTATTGTAGTGTGGTTCATATCCTGGCCTAGGGGGTCGGTATACATTATGTGAACCTTTATTCCTACATTCCCTTGAGTAATGTCCTACCTTGTGACAATTATAGCATGTTGCTTCACGTGACTTACCATCAGGGGTCTGGGGTTTCGGCTGATGTCGCTTTGTGGTAAGTGCACCTATACTTACAGTCATCAGTTTTTCCCCCTGTGACTCCCTGTGTTTAACGATGTTCCTATCATGCTCGACAGCGGACTCTCTCAGCCACCTGAGATACCTCTCCAGTTTGGTAGAGAAGTCTATACCCTTGTCCTCAGTGTGTCCTTCAACCCGTCCATTAATACAGAAATGGCTACTGCCTGTGATGTGCATTGTCCTTAATATCCTCAACCCCAGTGTATCTAGCCATTTCCTGCAGTGCTCGATGGAAATATTCAGATGCCATTTCACCTTCTTTTTGTCTTATGGAAAAGATTTTATTCCATTTGACAACAGCAGGGAAATATACTCCTAATTGCAGATTTATTTGCCGCACATTCTCCTGAGTGTACTCCTCAGTGAGAGGTACCTCTGCGTCTAGGTTACAATCAGTTATGAACTTCGAGGGGTCAATATTGGAGGGTAAACATACCCGTAGCACTGTTCGCCAATCTTTGTTTGTGGGTTTGGTGGCGTTACCTAACTCTTTAATGAACCTCTGGCATTCGACTATATCTTTTTCTGGGATCAGGAAATTCTGATATAATTGACCTTAATTCTGTCCGGGACCAGGGACAATGCATGGCAATGTTCCTGATGGGAGTTACTCCCTGAGCGTCAGTCCTCCCATTGGGGACTGCAATCACCCTGACAGGATTTAATTCAATTACATCATTCTGGTTTGATTCTACAATGTGGGGTGCTATCGTTTCTGCATAATGTACGGTACTATACTTACCTGTGGACACGACCTCACTTATCCCTCCGCTAGGGGGCCTGACTACTGCTCTTGTTGGTTGGGCCGTGCCCACCTTAGTATCTTGTATGGTGGCTGCTAGAGAGAGTGCCGATATCGTGCTGGGCTCATCTTCCTGCTCGCAGTCCTGGGGGAAATTTAAAATGGGATACAACTGGCAAGGGTTAGCATTAGTACATTTATCAATTACACTCTTATCTTGTACCAATGTGCCATTGTCTGTAGCCACTTTCTCCCCCACAATATACGGTGGTGGTGGTGGTGCGGTCGCCATTATTTTCCCGCTAGGTTTGGAACCTGCTGCGCGAGCTAATTCTCTTTGTATATCCCCCTCTTGCTGCCATAAATTTAAACAATCTGTATGTCTAATCCTTTGTTTTCTGGATTTTATTAGACATATCCTTATCCTTAAATTCTGCAATACCTCTGGTTCAAAACTGCCCACTTTAGGGAATGGTACCCTATCTTTGTCAGTCATACGTACCCATTCAGACAAAAAGTCTTCAGTGTGTGATCCATATTTACCACACATAACAAACCTCGCTGACCCCTTGGGCCGCGGCACCTCAACCTGAACCCTGGTTAAACGTCCACCGCTTGTGCAATTGGATCCCATCGCTGACTTTTTCCTATTACGCAATCCCCAATGCACAATGCGAATAGACGGTGAAAGTTCTTAAGCGCTTTCACCCACTCCTTCTCTGCCGTGTACCACGACTCACTCCAAGAATGACCACCGCGTACCCAGTGAGGTCCCTATCTGATTTCTATTCACTGGAAGTGTTTAGGAGTGACTTACCTATTTCCAGTGAATATACACCGCTGGAGATTTTCCTGAGAGAGACCAGCGAAAACTCCCTATACACTTATACACAAATCACACTTGCGTATGCTCTATACAGTGCTAATGGTACCGTGATTTTACGCAAAGCACCTAAAGTGGTATCCAGTTGCGCTTTATATATCGCATCCACAAATGTGCGGTCCAATCGCACAGCATATAGGTACTTGTTACCTATCTGCCGTACGATCACGGGTCGTTGTACAAACTGGGTCCCTCAGTCTGGAGCGTAATACCAAAAACCTTTTAACTTCAATACTTCGCAATACAATGCACTATCACGCTCCTTTACAAATCACCTCACGATTTGCGTTTTGAACCTTATACTAACGTGAGTCAGCCGCCTCACGCCACCAAGTCTCCACTCACTTGATGTACCGCACGACGGGATTCCGAATTCCGGGGTTCAAATTTCCACTTGCTCCTACGTTCGCTCACTCAAATACACTTTGGTTTTTCTGTACAGAAAATTATCATTCATTCAGACAAGCAGTTTTACTCCCAGAGGCAATACAGTAAATAAGAGTTTTATACTAAACTTTGGAAACTGGGCAATCTTGTGCTATTGTAGCGTGGCTACTGTCCCACCTTTAAACTAAATGAACTATCGTGTGGTTTTATTATGCGCACACAACGCTACGCAAGCTTGCGTAATTACGCAACCGTGCGTACCTCTATGCCACATGTACGGCCTTGCGCCACGTGCACGTTTTGTGTACGCTGTCCTCATGTTCCGTACCATGTGTACCAATGTGCGGATGCAATAAAACAACTCACACAATTTCTATAACTGTGAGCAATATTAACTATAATCGCTCACTTAACACGCCACACAGTTTCTTTCTGTATAAACCTTTATAACTAGGCCAGACTGCGTTTGTGTTTTACACTTACTTCCTTAATATTTATATTATGAATCTAGCAATCAGTCCTATGGCAACAATGTGAGCGGGGGTACAAAGAGTATGGGTGTACGCTTTTGTTGTGTACGCATTTGGCGCCAAAAATAAATTCACAGATTTTAAATAGCTTTTTTTTCTGTTTACCTTACGAGTTCTACCAGCATCCCTACAAACCATACAGAGCAGACGTCATCTAATCAGCAAATAAGTAGGGTTTCTCAGTGCATCCACCGACCAAGAAAAGGATACGTAGGATACCTGTCCACCCTTTTGCTGATAGGTTAAGTCTGCTGTGACCTGTTAGGCTGTGGATATGTGGAAAACCGGACGATGTCCCCAATTGATAATGTCGATTTATATACAGGAATGAAAAGTTATACCTTCTATACACTCTAAACACACTTTAAACCTTTAGCCGCTGCGGCCGCTATACTTGGTACACACGCTACGTACTTTTTACGCTATTAGCATACAGAGTCCCGTACGATGTACGGACTCTGTGTACAAACGCCGCGCTGATGGTAAAATGCACCCGCAGCGCGTACACACCCAATGAATACGCTTTAAACCTTATACAGCAATGCAATGCGTTACTAATACACTTTTAAACCATGGCGGGGAAAGGAAGACACAACACCGATTTGTAGTTAAATCACTGGGTTCCGACACCACAGCGTAATATTGCTGAAAGGGGGTTACAATACATACAATACAATATAAGACAATATAACAGAATAATGGCTACAGTCAATGGTACATACGTGAGTATATTCGCGTGCGCTTCCCGGTCCGGTCCTCCGTAATCTAATAGATAACGTTGTGAGTCTTGTGCCAGACCAGGCTGCAGCAGGCTTTATTTATACAATTCTTCCAAAAGCAATACAATGGATACTGTAATCCCTTTGTCCATTGGACACAGGAATGCACTTTTACAGTACAGGAGAGGTCATAGGTCGATTTGAATTGGTGGGCGATGTCTGTTCTAACTGCTCTTGTGGGTGGTCTCCTCTGGATTCCTGCCGCATACATAATGTACAGTAAATACAGTTTATATCTATATTCTGCTTCTGCACATAACTATCCGCAGGAACATGCGATCTTCCTCAAACCAACACCGGAATGTTACCCTTAAAATACCCTACAGCTGGATACCAAACACCACCTTATGACCTTGTTCTGTCCCCTCCTATTCTGTAAAGGTGAATCCCCTTGTTCTGAAACCATTTAAACTGTTGTTATTTTCTGGTGTGGTGCAGGGGGACTATGTGTACATTGTCCACTATTTGGATTAAATATGTAATGTGTTTTGATAGCTCTCCATGCGTTCACAAACTCTACCATAAATACCCATACCACGCACTAATGCGCACGACCGCGGGAGCGACCATATGCAAATTGCGAATATGTGCACGCACAGCAGAACACGCGCGGAGGCCATCTGTGTGTAGTTCGTACGTGATGTGTGTACTGCAATATTTTTCGACTTTGACACAGAGTCACAGTGTAATATTCATGCAATTACTGTGACACTGTAGGCCATACCCCAGTATACTGAGACACTGCAGGCCGTACCACAGTGTAATAATCATATAATTACTGTGACGCTGTAAGCTGTACCCCAGTGTAATATACATACAATTACTGTGACGCTGTAGGCTGTACCCCAGTGTATACATTACCTGTAACCGTGCAGGCAGTGTCACAGTGTAATATTCATACAATTACTGTGACACTGTAGGCTATACCCCAGTGTAATATTCATACAATTACTGTGATGCTGTAGGCTGTACCCCAGTGTAATATTTGATACAATTATTGTGACGCAGCAGGCCGTACCACAGTGTATACATAACAAGTACTGTGATGCTGCAGGCTGTACCGCAGTGTAATATTTATACAATTACTGTGATTCTGCAGGCCATACCCCAGTGTAATATGCATACAATTAATGTGACACTGTAGGCCATACCGCATTGTAATATTCATACAA
Organism: Pseudophryne corroboree; assembly: GCF_028390025.1. Taxonomy (NCBI): domain Eukaryota; kingdom Metazoa; phylum Chordata; class Amphibia; order Anura; family Myobatrachidae; genus Pseudophryne; species Pseudophryne corroboree. Next base: position 103,070,773 of record NC_086451.1, on the reverse strand, counting down.
TTACTGTGACGCTGCAGGCCATACCACAGTGTGATATGCATACAAATACTGTGATACTGCAGGCTGTACCCCAGTGTAATATTAAATTACTGTGATGCTGCCGGCCATACCCCAGTTTAAAATTACATACAATTACTGTGACACTGCAGGCCATACCCTGGTGTATATCCCTAACACACACGTACTGTGACGCTGCAGGCCGTACCCAAAAGTGTATCCCTAACACAAATACTGTGACACTGCAGGCCGTACCCAAGTGTGTAACCGAAACACACAAGTACCGTGACACAGCATGCCATACCCCAGTGTGTATCCTTAACACACAAATACTGTGATGCTGCAGGCCGTACCCTAGTGTGTATTCCCAACACACAAATACTGTGACGCTGCCAGCCGTACCCCAGTGTGTATCCATAACACAAGTACTGTGACACTTCAGGCCATACCCTAGTGTATATTCATAACACAAGTACTGTTATAACTCAGGCCGTACCCTTAGTGTCTATTCATAACACAAGTACTGTAACACCTCAGGCTGTAACCTTAGTGTCTATCCATAACACAAGTACTGTGCTGCCTCAGGCCTTACCCTTATTTTGCATCTGTAACACAAGTACTGTGATGCCTCAGGCTGTACCCTTAGTGTGTATCCACAGCACAAGTACTGTGATGCCTCAGGCTGTACCCTTATTTTGTATCCATAACACAAGTACTGTGATGCCTCAGGCCATACCCTAGCGTTTATTCATAACACAAGTACTGATAGGCCTCAGGCCATACCCCAGTGTGTATCCACAACACAAGTACTGTGATGCCTCAGGCTGTACCCTTAGTGTGTATCCACAACACAAGTACTGTGAAGGCTCAGGCCTTACCCTTATTTTGTATCCATAACACAAGTACTGTGATGCCTCAGGCCATACCCTAGTGTTTATTCATAACACAAGTACTGATAGGCCTCAGGCCATACCCCAGTGTGTATTCATAACACAAGTACTGTGATGCCTCAGGCTGTACCCTAGTGTGTATACATTACACATGTACTGTGATACTTCTACCGTGCCTCCATCTGGCACGGTTACCAAGCATCCAAATAGGAATGTCAGACAGTCCATTTTACTACTGGCAGAAAAAAAGGCATTTTGGAGGCACTTGCACAAACTGGCTTTGCTTTACTTAAGATGTCCACGCTCCAGTGTGTTTTTAGCAAAGCCGGGAACCTTGTCAGCGATCGGCGTAGGAGGTTACTTCCCCAAAATGTGGAAAAGATGATGTTCATCAAAATAAATTACAAATTCCATGAGGAAGACCTTTACCGGCAATTACAACAATAAAGAGACACCTGTAATGGTGGATTCCAGTGGGGATGAATTAACCCTGTGTGAAGAAGATGATGTACACACTGATAAGGGTGAGGAATCTGTTGATGATGGCGCCTATGTACAACCAGTTTGTGTATATAGGGATCATTGCCAGTAATGCCACTTCTCATTGGTAGCTTGTTTTGTTGCGGCCCAAACAAACCAATCATTTCAGCCACAAGTGGCATTCCTTGTTGCTGAAGGGATTGGTTTGTTAAACTGTGCATGCCCTGTTTAATAAATACAACATAATGCTGGGTGGGAGGGACGGAGGACAATTTCATCCTGCACCTCTTTTCTTTGCATTATGCGCTGTTTGGAGCATTGTTGACTGTCTTTTTGCATAGACGACAAACATTTTTCTCGTTTATTAAACTGACATCCTGTCTAGCACTGCAGTGCCATGCTGTTTTCTAGATGTGCCATGTTGTATGTTGAACTGCTCCATGTTTGTGCTGCCCACTGCTGTCGGTTAGCTTAGTCAGCCAGCTAGCTCTGTGCAACCTTTTGGCCTAAACTGGATAAAAAAATATGAGCTGTGAGGTGGTCATAATTGATTGGAAATAAGTGCAAATTAATGTTATTGAGTTTCATAATACTGTAGAAATAAAAGCAGGCCCAAATTCTGTGATTGTTGCTGGTGTTATGATTAAAAAAAAAAATCCAGATCCAAAACCAAAACACACAAGGGCGGTTCTAACACATCTAGATCTAAAACACAAAGGAGATTCAGATCCAGTGGCAGGCTGTGCAGGGTGCCATCTACCCCCGGAGCCGGAACACATTTAGTGATACCAGGCCACCCGCAACTGCACTCTGCATACTGTATATGTGGCTGACTGCAGAATGGCCGCAGCAGGAGGCACACAAGCAGCTGCTGGAGGCACACAGGTTTCTGCGTGAGGCAAACAGAATGGTGGCTGCGGAGGCACACAGAATGGCAGCTGTGAGAGGCACGCAAAGGCTGCTGCAGACGCTCCTGGCTGCTCTCTCCCTGGGATATGATACACTCTGAGCAGCCAGGCAGGAGCTCTGCCTCCCTCAGCTCCTCTCAGCAGGTGCGACTGCACATACTCCACTGCAGGGGATAAAGCCGCCATCAGAAGCTAGAAGAGCAGGAAGGATAGGAACACAGCAATTGAAGTACCTCAGACCAGGCAATTTTTCTGCCAATGCTGGGATGCGTACTGTGGGATTGACATTAAAGGTGCTGTAGGGTCAGATGGACATTGAAGGTGCTGTGGGGTGATGGTGGGGGCTCACTGAAGGGAGATGTGGGACTGTGAGGTGTACAGTGAAGGGGTCAATGGGAGTGCTGTGAAATAAACATTTAAGGTGGTGGGGGAGGTGTGTAAGTGCTGTGTGTGTGTGTGTGTGTGGGGGGGGGTGCTCCGAAGTGGACAATGAAGTGAGAAAGGGAGTGCCTTTTGGTGGTCAATGAAGGGGTCAGTGGGAGTGCTTTGAGATGGACACTGAAGGGGCCGAAGAGTGCTGTGAGGTGGACAGTGAAGTAAAGGGGGGACTCTCTGAGGTTGACCATAAAGGAAGGTAGTGAGGGGTCAGTGCGTGCCTTGAGGGGCAGCATGTGAGCTGTGACAGGGTCAGTGAGGGAGAGGGTCAGTGAAAGGGGCAGTGAGTGCACTGAAGTGGCTAGTGGGGGTCATTCTGACCCGATCGCACGCTGCACTTCCTTGTAGCGGTGCGATCGGGTCGGAACTGCGCATGCGCAGCATTGCCCGACGACTCCTGTCACCGGGCTATGACGCTGGAAACAAAGAAAGTGGTTGCAGCGGCGACCACAAGAAGATTGACAGTAGGAAGGCGTTCTGGGGCATCACCTGTCCGTTGGCGACCGTTTTCGGGGAGTGGTAAGAAAAACGCAGACATGTCCAGGAGAATGGAGGGTGGATGTCTGACGTCAAAGCCGGCCCCATCATTGCTGTATCCGTCTCACAGAGTAAGTATGTCCACTTTTTTAGCATAGCAGGGCTGCACAAGCGTTTATAGCCTTGCTATGCAAAAATACACTCCCGGGGATTAGTTGATCGCACCAGCAGCAAAAAGTTGCTTGGTGCGATCAACTCGGAATGACCCCCAGTGAGAGTACTGAGGTGGAGAGTGAACTGGTGAGCAGTGACGGAGATCAGTATGTGCTTTGGGGGCAGTGAATGAGGGGGGGCAGTGAGTGCTGTGAGGTCAGTGTGTGCTGCAATGTGCCCAGTGTTATATGGAAAGAACTGGCAGTGAGAGAGGGCTATGGAGGGGGTAATGGGAGACAGCTATGGAGCGAGCAATTGGGATATATGCAGGGAATACATACGTGTGATATATATATATACAGGTGGCACTCCACGGACTTCAGAAAATAGTGATATTTATAAATGAAAAAACAGCATGAGGAGTCCGACGTTTCAACACCGCGCAGGGTGTTTTTTTCAAGGACACATGGTGAGCAAACAGTGTGTAGTAGACACTTACCTTAAATACTTTAACATGCCAGATGAGCCGAGAGAGCGCGGAGGGCGGGGAGTCTCCGGCGGCACCAGCATCCGGCCGCAGAAAGATGACGTGACCGTTGCCGGGCAACCGATCAACAAGCCGCCCGGCGCGTCCCACCGACGCACTGGAAAAAATACAAAATAACAATCAACAGTGCTATAGTGCCAAATAATACAAACTGTATACCTGAACATTAAGAGAAAACTTAATATAGTTTCCAGAAAAGTGCAAAAAAGTGTATTACAAAGTGGATGTATATAACAGAACCGCAGACACATAAAAATATCAGAATACCTAGAAAGTATACATTGATATGCACCAGTGCAATATATCATGATACTTAAAATATATGTTAATCAAAAAATGGATGCCCAAGGCAACCCCCGCACAGGTAAACTAATTATTGCATTGGAAGAGAGAACATCAAACATTAATTAAGGGCAAAGAAGTCAAATAGACAAGTATGCATAATTATAGAAAAATACTCCATGCTATTTTCTCATTCAGTCCATGGGGTGCTAGAGTATTCAACTGCACAATCCATCGTGTTTCGCATTGTGACAGTAATTTCTGCCTATCACCGCCTCTGGTAGGGGCGGGAATGTGATCCACCATTTGGTATTTTAAGCTAGATAGTGAATGTCGGCATAACTTAAAGTGACGTGCCACTGGCTGGTCATTGTCCTTTCCTTCTGTCGCTGCTTTTATGGCCGATCGATGCAGGGCCATATGCTCTTTAAAGGTCCTGATGGTCTGGCCGACATATAATAGTCCGCAAGGACAGATGATCCCGTAGATGATGAACTGAGAGCTACATGTTAAAAAATGATGTACGGTGTACTTCTTGCCGGTTGCAGGATGTTGGAATGCTGGTCCGGTTATTAGGTACTTGCACGTAGTACAAGAGGGACATCTATGACACCCTTTCCGGGTAGACATTATTGGTCTGGGGGAGACATCTGTTTTAACCAACAGATCGCGTAAGTTTCGCCCGCGTTAGTAGCTGGGCATTACTGACATCTTGTGAAAGCAGGGTAAGGCACTATCGTTTTTCACAATGGGCCAGAGCGCACTCGCCGCTCTGGGGATGACCGAGCTGGCAGTCGTAAATTCGGTTACTAAAAGGATTTTTGAAGACAGAGCCTGATCATTTTTGATTGTAATAAAGATACTCTAGGCATTTTTAAGATGTCTGCTTTCTGTTGTAATAGCTTGTTATGCGGTTAGCCTCTGACTTTAAACTTTTCCACTACCTGTGTCAGTGCTCTGTCCAAATCTTCCGGATTACTAGTGATCCGTGCCACCCGGGTCATCTGAGACTTAGGTAGCCCTGCCTTCAAGGCCGGCGGATGAAAGCTGGAGTGTTCAAGAAGTGTATTGCGATCCCTCAGCTTGTTGTAGACAGCAGTGTGTATATGGCGGTCTTTAATGGTAATTTCAATGTCCAAATAATGGATTACTTCTCTGTTGTATTGATAGGTAAACCTGATTGGTGAATCTACCAGATTAATTGACACAAGAAGCTGTTTCAAACTGTCTTCGTCCCCAGTCCAAAATAGAAGCAGGTCATCAATGTAACTTTTGTATAGAAGGATGTTGGAGGCAATTGTGGAATTTAGAAAGAATAACTAGTTTTCTTTTGCAAACATATATACATTTGCCAGTGACGGTGCTATGCAAGAACCCATCACACAGCCAGTTATTTGTTCACAGTATTTGCCATTATGTAAGAAGTAATTGCGTTGTAAGGTCAACTGGAGCAACGTGATGAAAAGATCAATGTCCAGCAGTTGAAAGTTGTTATTTTCCAGAAAAGATTTCATAGTGGCCAACCCTTCCATATGCGGAATCACAGAATATAAATTCTTCACATCCATGGTACACATGATTGTGTCCACAGGCAATTCATCTATTGCTGACAAAATTTTCAACAGATCAGTTGTATCTCTCAGATGTGTAGATTGCTTAATGACCAAAGGTTGCACCATTAGGTCCAAAAACTTTGAAATCGGATAGTATAAAGAATCTCTGGCTGAAATGATGGGTCTTATAGGTGGTCTAATGGCATCTTTATGAATTTTAGGCAAGGAATAAATCACGGGTACTTTTGGATGTTTATTGATTAGTCCCAACTTGCTTTTTTCATCAATTTTTCCTTGATTATGTGCCGCATGCAAGATCTTTTCCACTTCCAATTTATATCGAGCTGTGGGATTGCTCTGTAATCTCCTGTAGGTGGTATTATCAGCTACAGTAATAGATCATCCAGATCTTTGATGTACTGCGTCCTGTCCTGAATTATTATTGCTCCGCCTTTATCGGCTGGGCGATCAATAATGGAAGGATCCTGCCTCAGGGTTTTTAGAGCAACTTGCTCGCCTTTAGATAAATTAGAAAAGATGTTTGGTTGTGCCATCTCAAATTTATTAACGGCACCATCCAGCAGCCTAGAAAATGATTTAATAGATGTATTTGTACTCTGTGGATCAAATGTAGAAGTGGACTTAATAAATGTAGATTTCTGTGGGCCATCACTGGGTTGATGCTGGAAAAATTCACGTAGTCTTAATGACCTTTCAAAACGGTACTGCTCAGTGCGCCACTTAAATGGATCATGTCTATTGGTGGGTATGAATGACAACCCCTTATTTAATAGCCTCTCTTCGTCAGCAGATAGCGGTCTAGATGATAAGTTAAAAATTAAGTTGGTGTCTTCTTTTTGTTGCCGACAGGTGGTTTTGTAGATCCTTTCGTTTTGTTTGCTCCTTCGCGTGTATTGGCGACGGGGGCATCTGCTTTTGCCCGGGTCGTAACTCCCTGTGCTGATCTGCTGGGTGATCGTGTGTTGTCCGAATCCTGTACTAAATAATCGCTGTCACTGTTAGAAGAATCATGTCGTTTGGGATTCTTATACTGTTTATTTCTCCAAGTTTACTGCTTGTTAGTAAATCTCGAATTCGTTGTTTCTGAGCCGTGTAACCAACGGTATACCTTGTAGTCTTCATAATCGGATAACACAGCTTGTAGTTTGCTCTTTTTGTACTGGATCAGGTCGCGCTTGTAATTGTTAACTTGAACAGTTAACTTGTCCCATTTTGCCTGATGGGAAGCATCTTCCAAAAGTGATCTATTCGCCACCTCATATGCTGCAATGTTGGAACGATATCGGGTGAGTTCTTTGCCGGATTCTTCGATAACCAGAAGCATCAGATCCATGCTGCACTTATTTAATATCGAAGTCCATTTTTTGCAGAATACGGTATTGCTACGGCCAATTGTGGGGATGTTTTTTACCCGAAAACCCTGTGGGATTTTTTTGGCACGGTAGTAGTCAGATAGTGAAGTTCCATGCAGTAAATTGTCGGTCTCTTTTTTCTTTAATCTTAACAAATGATAGTAAACTTCATCAACTGAGATGTTGTCTTGATTGGTGAGGAAATCTTCCTTAAACAGAATAGCTGAAGCCTCCGCATCTGTATAGCTGTAGGCGTATTCTGGGTCCGGTATACTTGTAGCGGTGGGTTCCATGGAATCCATGATAATAAATAGTGTCCTCTGTATACTGAATATAGCAGCAAGGTAAATAAAAACAAAGTGCTTGCTTTTCAAAATTGCAAAAACATTATATGGGTCACTCCAAATGAAAATGACAAAAAATGTATGGTGCCACACTTCTTTAGGGCTGATAGCACAACCCAAATTTTATATTCGTGTGTTGCAGCAGGCACTCATGTATAACACATATATGGCCGGGGTGCCCTCCTTGCAGGTATAGAATATGGATGGCTTGTAGTGCTGAGAGACAGCGCTCTGCTCCCATGAGACAAACACAGGTGGCACTCCACGGACTTCAGAAAATAGTGATATTTATAAATGAAAAAACAGTAAAAAGGTCCACAGTCACTAGGTCTACCACTAATGGTAGACATGTATTAGGTCGACAGGGTCAAAAGGTTGACAGGGTCAAAAGGTCAACAAAGAATAGGTAGACAGTAGTGATGAGCGGGTTCGGTTTCTCGGAAACCGAACCCCCCCAAACTTCATCCATTTTACACGGGTCCGAGGCATACTCGGATTCTCCCGTATGGCTCGGTTAATCCGAGCGCGCCCGAACGTCATCATCCCGCTGTCGGATTCTCGCGAGATTCGGATTCTATATAAGCAGCCGCGCGTCGCCGCCATTTTCACTCGTGCATTGGAAATGTTAGGGAGAGAACGTGGCTGGTGTCCTCTCCGTTTATTAATAATATTTGTGCTGCTTATTGCTTAATTGTGGGGACTGGGGAGCAGCTGTATTATATAGGAGGAGTACAGTGCAGAGTTTTGCTGACCAGTGACCACCAGTATACGTTGTCTGCCTGAAAAACACTCCATATCTGTGCTCAGTGTGCTGCATATATCTGTGCTCACACTGCTTAATTGTGGGGACTGGGGAGCAGCTGTATTATATAGGAGGAGTACAGTGCAGAGTTTTGCTGACCAGTGACCACCAGTATATGTTGTCTGCCTGAAAAACACTCCATATCTGTGCTCAGTGTGCTGCATATATCTGTGCTCACACTGCTTAATTGTGGGGACTGGGGAGCAGCTGTATTATATAGGAGGAGTACAGTGCAGAGTTTTGCTGACCAGTGACCACCAGTATACGTTGTCTGCCTGAAAAACACTCCATATCTGTGCTCAGTGTGCTGCATATATCTGTGCTCACACTGCTTAATTGTGGGGACTGGGTAGCAGCTGTATTTTATAGGAGGAGTACAGTGCAGAGTTTTACTGACCAGTGACCACCAGTATACGTTGTCTGCCTGAAAAACACTCCATATCTGTGCTCAGTGTGCTGCATATATCTGTGCTCACACTGCTTAATTGTGGGGACTGGGGAGCAGCTGTATTATATAGGAGGAGTACAGTGCAGAGTTTTGCTGACCAGTGACCACCAGTATACGTTGTCTGCCTGAAAAACACTCCATATCTGTGCTCAGTGTGCTGCATATATCTGTGCTCACACTGCTTAATTGTGGGGACTGGGGAGCAGCTGTATTATATAGGAGGAGTACAGTGCAGAGTTTTGCTGACCAGTGACCACCAGTATACGTTGTCTGCCGGAAAAACACTCCATATCTGTGCTCAGTGTGCTGCATATATCTGTGCTCACACTGCTTAATTGTGGGGACTGGGGAGCAGTTGTATTATATAGGAGGAGTACAGTGCAGAGTTTTGCTGACCAGTGACCACCAGTATACGTTGTCTGCCTGAAAAACACTCCATATCTGTGCTCACTGTGCTGCATATATCTGTGCTCACACTGCTTTATTGTGGGCACTGGGGACCACCAGTATATTATATAGGAGGAGTACAGTGCAGAGTTTTGCTGACAGTGACCACCAGTATATCTACCTCTGTGTCGTCAAGTATACTATCCATCCATACCTGTGGTGCATTTCAGTTGTGCGCAGTATATATAGTAGTAGGCCATTGCTATTGATATGATACTGGCATATAATTCCACACATTAAAAAATGGAGAACAAAAATGTGGAGGTTAAAATAGGGAAAGATCAAGATCCACTTCCACCTCGTGCTGAAGCTGCTGCCACTAGTCATGGCCGAGACGATGAAATGCCATCAACGTCGTCTGCCAAGGCCGATGCCCAATGTCATAGTAGAGAGCATGTAAAATCCAAAAAACAAAAGTTCAGTAAAATGACCCAAAAATCAAAATTGAAAGCGTCTGATGAGAAGCGTAAACTTGCCAATATGCCATTTACGACACGGAGTGGCAAGAAACGGCTGAGGCCCTGGCCTATGTTCATGGCTAGTGGTTCAGATTCACATGAGGATGGAAGCACTCATCCTCTCGCTAGAAAAATGAAAAAACTTAAGCTGGCAAAAGCACAGCAAAGAACTGTGCGTTCTTCTAAATCACAAATCCCCAAGGAGAGTCCAATTGTGTCGGTTGCGATGCCTGACCTTCCCAACACTGGACGGGAAGAGCTTGCACCTTCCACCATTTGCACGCCCCTTGCAAGTGATGGAAGGAGCACCAGCAGTCCTGTTCCTGATAGTCAAATTGAAGATGTCACTGTTGAAGTACACCAGGATGAGGATATGGGTGTTGCTGGCGCTGGGGAGGAATTTGACAAGGAGGATTCTGATGGTGAGGTGGTTTGTTTAAGTCAGTCACCCGGGGAGACACCTGTTGTCCGTGGGACGAATATGGCCATTGACATGCCTGGTCAAAATACAAAAAAAATCACCTCTTCGGTGTGGAATTATTTCAACACAAATGCGGACAACAGGTGTCAAGCCGTGTGTTGCCTTTGTCAAGCTGTAATAAGTAGGGGTAAGGAGGTTAACCACCTAGGAACATCCTCCCTTATACGTCACCTGGACCGCATTCATCAGAAGTCAGTGACAAGTTCAAAAACTTTGGATGACAGCGGAAGCAGTCCACTGACCACTACATCCCTTCCTCTTGTAACCAAGCTCCTGCAAACCACACCACCAACTCCCTCAGTGTGTCAATTTCCACCTTACACAGGAAAGCCAATAGTCCTGCAGGCCATGTCACTGGCAAGTCTGACGAGTCCTCTCCTGCCTGGGATTCCTCCGATGCATCCTTGAGTGTAACGCCTACTGCTGCTGGCGCTGCTGTTGTTGCTGCTGGGAGTCGATCGGCATCCCAGAGGGGAAGTCGGAAGACCACTTGTACTACTTCCAGTAAGCAATTGACTGTCCAACAGTCCTTTGCGAGGAAGATGAAATATCACAGCAGTCATCCTGCTGCAAAGCGGATAACTCAGGTCTTGTCAGCCGGGGTGGTGAGAAACGTGGTTCCGGTATCCACCGTTAATTCAGAGGCAACTAGAGACTTGATTGAGGTACTGTGTCCCCGGTACCAAATACCATCTAGGTTCCATTTCTCTAGGCAGGCGATACCGAAAATGTACACAGACCTCAGAGTCACCAGTATCCTAAAAAATGCAGTTGTACCCAATGTCCACTTAACCACGGACATGTGGACAAGTGGAGTAGGGCAGACTCAGGACTATATGACTGTGACAGCCCACTGGGTAGATGTATTGCCTCCCGCAGCAAGAACAGCAGCGGCGGCACCAGTAGCAGCATCTCACAAACGCCAACTCGTTCCTAGGCAGGCTACGCTTTGTATCACCGCTTTCCATAAGAGGCACACAGCTGGCAACCTCTTACGGAAACTGAGGAACATCATCGCAGAATGGCTTACCCCAATTGGACTCTCCTGGGTATTTGTGACATCGGACAACGCCAGCAATATTGTGCGTGCATTACATCTGGGCAAATTCCAGCACGTCCCATGTTTTGCACATACATTGAATTTGGTGGTGCAGAATTATTTAAAAAAACGAGAGGGGCGTGCAAGATATGCTGTCGGTGGCCCGAAGAATTGCGGGCCACTTTCGGCATTCAGCCACCGCGTGCCGAAGAATGGAGCACCACCAAACACTCCTGAACCTGCCCTGCCATCATCTGAAGCAAGAGGTGGTAACGAGGTGGAATTCAACCCTCTATATGCTTCAGAGGATGGAGGAGCAGCAAAGGCCATTGAAGCCTATACATCTGCCCACGATATAGGCAAAGGAGGGGGAATGCACCTGACTCAAGGGCAGTGGAGAATGATTTCAACGTTGTGCAAGGTTCTGCAACCCTTTGAACTTGCCACACGTAAAGTCAGTTCAGACACTGCCAGCCTGAGTCAGGTCATTCCCCTCATCAGGCTTTTGCAGAAGAAGCTGGAGACATTGAAGGAGGAGCTTAAACAGAGCGATTCCGCTAGGCATGTGGGACTTGTGGATGGAGCCCTTAATTCGCTTAACCAGGATTCACGGGTGGTCAATCTGTTGAAATCAGAGCACTACATTTTGTCCACCGCGCTCAATCCTAGATTTAAAACCTACATTGTATCTCTCTTTCCGGCAGACACAAGTCTGCAGAGGTTCAAAGACCTGCTGGTGAGAAAATTGTCTAGTCAAGTGGAACGTGACCGTCAACAGCTCCTCCTTCACATTCTCCCGCAACTGGGGGTGCGAGGAAAAGGCTAAGAATTCCGAGCCCACCCGCTGGCGGTGATGCAGGGCAGTCTGGAGCGAGTGCTGACATCTGGTCCGGACTGAAGGACCTGCCATCGATTACTGACATGTCGTCTACTGTCACTGCATATGATTCTCTCACCATTGAAAGAATGGTGGAGGATTATATGAGTGACCGCATCCAAGTAGGCACGTCAGACAGTCCGTACGTATACTGGCAGGAAAAAGAGGCAATTTGGAGGCCCTTGCAGAAACTGGCTTTATTTTACCTAAGTTGCCCACCCTCCATTGTGTATTCCGAAAGAGTGTTTAGTGCAGCCGCTCACCTTGTCAGCAATCGGCGTACGAGGTTACTTCCAGAAAATGTGGAGAAGATGATGTTCATCAAAATGAATTATAATCAATTCCTCCGTGGAGACATTCACCAGCAATTGCCTCCAGAAAGTACACAGGGACCTGAGATGGTGGAATTCAGTGGGGACGAATTAATAATCTGTGAGGAGGGGGATGTACACAGTGAAAGGGGTAAGGAATCGGAAGATGATGATGAGGTGGACATCTTGCCTCTGTAGAGCCAGTTTGTGCAAGGAGAGATTGATTGCTTCTTTTTTGGTGGGGGCCCAAACCAACCAGTCATTTCAGTCACAGTCGTGTGGCAGACCCTGTCGCTGAAATGATGGGTTCGTTAAAGTGTGCATGTCCTGTTTATACAACATAAGGGTGGGTGGGAGGGCCCAAGGACAATTCCATCTTGCACCTCTTTTTTTCTTTAATTTTTCTTTGCATCATGTGCTGTTTGGGGACAATTTTTTTGAAGTGCCATCCTGCCTGACACTGCAGTGCCACTCCTAGATGGGCCAGGTGTTTGTGTCGGCCACTTGTGTCGCTTAGCTTAGTCACACAGCGACCTTGGTGCGCCTCTTTTTTTCTTTGCATCATGTGCTGTTTGGGGACAATTTTTTTGAAGTGCCATCCTGCCTGACACTGCAGTGCCACTCCTAGATGGGCCAGGTGTTTGTGTCGGCCACTTGTGTCGCTTAGCTTAGTCACACAGCGACCTTGGTGCGCCTCTTTTTTTCTTTGCATCATGTGCTGTTTGGGGACAATTTTTTTGAAGTGCCATCCTGCCTGACACTGCAGTGCCACTCCTAGATGGGCCAGGTGTTTGTGTCGACCACTTGTGTCGCTTAGCTTAGCCATCCAGCGACCTCGGTGCAAATTTTAGGACTAAAAATAATATTGTGAGGTGTGAGGTGTTCAGAATAGACTGAAAATGAGTGGAAATTATGGTTATTGAGGTTAATAATACTATGGGATCAAAATGACCCCCAAATTCTATGATTTAAGCTGTTTTTGAGGGTTTTTTGTAAAAAAAACACCCGAATCCAAAACACACCCGAATCTGACAAAAAAATTTCAGGGAGGTTTTGCCAAAATGCGTCCGAATCCAAAACACGGCCGCGGACCCGAATCCAAAACCAAAACACAAAACACAAAAAATTTCCGGTGCACATCACTAGTAGGCAGTAGGAAAGGTCGACAGGGTCAAAAGGCCACCTGTAAATTATCAACACAATTTTTTTGTGTGGTGTTTTGTCACTTTTCTGCACAAACAAGCCCCATTAGCATACCACGTCCCCTCGCATGGCTCGCTTCGCTCACCATGCATCGGGCAGGTTATTATTCCCAAGTGTAGTCCACGTGGATGGTAAAGTAGGAAAAAGCTGGAAAAAAAACAAAAAACTTGTGTCTACCTTATGTGTGTCCACCATGTCATGTCGACCTTTTGACTATGTCGGCTTTTTTTTTAACTGTCTTCCTTTTACATGTCCACCTTTTGACCCTTTCATCCTTTTGACCCTGTCGACCTAATGCATATCTACCATTTGTGGTTATCTACTGACTTTAGACCTTTTTAGTGTAGATCTATAGTCCAGATACCATTCTTTGTATTATTTTTGGAAAAAACTGCTCCAAACCCTTTAATTGTCATTTTTTTTAGTAACCCACATTGCATTCCCCAGACAATTCTCTGCATTGGCCAACTTCACAAAAAAAAAAGTAAAAAAAACACAGCAGTGAGCCCTGTAATAATAACGGCAGCTCCAGCTGGCAAAATCACTGGGCAGCACTACAATATGCTGCCTTTTGTCCAGCTTTCTCTGCTTGGGGTTGCCCAGGTTTCTCTGCTGGGGGTTGCCCAGCTTTCTCTGCTGGGGTTGCCTAACTTTCTCTGCCCCCCTCATCTTTAAAAAAAAAAAAAAAAAAAAAAAAAGAATATATTTACCAGTCCCAGGAGCAGGGAATCGGTGCTCCGGTGTGCGCTGCCGGGCACCGGGTCATCCATATGCTGCTCTGTGACCCCTGTCGAGGTCACACACAGCACATTGGGGGTCACACACAGCAGCAGGATCCGGTGCCCAGAAGCCTCCTGGAGCAGCAGACCAGGGTCCTGGGACTGGTAAGTATAAATCCGGGGGGTGTCTTTTTTACGGCATGGGGGATAGCGACGGCAGCAGTGCATGCACAGCAGGACATTGGGCATTTTTTACGAAAAAGAGAGGCATTGCAGGGACAGAGCTTTATCGCAAGCTCTGTCCCTGCATGCGATAATTGATACATCTATACGATGTATCACCTGTCATTAGCATCATCAGATGCGGATGGTGATAAATCGGCCCCTAAATATGTATCCCAGCATCTTTGAGCATCAGATTTGGAAGTAGGTATTAAATCTATTAGGGTTTTATACCAAAAGGATATTTCCATTTTCCTGCTTTTTGTATAATATTAGGTACTGTATGTATACTTAATTGGCAATAATATATCAATTAGTAGACAGTTGGAGTTCATCATACTGTACTTATAAATATGTTGTTAGTGAGCATTTGTGGTTTACAGAGCTCCTTAACATATTTATTAGTATGATGAGTTCCAACTGACTGCTAATTGATACAGTATATTGGCCCTCATTCCGAGTTGTTCGCTCGGTATTTTTCATCGCATCGCAATGAAAATCCGCTTAGTACGCATGCGCAATGTTCGCACTGCGACTGCGCCAAGTAACTTTGCTATGTAGAAAGTAATTTTACTCACGGCTTTTTCATCGCTCCGGCGATCGTAATGTGATTGACAGGAAATGGGTGTTACTGGGCGGAAACACGGCGTTTCAGGGGCGTGTGGCTGAAAACGCTACCGTTTCCGGAAAAAACGCAGGAGTGGCCGGAGAAACGGTGGGAGTGCCTGGGCGAACGCTGGGTGTGTTTGTGACGTCAACCAGGAACGACAAGCACTGAACTGATCGCACAGGCAGAGTAAGTCTGAAGCTACTCTGAAACTGCTAAGTAGTTAGTAATCGCAATATTGCGAATACATCGGTCGCAATTTTAAGAAGCTAAGATTCACTCCCAGTAGGCGGCGGCTTAGCGTGTGTAACTCTGCTAAATTCGCCTTGCGACCGATCAACTCGGAATGAGGGCCATTATTGTCAATTAAGTCTACAACTGTGGGTTATTGCAATCAGTAGTAAATAAATATGTTGCCTGTTTTTCTCTTTTCTTTACTTTTCATATAACTTAGAGCCTGATTCAGATCACATTGCTCCTGCTGTTGTGGTCACAAAGTACAGGTTTCTGCAGAGGGGTACACTGTGTTCCACAGGGATATACATCGGGGTGTAGAGAGGGATCTTGATCCAGAGGCACCAACAGGCTAAAGCTTTAGACTGTGCCAGAATGCATTGCGGGGCCTCCTCTATAACCCCTAGGCAGCCCTGATAATTCTTTTTAGAAGACTTCTGCAGCACTTGATATGTCAGTGTGACATACTCTGCAGCGGCTCCATCACCTCCCCATCGGCGTCGCATACTCCCACTGGCTCTGTTCCCGGGTACTTGCGACGGAAACACTCTGGCTCTAGGCACACGGTCGCAGACGCTCTCCTGGTTCGCGTGGCTGCTACAGAAGGGAGGAGGTAAGAGGGTCCCCCATGCGGGACCCGCCATTAAATCACGTTCCGATAGCAGTCTAGGGAGACGGACTGCGACGCTGGCGTGGACACTGTCACTGAGCAGGGACCACACTATATCCACCAGGGCATAAGAGTACAGGTCGGATATACTAATATCCATTTTATTAAGACTCCATAGTACTAGGTGGTACTCCATGGTACCAGGTGGTACTCCATAGTACCAGCATAGGGGAACTGGCACTTGACCTGTAGCCTCTCCCCCGGCCCAGGGAGCCATCTACTGTTGGTGTTCCCGCCCTGAAGCTGCCTCACACTCTACCTCACTCCCTGACTGAGACGCTGGGCGCTATCTTCTAAAATAGATGCGACTGGTCTCGGGACTGCAGGGCAAGGTCTCCTTTGTAAACCCGCCTGTACATTAGCGCCGTGGTTTTACAAACACTTAAATATTCTACATATCGATATTAAGACAGCGTTAGTTAAGAACAAGTGTACCTGTGTCAGAATATATTGTACGAGTATTCTTTCTGATATATACATCCGGTCTCAGACCGCGCATTGTTATATATATATATATATATATATATATACACATTTTTATATGTGTTCATATAATAATCCAATGCAACTTTATTGCCATGAAAATAATTATCTGCATTGCAAACGTGACTATGTGTGCCTGTATCTGCTATGTGATTTCACTGCGGTGTATTCCAGATATATCTATCACTGTATGCTGTACCCTAGGGGACTAGGTGCGTCTGGATCAATATATAGTGCGTCACAGTATTTACCTATTACGTGTATTCTACTGTGTACTCAGTCACATAATACCAGATTTATTTGCAGGTGTTGTGTACTGGGTACTTAGTCACATGCTAATAGATTTATTCGCAGGTATTGTACTCTGTCTTGCTTCATCGTACTAAACCGCCGTCTGTTGCATTTGTGTATAATGTTTAACATGTACGGCAGTAAATCTGGGGACGCTCCTGCATCCTGCAGAGCATGCGCAACGGATTTACCTGAGGGGGAAGTTTGTGTGATGGTCTGTGTACTATGGCCCTTATTCCGAGTTGATCGCTCGTTAGCAATTTTTTTTTTCCAAACGTATAGTCGCTGCCCACGGGGGAGTGTATTTTCACTTTGCAAGTGTGTGATCGCATGTGCAGCCGAGAGGGACGAAAAAGTTTATTGCAGTTTCTGAGTAGGTCTGAACTTACTCAGCCCTTGCGATCACTTCAGCCTGTCCGGTCCCAGAATTGACGTCAGACACCCACCCTGCAAACGCCTGGACACGCCTGAGTTTTCCCTACCACTCCCAGAAAACGGTCAGTTGACACCCATAAACACCCTCTTTCTGTCAATCTCCTTGCGAACGGCTGTGCGAATGGATTAGTCGCAAGAAGCATTGCACAGCAACAATGCTGTTTGTAACTGTACGACGCGCATGCGCATTGCGCATACATATCTGCAGTAGCAACCTGATCCCTGTGCTGCAAAAATCAGCCGCATGCGATCAACTCGGAATGAGGCCCTATGTCTCATACATCTCCCAGTCATTCAGCAGCTCCTGTAATCAATCAGGAGCCAACCTGGGCTGCGTTCTCAAACCTACTGGGTACTCTAGTTGAGCGCTTTATGCCCCCTATGGGACTACCTGTAACATTACAGTCACTGATGTCCCCATGGTTACTCCGCTTGGGCGGGAAAATTTTACCTCACGGGTTGTAGTGTATCACTCATTCCTTGGTCAGGCAAAACCCTATTCAAGGTCACTCTCATGTCTCTGGGTCATCTAAGCGGGCTGCTTCCTCCTCCCTATCCAATAATCTCTCTGATATTTTGTTTGAAGAGAGGGGGATCTTGCTGTCCTGTCAGTCCCTATATTAAGTGTTTCTGACAAGGATTTTCCATTGCTGAATGACACCACTGCCCTTGTGGTTACTGGGAAGCAAATCCTACAAATCACTGATGATAAGAGGATTCTCCTACTGTGGTTAAGCAAACTGATATATTCACACGTCAGAGGGTAATTAAAACTCCGCAATCTGACCATTAAGTGTACATCAGACAAGAATACTGGTCTAATCCAGGGAAGACATTCCCCTTGTCTACAATGGGCATTAGCTCGATATCCTCCCCCTGCAGAGTTATATAACAAGTAGGTACAGTAATTCACTGCTAGTGAACTCGTGTCACCCATTGGGTGTCATCCACTCTGCCTCTCACCACTGTCCCCTCACTGTAGGAACTGACAGATAAGCGTGTGGAGGGATGCCTGTAGTCTATTACTCCCTTACGGGTGTTGTACATAGACCACGATTGCGTCCTCTTGGGGCTGCAAAATAGATTGATGACTGGATCAGGCATTAGAGGAAGAGCTGCCTGAGGATATATCTGACAATGCCAGACATTGCCTGTCTCACAATACCACCGCCACCTTTTTCTATACCAGGAGGCGTACCCTGAGGCGGGTGTGTTGGCTGCCAAGGCGTTGAATACGTCTGTCCTGGCTCGCCGTATTCTGTGGGTGAGGTCATGGAAGGTGGACCTGGACTCCAAAAGTCCTTGGAGGTATTCCCCTTTACTGGGGACATCTTATTTGGGGAAGACCTAATTAAAAATTGGGTCTGAATCGATGGCTACTATGACTGCTTTTCTCCCAAATGCTACTCCTTCTGCACAGAAGGCAAAAGGTACCACTTTTCCCTGCTTTCGGTCTTAAGGGAAAGCGAAGGTGAGGCATACCCGAGATTGTCTCGTGCTCCCAACAACCACAAAGCCCAAGGCCTAACAATCCTGGGCTGCTCATCAGCCTCCTTCTCATGACAAGCCTGCTGCATGATGGGACAGGCCTCCCCCTGGAGGATTCCGGGGTGGGGGGCCGACTTCTGCGATTCATCCAGGTCTGGTTAATGACCACTTCAGACGCATGGATGTGAGGAGTTGTCTCTCATGGGTATGCAGTCTCTTTTGTCAAAGTCAAAAAATATTGCAGTACACACATCACGTACGAACTACACACAGATGGCCTCCGCGCGTGTACTTGTTCTGCTGTGCATGCACATACTCGCAATTTGTGTATGGTCGCTCCCGCGGTCCTGCGCGTGGTATGGGTATTTACGGTAGAGTTTGTGAACGCATGGAGAGCTATCAAAACACATTACATATTTAATCCAAATAGTGCACAATGTACACATAGTCCCCCTGCACCACACCAGAAAATAACAACAGTTTAAATGATTCCAGAACAAAGGGATTCACCTTTACAGGATAAGAGGGGACAGACTAAGGTTATAAGGTGGTGTTTGGTATCCAGCTGTAGGGTATTTTAAGGGTAACATTCCGGTGTTGGTCTGCGGAAGATCGCATGTTCCTGCGGATAGTTATGTGCAGAAGCAGAATATAGATATAAACTGTATTTACTGTATATTATGTATGCGGCGGGAATTCAGAGGAGACCACCCACAAGAGCAGTTGGGAAAGACCGCCTACCTTTTCAAATCGACCTATGACCTCTCCTGTACTGTAAAAGTGCTTTCCTGTGTCCAATGGACAAAGGGATTACAGTATCCATTGTATTGCTTTTGGAAGAATTGTATAAATAAAGCCTGCTGCAGCCTTTACTCTGTTATATTGTAGTGTATTATTTGTATTGTAAACCCCCTTTCAGCAATAATCCACTGTGGTGTCAGAACCCAGCGGTAAAATCACAATTGGTGTCGTGTCCTCATTGCCCTGCTAAGGTTTAAAGTGTTTTATCATTGCATTACATTACTGCTAAGGTTTAAAGTGTTTTATCATTGCATTGCGTTACTGTAAAGGGTTAAAGTGTATCTCTGGGTGTGCGCGTGCTGTGTGTACTTTGTACCCCCAGCGCGGCATTTGTACGCAAAGTCTGTACAGTGATACGGGACTCCGTACGCAAGCAGTGTATAAAGTACGTAGCGTGTGTACTAAGGTTAGCGGCCGCAGCGGCTCCATGGTAAAGTGTATTCTAAGTGTGTATAAGGTATAGCTTTCATTCCTGTAAGATAATCAACATTATCAATTGGGGGCTCTCCAGTCTGCCACATTCTTACTGCCTAACAGGTCACAGCAGACTTTATCTATCAGCATAAGGGTGGACAGAAAGTATCCTACGTATCCTTTTCTTGGTCGGTGGATGATTGAAAACCCTACTTAATTGCTGATTAGATGGTGTCTGCTCTGTATGGTTTGTAGAGATGCTGATAGAACTCGTAAGGTAAACAGGAAAAAAGCTATTTAAAATCTGTGAAAGTTTTTTTTGGCGCCAAAACCTTACACAGCACCCATACTCTTTGCATACCCTCTCACATTGTTGCAAAACAAAGTTCAAATAAGTCATATAGGAGGTCATTCCGAGTTGTTCGCTCGCAAGGCGATTTTAGCAGAGTTGCTCACGCTAAGCCGCCGCCTACTGGGAGTGAATCTTAGCATCTTAAAATTGCGAACGAAGTAATCGCAATATTGCGATTACACACCTTGTAGCAGTTTCTGAGTAGCTTCAGACTTACTCGGCATCTGCGATCAGTTCAGTGCTTGTCGTCCCTGGTTTGACGTCACAAACACACCCAGCGTTCGCCCAGACACTCCTCCGTTTCTCCGGCCACTCCTGCGTTTTTTCCGGAAACGGTAGCGTTTTTCCCACACGCCCATAAAACGGCCTGTTTCCGCCCAGTAACACCCATTTCCTGTCAATCACATTACGATCGCCAGACCGATGAAAAAGCCGTGAGTAAAATTACTAAGTGCATAGCAAATTTACTTGGCGCAGTCGCAGTGCGGACATTGCGCATGCGCATTAAGCGGAAAATCGCTGCGATGCGAAGATTTTTACCGAGCGAACAACTCGGAATGAGGGCCATTGTGTTTGATTCAGATTGGATTGTTTATCTGTTAAGTAGGTTTAAAAAAAAATAATTGCTGCATAATCTTGGTAAAGTTTTTTTTTTTTTAACTCAGGCCTAAAATAACTTCAGGTGCTTGTATAATGTTTGATTTCTTTGTGACAAAGGAAGCCACATGGTCTGTCCTCCATTTTGGACTAACCACATGGCCTGTCCACCATTTTGTGTAACCCTCATGGATGTGGAAGGGGGAGGAGCAGCGGCCATTTTGGGAAGGTCATTTTTCTAAATGGCTGATTTTCACTGCACAGAATAATTAGCTTTCATTAGTCACATGAAACACGATTTATGAGTTACCAATGCATTTATTTAACCCATGCCATAGTCAATTACAAATAGTTTCAATGGGGCCTAGTAAAAGTTAATAGTGAGATGAATACTTGATGTAAGAACTACACACAGATAAAAACAAAGTTTTTTTTTCCTTCTACCTCTAGGATTTAGTTAACTATGCTTGCTAGTTTAGGATACCCATTGAAATGCAAATTAACCTGTGTAACTGCTTTTTATTAGCAGTGAAAAAACCCCCACTTTTACAGGCAGACAAAAGCACATAGCTTTGATATGCAAATTAGAAGCACTGAATGGGTTAATGAGTCTCATAGGAGACCAGTGAATGGTACATATATAATATAATTATAATTATGTGTATATTTATATCAGTGTATGTTCTGCAAGATAGCTATCCAATCTGAATCATACCATTTGAATTATTGATTAATGCTAGATTCATTTAGAACTATGGTGCTATATAGTTAAAAATAAAATAAATATTTAAGGAAGTAAGTGTAAGACACACACGCAGCCTGGCCTAGTTGTAAAGGTTTATACAGAAGAAACTGTGTGTTGTGTTAAGTGAGCGATTATAGTTAATATTGCTCACATTGATAGAATTGTGTGATTTGTGCTATTGCGGACGTACGGTTTTTGTACACGTGTCTCGGACAAAGTACAAGACTGCGTACGCAGCGTAAGAGACACGCACGATCGCGTGTTTACGCAAATTGCGTAAGAAGTACGCTCGCTAAGTACAAATTACACAATAGTTCATTTAGTTTAAAGGTGGGACAGTAGCCATGCTACAATAGCACCAAACTACCCGGTTTCTAAAGAAATTTAGTATAAAAACAAAATTTAGTATAAATAATTTTTTCAATTGCCTCTGGGGGTAAAGCTGCCAACTTGAATGAATCCTAAATTTTCTGTACAGAAAAGAAAAATCAAGTGTATTTGAGTGAGCGAATGCAGGACTGAGTGGATACTGAACCCAATAACTAGGTGGTCTAGGTGGTCGAAGCTAGGTGGTCTAGGTGGACACACTGGGTTAGTAGAGGCCCGATGGCGTAAGGTTTGCAACCCTGCGTTAATAACTAGGTGGTCTTGGTGGACTGAGTGGTATCCCATATAACGCTAGGTGGTCTGCTAGGTGGTCTACAGCAATTGTAGGGCATATAGATAGCTAGTATCTATAGGCTGTGCTATTGCATCACATGTCCGTTTGTTCTGCACATAGCAACGTGATATTATTGTGTCATATGCACTGTGGAAGAGCATACGCAGACGTGATTGTATAGACAAAGGGGTTTTTCTTTGATAACTTCGGGAAATCTCCCTGGTGGGCTTCACTGGAAAGGGTGAAAGATAGTTATCTAATTTCTCTGTTTTTCACCCTACAAACAATTCCAGTTGAAAGATACCGAAAAGGAAATTTTCACTGCCTCTCTCAGGAAAATATTCCAAACAGAACTTCCACCAAATAAATAACGGTGTTGTAAGGTCTGATAGGAGCCCTAAGTTGGGTACATTGCCTTCGCTATCAACAGTGTATGGTAGTACTGGCCAGCGTGGGCGCGAGCGAGTGGAAGGCACTCAGGTATACTTCCACCGTCTACTTATATTGAGTATTTTGGTGTTTGTGGGAATTTTTTTTAAGATATTGGAAGAGACCCACAAATATAGGAGCCAGTTGCTCAAGTAAGAGACGTTAAGACAGGGTTCAGGCAGAATTGTGGCCAAAAGGCTCAGCAAGGTTTATCATGTGTGAAAAATATGGTTCACACACAGAAGTTTTATGCAATGAGTGGATATGTATGACTAATAATGATAGGGAACCATTCCCTAGGGTGGGAAGCTTTGAACCAGAGGTATTACAGAACTTAAGGTTAAAGATATGTCTGATTAAATCCAGAAAACAAAGGATTAGACATAATGATTGTTTAAAATTATGGCAGCAAGAGGGGGATATGCAAAGGAAATTAGCTCGTGCAGCAGGTTCCAAACCTAGCGGGAAAACAATGGCGACCGCACCACCACTACCGTATATTGCGGGGGAGAAGATGGCTACAGTCAATGGTATATCCGTAAAATATAGTAGTATGTAAAAACAATGTATTAACCCTAATTATTTTTTGCAAGATGTATCCTGTTTTTTTTAAAGTCTTTTCAAGGTTATAGGTCACAAGAGGATGATGGACTTGCTGGCAGATCAGTTCCTGTATTTATTTGCAGAGAGAGAGAGACATAAGATGCATTGGAGGGAATGGTAATTGTATCGCTGGCCTGTAACTGTAATTGTATGTAACTGTATGTTTTAACTGCTTACTGTATGAGTTGTAACTATAGGTATACTGTACTTTGTAATATATATATTGAATCTATATTTTTTTTCAATAACAAATATATCCAGCCAAATTGCAGCTCTCCTCCAAGCAGTCACCTCGCTGCAGGAAACTCAGGTGGGGCCTGTCCAACCAGGTAGAGCAGTAACAATATTCCCCAATGAAAGAACTGGTGAGGTCACAGCTACCGGTAAGTGTGAGACAGTTCATTGCACAGAGACAACAACACCTCACAGTAAACAGATTAGGAACGGAACGGTAGGATTACACCCTGTCTTGGAAATAGTAACTCCCAATGGGGGAACCGATAGTCAGGGAATAATCCTCACCAGGAATAATGCAATGTATTGCCCATGCCCAGAGATGAGCTGCGATCAATCATTTCAGAATTCCCCGACCCTCGGAAGCATTTAGCCAGATGTCAGAAATCTTTCAGAGATCTGGGTAATGCGTATGAACCGACAAACAAACATTGGCGGATATTTTTTAAAGCGTGCCTACCCCCTAATATTGACACCCAAAAATGTATCATTGATTGTAGATTAGAGTCGGATAGTCTTATGACTGACAGAAACAACCAGGAAAATATAGAACGAATTAATAGGCAACTAGAGTTGTGTTTCCCCATTGAGTGGAGAAGAATTTTCCCCATAAAACAGAGGGAAAATGAAATGACATCTGAATATTTCCATCGGGCCCTGCAAATAATGGATAGATACATGGGTGTATCAGATACAGGGAACAATGCGAATTATAGGGAAGTGGCTGTCTCTTTGCTAATGGACGTACTCAATAAGACAGTGAGGGACAGGGTACAAACATCTTTGCCTAATTGGAAAGGGGTCACAGTAGCTTGTCTTAGAGAGTGCGCAATTAAACATCACCAGAAATATTGTTAGGCAAAGAAAACAACAGGAGGAGAGGCTGAGGATTGAAAGTATACAGGCCATTACACCAAAGTCTCATCAACCTAAACCCCAAAACACGGATAGTAAGAAAGGACCTAGGATATGCTACACTTGTAGGAAGGAAGGGCATTTTGCCAGAGATTGTAGGTATAGTAGAACACATAGCCAATATAGACCCCTAGACAGAGAAAACAAGCCACGTTATTAAACACATAGACGGGATCAAGGGACATATAGTAAGGAATCACGAGCCATATAGAGAACACAGATTCGGTTACTGGGAAGAACAGAATAAATGCAACTTTACCCTTTTGACAGAACTTGCTGGGGTTAGGAGGAGGCCTCTAAACTTCTGCTTCTCTCTCTAGCAGTTGTGACCTCTAAGTAACTTAACAGGAGTTTTGTTAGAGATGGTATACATATAGAGTACTCCCACCCAGGAAGCACAAAATATGTTAGATACCCACGAAGACTAATGTTGCATTTCACTGTTCTAGATGCATGTCCATCACAGGTAGAGGAAATTATCTCAAAGATACCGGGTTCCCTATGAACTTAGAATGGACAAGACACTGGATTGATGGCTGGGATGGTCCCGGTAGAGATATACCACACATAGAATTTTTTTAGGGGAACAGACCAATTAGGGAATCATTCCCCGTAGTGCCCAATCCAGATGTCAAACTTTGTAAAATCTTCTTTGCCTCTACAAACTTATCTGTTACTAAACTCTGTGATTTGTCTTCAAAGTTTCCTCTTCATCTCTTACGTTCACCGACAGGATTACAGTTCAAACGTCACATGCCTACTTGGTCTTTTCAGAGTTCTGCCCAAAACCAGTATATCTCACCAGCATAGGGACACCAGTATCAGTGTGCCTGGTCATGCACAAAGGGTGGAGAATGGGAATACTGGTGAAGGGAGACTGTGCATAGATACCGATATACATGATGGTGTGACAGCCTGATGGTGAACGCAAATCTGACAATTTTTATTTTTATTATTTCCCCTCTCTTTTCACTTTCCACAGATGGTTTACTTCACACAACTGATAATACACAACAGTTAAACACATTGAAATGCAAGATTTATGTTCCCTACAGAATGGTCGCTGACCCGGAAAGAACTCGTGACAAAGAGCAGAGTGTAGAGAACATCGTATCACTGGAGTGTCTGTTCCGGGAAAGCTGAGAGGCAGGACTGTTGAGACGGCACCTGAGCGCGGAGAACAAGAAGACCAGAGGCGGTTGTCGCACCAGTTTTTATTTTTTTTTCTCCATCTCCCCCTACCCTCCTTCTCTTCTTCTCTTTCTCCCCTCTACTTGTCTCCCTTCTCTTCCCTTAACAAGATGGACCTACCCCAAGAGACTGCGTTTCGGGTTTTCCTGTTAATCCTGTTGTTGACCAGGACAGTCTGTCTCGGTGAGGGTCCCAGAGAGGTCGAGCAAGGATCTGGAATGGGTTCTGATGGCGAGGATGGATTTGTAGAATCTCAGAAGCAACACATCACTCGAGCAAAGGCGGGTATCAGAAAGCGCTCTGGTAGTCAGGGAGGTCGGAGGCACTGTGAAGGGTTATTGTCTGAGGAAGATTGCATTTGTAGGAATTGTGAGAATATAGTCGAGGATGGGTGCATCCAGAGATGTCAGTCCAGCCTTAATATCGACATGGACCGTCATCCGTTGAGTGATTACCACTCACTAGTGGGTAAGGTCTTAAACCAGACAGAATGCTGGGTGTGCTCACAAGTACCTCAAGGTCAGAGCAAGTCAGGATTAGTACCGTACCCTTTAGCAATAGATGAGGTACTCGAATTACGGGGTGGGAGACCGGTGGACAAGAAATTCAATATTTCTAGGCCCCCTAGTTTGAAGCTCCACCAGTATCATGTAGATAGATCCTTATTATGTTTCAATATTTCCAATTACCGAAAACCGGGAAATTGGGAAGTGACGTGGAATAACCAGACAATGACCTTTTCACACAGAGCTTATAGGATACCCATAGACCCTGAACTTGTACGCCAAATAGCCAACAGTGGAAGGTATTTC
Source organism: Pseudophryne corroboree (assembly GCF_028390025.1). NCBI lineage: Eukaryota > Metazoa > Chordata > Amphibia > Anura > Myobatrachidae > Pseudophryne > Pseudophryne corroboree. Next base: position 103,044,365 of record NC_086451.1, on the reverse strand, counting down.
CGGTATAGGTATACTCGAGGAAGCAAGACCATGCTGGTTGGAAAAGTATCACCAGGGTACTGTGCTTATATCATCCAGCCCGATACTTGTACTGAGCAGATGGGAGAACTAGGGATTGGGGTTTTCACGTGGAAAGTTTGTAATATGGTGATGGTACATTTTGCCCCTATGTTCTCCCAGATGATGCCTATTTCATATGTGGGAGGAAAGCGTACAAGTGGCTTGCCCCGAGCTCAGAGGGATTGTGTTATATTGGGAGAGAACTACCAGAGGTCATGACCATAACCCATGATAAGATGAAAGATGTTCACCGCAGTGCTCAGGCTCCTTATACTCATACTCACTATGAACACATCGTCAAGAGACACCTCATAGATAGGACAGGGCACGCAGCCTCTGATTTGATCCACGAATCCACCGGGATTCAATTCCTTCTCGCATTAGACATCACCCGTACTGCCAGAGGAATTATAAATTATAGGTATATCCATGCGCTAGCGAACTTGATAGATAATATCACTGAGATGTATGGCGACACCTTCAGGTATACGGGAAGTGAGTTACAAGCTTACAAGAAGGAATTAATCAAGCACAGGATGGTCCTTAATTATATCACAGCTATGACGGGTGGGAACTGTGTCACTTTGGCAACTCAATATGGTGTGAAGTGCTGTACATATATCACGAACAGCACTGACGACCCCACGGAGATCATCGATCAAAAGATGGACGATATCTTGCAGTTGAAGTGAGAGTTCCGGAGGAGACACAACCTTACCCTGACTGCTGTGGGTAATGAGCTGACCGGCTGGGTCTCATGGTTGAACCCACGAAATTGGTTCTCAGGATTAGGAGAGTGGGCTCAAAATGTTATTATGAGTGTAGGGAAGTTTCTCCTTTGTATCCTGGGAGTCGTCATAATTATTGGCTTGATATTTAGGTGTGTTCGAATTCTGACGCGGCGCAAGCACGGCACAAATTTGATGAGTCTAAGGAGCGAGGGCATTGTTATAGCAGCAGATTTAATTTACGACCCATCCATAGAGACAGTGTTATGATAAGGATTGTAAATGAATTCCATGACCTATTTCTTTCACCCGTTTTTCTTTTGTCTCCCCCTCTGCCCAGATACACCCATCCGGGAAAAGACATCAGCCCTACCCAAGAATGTTTATGTAAATGTTTATGTGAATGTATTTTAGATATGTGTCTTATCTTCATCTCTACAAACTTCAGTTAATGACACACATAGTCGAAAGGTGATATCCACATATACTAGCACTCACATATGTTCCCCCTCCATGTATCATCAACTAAATGTACACCCCATTTGTTGGAACAAGAAGCCGAAAAGAGCTCGGTAGTGTTTGTTGGCCCACTTACAGACCCTTAATAAGGGATAAGAAGGATTTAATGTATACTTCGCAATACCTCGAAGCTTATTTAGAACATATACGGCACGATGATACATGCCCCTCAGACATGGAATCATACATACATGCTTTTTACTATCCCACTAGGTCATACATTTCCTACCTACCACTCTCCCCCGACCATCCAAAACTTCTGTAGATATTGTGTAGATATTTTTCTGTTTAGTGATTAGATAGTGTGTTAGGCGCCGGGGTCCGCTCGTCGGTGCGGCCCGGCGCCTAGCAACCAGGGACGCCGTGCGCGTACAGCCGCCGGCTCCCTGGCAACACTGGACGCCGGGCGCACGGAGCCGCTCAGACCCTAGCAACGGGGACGCCACGTTCGGGCCGCGTTCCCCGTTGCTGGGTCTTTTCTAATTTGTATTTATGGTGTGCTGGCCGTGCAGCATGCAAGCTGCACGGCATTACTTGTGATTACCCAGTCTGGCTCCTGATTGGGGAGCTCACAGTTATAAGCACCCTTTGGACTTCTCACAGACGCCGGTGATAGCTTCCTGTTTGCCTGTGTCAGTTACAGAGAGTTTCCAGTCCTGCTCAATCCGGTTGTTCCTGTCCTCAGTGATCCTGTACTCGGAAGTTTGTCATCTATTCCTGGAGTCTGACCGAGCACCTTTAACATCCTGTGGTGTTCGTGAGTCGCGGCATAGCCGTGTGTTGCGGCTTGACCGCTTACTGTTTATTATTTTGTATCTTTGTGTTCTGGAGCTTTTGCGGAGGATTCCGCTCTCCCTGGTCCACTCTGGTGTCCAGCGGTGCTGGATAGGAGTGACGGATCAGTGGATCTTTGGTTGTCCTTTTCCCTGGCGGCTAGTCCGCACATACTTCTTTGGTTAAGTTAGTTAGCTTGTAACCCCTGGCCTGGTTGCTTAGTCAGAGGGCCCCTTGTTATCACCCTGTCTCGGATTTCCCTTTGTCTCCCATTAAGACCTGAGGGGGCATCGGGGTTGGGCAGACATAATCTGCCCTTCGAACGCGGCTGCCATGGGCTCAAGCAACCATAGTCTCGCAGGGGATTTCTGATAACACGGGCGAGACAACGGAGTTAGGGCGCCAGGGGTAGAGATGAGCGCCGGAAATTTTTCGGGTTTTGTGTTTTGGTTTTGGGTTCGGTTCCGCGGCCGTGTTTTGGGTTCGACCGCGTTTTGGCAAAACCTCACCGAATTTTTTTTGTCGGATTCGGGTGTGTTTTGGATTCGGGTGTTTTTTTCAAAAAACCCTAAAAAACAGCTTAAATCATAGAATTTGGGGGTAATTTTGATCCCAAAGTATTATTAACCTCAAAAAACATAATTTACACTCATTTTCAGCCTATTCTGAACACATCACACCTCACAATATTATTTTTAGTCCTAAAATTTGCACCGAGGTCGCTGTGTGAGTAAGATAAGCGACCCTAGTGGCCGACACAAACACCGGGCCCATCTAGGAGTGGCACTGCAGTGTCACGCAGGATGGCCCTTCCAAAAAACCCTCCCCAAACAGCACATGACGCAAAGAAAAAAAGAGGCGCAATGAGGTAGCTGACTGTGTGAGTAAGATTAGCGACCCTAGTGGCCGACACAAACACCGGGCACATCTAGGAGTGGCACTGCAGTGTCACGCAGGATGTCCCTTCCAAAAAACCCTCCCCAAACAGCACATGACGCAAAGAAAAAAAGAGGCGCAATGAGGTAGCTGACTGTGTGAGTAAGATTAGCGACCCTAGTGGCCGACACAAACACCGGGCCCATCTAGGAGTGGCACTGCAGTGTCACGCAGGATGTCCCTTCCAAAAAACCCTCCCCAAACAGCACATGACGCAAAGAAAAAAAGAGGCGCAATGAGGTAGCTGACTGTGTGAGTAAGATTAGCGACCCTAGTGGCCGACACAAACACCGGGCCCATCTAGGAGTGGCACTGCAGTGTCACGCAGGATGTCCCTTCCAAAAAACCCTCCCCAATCAGCACATGATGCAAAGAAAAAGAAAAGAAAAAAGAGGTGCAAGATGGAATTATCCTTGGGCCCTCCCACCCACCCTTATGTTGTATAAACAAAACAGGACATGCACACTTTAACCAACCCATCATTTCAGTGACAGGGTCTGCCACACGACTGTGACTGATATGACGGGTTGGTTTGGACCCCCCCCAAAAAAGAAGCAATTAATCTCTCCTTGCACAAACTGGCTCTACAGAGGCAAGATGTCCACCTCATCTTCACCCTCCGATATATCACCGTGTACATCCCCCTCCTCACAGATTATCAATTCGTCCCCACTGGAATCCACCATCTCAGCTCCCTGTGTACTTTGTGGAGGCAATTGCTGCTGGTCAATGTCTCCGCGGAGGAATTGATTATAATTCATTTTAATGAACATCATCTTCTCCACATTTTCTGGATGTAACCTCGTACGCCGATTGCTGACAAGGTGAGCGGCGGCACTAAACACTCTTTCGGAGTACACACTTGTGGGAGGGCAACTTAGGTAGAATAAAGCCAGTTTGTGCAAGGGCCTCCAAATTGCCTCTTTTTCCTGCCAGTATAAGTACGGACTGTGTGACGTGCCTACTTGGATGCGGTCACTCATATAATCCTCCACCATTCTATCAATGTTGAGAGAATCATATGCAGTGACAGTAGACGACATGTCCGTAATCGTTGTCAGGTCCTTCAGTCCGGACCAGATGTCAGCATCAGCAGTCGCTCCAGACTGCCCTGCATCACCGCCAGCGGGTGGGCTCGGAATTCTGAGCCTTTTCCTCGCACCCCCAGTTGCGGGAGAATGTGAAGGAGGAGATGTTGACAGGTCGCGTTCCGCTTGACTTGACAATTTTGTCACCAGCAGGTCTTTCAACCCCAGCAGACCTGTGTCTGCCGGAAAGAGAGATCCAAGGTAGGCTTTAAATCTAGGATCGAGCACGGTGGCCAAAATGTAGTGCTCTGATTTCAACAGATTGACCACCCGTGAATCCTTGTTAAGCGAATTAAGGGCTGCATCCACAAGTCCCACATGCCTAGCGGAATCGCTCCGTGTTAGCTCCTTCTTCAATGCCTCCAGCTTCTTCTGCAAAAGCCTGATGAGGGGAATGACCTGACTCAGGCTGGCAGTGTCTGAACTGACTTCACGTGTGGCAAGTTCAAAGGGCATCAGAACCTTGCACAACGTTGAAATCATTCTCCACTGCACTTGAGACAGGTGCATTCCATCTCCTATATCGTGCTCAATTGTATAGGCTTGAATGGCCTTTTGCTGCTCCTCCAACCTCTGAAGCATATAGAGGGTTGAATTCCACCTCGTTACCACTTCTTGCTTCAGATGATGGCAGGGCAGGTTCAGTAGTTTTTGGTGGTGCTCCAGTCTTCTGTACGTGGTGCCTGTACGCCGAAAGTGTCCCGCAATTTTTCTGGCCACCGACAGCATCTCTTGCACGCCCCTGTCGTTTTTAAAAAATTCTGCACCACCAAATTCAAGGTATGTGCAAAACATGGGACGTGCTGGAATTTGCCCATATTTAATGCACACACAATATTGCTGGCGTTGTCCGATGCCACAAATCCACAGGAGAGTCCAATTGGGGTAAGCCATTCCGCGATGATCTTCCTCAGTTGCCGTAAGAGGTTTTCAGCTGTGTGCGTATTCTGGAAAGCGGTGATACAAAGCGTAGCCTGCCTAGGAAAGAGTTGGCGTTTGCGAGATGCTGCTACTGGTGCCGCCGCTGCTGTTCTTGCGGCGGGAGTCCATACATCTACCCAGTGGGCTGTCACAGTCATATAGTCCTGACCCTGCCCTGCTCCACTTGTCCACATGTCCGTGGTTAAGTGGACATTGGGTACAACTGCATTTTTTAGGACACTGGTGAGTCTTTTTCTGACGTCCGTGTACATTCTCGGTATCGCCTGCCTAGAGAAGTGGAACCTAGATGGTATTTGGTAACGGGGGCACACTGCCTCAATAAATTGTCTAGTTCCCTGTGAACTAACGGCGGATACCGGACGCACGTCTAACACCAACATAGTTGTCAAGGACTCAGTTATCCGCTTTGCAGTAGGATGACTGCTGTGATATTTCATCTTCCTCGCAAAGGACTGTTGAACAGTCAATTGCTTACTGGAAGTAGTACAAGTGGGCTTACGACTTCCCCTCTGGGATGACCATCGACTCCCAGCGGCAACAACAGCAGCGCCAGCAGCAGTAGGCGTTACACGCAAGGATGCATCGGAGGAATCCCAGGCAGGAAAGGACTCGTCAGACTTGCCAGTGACATGGCCTGCAGGACTATTGGCATTCCTGGGGAAGGAGGAAATTGACACTGAGGGAGTTGGTGGGGTGGTTTGCGTGAGCTTGGTTACAAGAGGAAGGGATTTACTGGTCAGTGGACTGCTTCCGCTGTCACCCAAAGTTTTTGAACTTGTCACTGACTTATTATGAATGCGCTGCAGGTGACGTATAAGGGAGGATGTTCCGAGGTGGTTAACGTCCTTACCCCTACTTATTACAGCTTGACAAAGGGAACACACGGCTTGACACCTGTTGTCCGCATTTCTGGTGAAATACCTCCACACCGAAGAGCTGATTTTTTTGGTATTTTCACCTGGCATGTCAACGGCCATATTCCTCCCACGGACAACAGGTGTCTCCCCGGGTGCCTGACTTAAACAAACCACCTCACCATCAGAATCCTCCTGGTCAATTTCCTCCCCAGCGCCAGCAACACCCATATCCTCCTCATCCTGGTGTACTTCAACACTGACATCTTCAATCTGACTATCAGGAACTGGACTGCGGGTGCTCCTTCCAGCACTTGCAGGGGGCATGCAAATAGTGGAAGGCGCATGCTCTTCACGTCCAGTGTTGGGAAGGTCAGGCATCGCAAACGACACAATTGGACTCTCCTTGTGGATTTGGGATTTCAAAGAACGCACAGTTCTTTGCGGTGCTTTTGCCAGCTTGAGTCTTTTCAGTTTTCTAGCGAGAGGCTGAGTGCTTCCATCCTCATGTGAAGCTGAACCACTAGCCATGAACATAGGCCAGGGCCTCAGCCGTTCCTTGCCACTCCGTGTGGTAAATGGCATATTGGCAAGTTTACGCTTCTCCTCCGACAATTTTATTTTAGGTTTTGGAGTCCTTTTTTTTCTGATATTTGGTGTTTTGGATTTGACATGCTCTGTACTATGACATTGGGCATCGGCCTTGGCAGACGACGTTGCTGGCATTTCATCGTCTCGGCCATGACTAGTGGCAGCAGCTTCAGCACGAGGTGGAAGTGGATCTTGATCTTTCCCTAATTTTGGAACCTCAACTTTTTTGTTCTCCATATTTTATAGGCAGAACTAAAAGGCACCTCAGGTAAACAATGGAGATGGATGGATTGGATACTAGTATACAATTATGGACGGACTGCCACGGTTAGGTGGTATAAAAAAACCACGGTTAGGTGGTATATATTATAATAATAATACAATTATGGATGGACGGACTGCCTGCCGACTGCCGACACAGAGGTAGCCACAGCCGTGAACTACCGCACTGTACACTGGTTGATAAAGAGATAGTAGTATACTCGTAACAACTAGTATGACACTATGACGACGGTATAAAGAATGGGAAAAAAACCACGGTTAGGTGGTATATATTATAATAATAATACAATTATGGATGGACGGACTGCCTGCCGACTGCCGACACAGAGGTAGCCACAGCCGTGAACTACCGCACTGTACACTGGTTGATAAAGAGATAGTAGTATACTCGTAACAACTAGTATGACACTATGACGACGGTATAAAGAATGAAAAAAAAACCACGGTTAGGTGGTATATATTATAATAATAATACAATTATGGATGGACGGACTGCCTGCCGACTGCCGACACAGAGGTAGCCACAGCCGTGAACTACCGCACTGTACACTGGTTGATAAAGAGATAGTAGTATACTCGTAACAACTAGTATGACACTATGACGACGGTATAAAGAATGAAAAAAAAACCACGGTTAGGTGGTATATATTATAATAATAATACAATTATGGATGGACGGACTGCCTGCCGACTGCCGACACAGAGGTAGCCACAGCCGTGAACTACCGCACTGTACACTGGTTGATAAAGAGATAGTAGTATACTCGTAACAATTAGGATGACACTATGACGGTATAAAGAATGAAAAAAAAAACCACGGTTAGGTGGTAGGTATATAATAATAAATAATACAATTCTGGTCGGACGGACTGCCTGCCGTGTGCCGACACAGAGGTAGCCACAGCCGTGAACTACCGCACTGTACACTGGTTGATAAAGAGATAGTAGTATACTCGTAACAATTAGGATGACACTATGACGGTATAAAGAATGAAAAAAAAACCACGGTTAGGTGGTAGGTATATAATAATAAATAATACAATTCTGGTCGGACGGACTGCCTGCCGTGTGCCGACACAGAGGTAGCCACAGCCGTGAACTACCGCACTGTACACTGGTTGATAAAGAGATAGTAGTATACTCGTAACAATTAGGATGACACTATGACGGTATAAAGAATGAAAAAAAAACCACGGTTAGGTGGTAGGTATATAATAATAAATAATACAATTCTGGTCGGACGGACTGCCTGCCGTGTGCCGACACAGAGGTAGCCACAGCCGTGAACTACCGCACTGTACACTGGTTGATAAAGAGATAGTAGTATACTCGTAACAATTAGGATGACACTATGACGGTATAAAGAATGAAAAAAAAAACCACGGTTAGGTGGTAGGTATATAATAATAAATAATACAATTCTGGTCGGACGGACTGCCTGCCGTGTGCCGACACAGAGGTAGCCACAGCCGTGAACTACCGCACTGTACACTGGTTGATAAAGAGATAGTAGTATACTCGTAACAATTAGGATGACACTATGACGGTATAAAGAATGAAAAAAAAAACCACGGTTAGGTGGTAGGTATATAATAATAAATAATACAATTCTGGTCGGACGGACTGCCTGCCGTGTGCCGACACAGAGGTAGCCACAGCCGTGAACTACCGCACTGTACACTGGTTGATAAAGAGATAGTAGTATACTCGTAACAATTAGGATGACACTATGACGGTATAAAGAATGAAAAAAAAACCACGGTTAGGTGGTAGGTATATAATAATAAATAATACAATTCTGGTCGGACGGACTGCCTGCCGTGTGCCGACACAGAGGTAGCCACAGCCGTGAACTACCGCACTGTACACTGGTTGATAAAGAGATAGTAGTATACTCGTAACAATTAGGATGACACTATGACGGTATAAAGAATGAAAAAAAAACCACGGTTAGGTGGTAGGTATATAATAATAAATAATACAATTCTGGTCGGACGGACTGCCTGCCGTGTGCCGACACAGAGGTAGCCACAGCCGTGAACTACCGCACTGTACACTGGTTGATAAAGAGATAGTAGTATACTCGTAACAATTAGGATGACACTATGACGGTATAAAGAATGAAAAAAAAAACCACGGTTAGGTGGTAGGTATATAATAATAAATAATACAATTCTGGTCGGACGGACTGCCTGCCGTGTGCCGACACAGAGGTAGCCACAGCCGTGAACTACCGCACTGTACACTGGTTGATAAAGAGATAGTAGTATACTCGTAACAATTAGGATGACACTATGACGGTATAAAGAATGAAAAAAAAAACCACGGTTAGGTGGTAGGTATATAATAATAAATAATACAATTCTGGTCGGACGGACTGCCTGCCGTGTGCCGACACAGAGGTAGCCACAGCCGTGAACTACCGCACTGTACACTGGTTGATAAAGAGATAGTAGTATACTCGTAACAATTAGGATGACACTATGACGGTATAAAGAATGAAAAAAAAACCACGGTTAGGTGGTAGGTATATAATAATAAATAATACAATTCTGGTCGGACGGACTGCCTGCCGTGTGCCGACACAGAGGTAGCCACAGCCGTGAACTACCGCACTGTACTGTGTCTGCTGCTAATATAGACTGGTTGATATTTAAAGAGATATTAGTAGTATACAACAATACTATACTGGTGGTCAGGCACTGGTCACCACTCCTGCAGCAAAAGTGTGCACTGTTAATTAATATAATTGTACTCCTGGCTCCTGCTAACAACCTGCAGTGCTCCCCAGTCTCCCCCACAATTAATTATAAGCTTTTAATTTATACATTGATGACTGTGCAGCACACTGGGCTGAGCTGAGTGCACACAGACTGAGTCACACTGTGTGACTGACTGTGCTGTGTATCGTTTTTTTTTTCAGGCAGAGAACGGATATAGCAGAGAGAAGTGAACGGATATATTATATTAAATAAAAGTTAACTAGCAACTGCACTGGTCACTGACTGTGGTAAACTAACTCTGTCTGCGACTCTGCACAATCTCTCTCTCTCTATCTAATCTATCTCTATTCTAATGGAGAGGACGCCAGACACGTCCTCTCCCTATCAATCTCAATGCACGAGTGAAAATGGCGGCGACGCGCGGCTCCTTATATAGAATCCGAGTCTCGCGATAGAATCCGAGCCTCGCGAGAATCCGACAGCGTCATGATGACGTTCGGGCGCGCTCGGGTTAACCGAGCAAGGCGGGAAGATCCGAGTCGCTCGGACCCGTGAAAAAAAACATGAAGTTCGGGCGGGTTCGGATTCCGAGGAACCGAACCCGCTCATCTCTAGCCAGGGGTTACTAGGCTCTCCTGCTCCCACAAACCAGTATATCTTTCCTGTACTCAGACCTCTGCCATAAGATCTCCTCTGGTCTGGAGTACGGGAATCATAACATTATCACCGGCCAGACTAAAATTTAAAATTAACAGGAGTTAATTTTTCCCTTGTTCAGTTGGGAGATTTGTCGGCCTCATGAATCCCACCGGTGTCGGGCCAAATCCTGGCCAGCTTCTAGTTAGCCAGATTCAAGAACTTACTCAGATGGTTCAGGATCTGTCCCTTCGGGTGAGGTCACAGGAAGATCTGTTACGGACTTCCCAAAGGGTCATTCCTGAACCAAAAATGCATCTGCCTGACCGTTTTTCTGGGGATAGAAAACAGTTTTTTAATTTTAAAGAGTCTTGTAAACTTTATTTTCGTTTGAGACCAGTCTCCTCAGGTACGGAGGCTCAGCGGGTTGGAATTATTATTTCTCTGCTTCAGGGGGATCCTCAGACCTGGGCTTTTGGTTTAAAGACAGACGATCCGGCTTTATTTTCTGTAGACGCCTTTCTGAAGTCTTTAGGACTGTTATATGACGACCCTGATAGAGAGGCATCCGCCGAGACTCAGTTGCGTGCTCTCAGACAGGGTAGGAATCCCGCAGAGAATTATTGTATGGAGTTTCGCCGTTGGTCGAATGACTGTGGATGGAATGACCCAGCCCTGCGCAGTCAGTTTCGCCTCGGCTTATCTGAGTCTATAAAAGACAGTCTCCTTCAGTATCCCGCTCCTGAGACTCTCGATAAACTCATGGAGCTCTCTATTAAGATTGATCGTCGGCTCAGAGAGCGGAGGGCTGAAAAAGGAGCATCTGTCGGGTCAACTCCTTGTGTTTTTTCCATCCCTGTAGACATAGAGGAGCCTATGCAGATAGGTCTCTCCAAACTGTCTCCTGAAGAAAGAACCAGAAGGCAAAATTCTGGTCTTTGTTTATACTGTGGAGGTAAGGGACATTTTGCCCGTAGTTGTCCGAACAAGTCGGGAAACGTCTCGACCAAGTGAATTGTGATGGGGTTCACTTTGGTCTGCAGCTTATCTCCTCAAATAATTCACTGTTAGTCCCAGCTAAAGTTTCCTTTGGCAGCCTCTGTTCCTCGGTCTCTGTTTTTGTGGACAGTGGAGCTGCAGGGAACTTTATGGATTTAACATGGGCCAAGACCTTAGGTATTCCTCAGTTAGCCTTGGGTAGGTGTATCACCATGCATGGTTTAGATGGGAGTCCCTTGTCCAATGGGGTTATTTCTCTCTGTACACCTCCTGTTCTACTCTCGGTAGGAGCTCTGCATTCTGAAAAAATTGAGTTTTTCCTCACCCATTGCCCAGCAGTTCCAGTGGTTCTGGGTCACCCTTGGCTGGCCTTTCATAATCCCATCATTGATTGGCAGTTGGGGGAGATCTCACAATGGGGTACCATCTGTAATAAAGAATGTATTACGCTTCCCATCAGAATAGCTGCTGCCATTCCCGCACCCATTCCTGTGGAATACCAGGATTTTGTTGATGTTTTTTCCAAGGGCAATGCGGATATTCTGCCTCCCCATAGGCCTTATGATTGTGCTATTGAGCTAATTCCTGGTGCCACTTTGCCTAAGGGAAGGTTATATGCATTGTCCGGACCTGAAACCGTGGCCATGAATGAATATGTTAAAGAAAGCCTAGGGAAAGGATTTATCAGGCCATCTAAATCCCCTTTAAGTGCAGGCTTCTTTTTCGTAGAGAAGAAGGATGGTTCACTCAGACCCTGCATTGACTTTAGAGCCTTGAATAAAATCTCAGTAAAAAATACTTACCCTCTGCCACTTATCTCTGTCCTCTTTGATCAGCTACGTTCGGCTGTGATTTTTTCTAAGATTGACCTGAGAGGAGCATATAACCTCATTAGAATCAAGTCAGGGGATGAGTGGAAAACGGCATTCAGTACTCAGTCAGGCCACTATGAGTATCTGGTTATGCCATTCGGCCTGTCTAACGCTCCGGCAGTTTTCCAGGATCTCATTAACGATGTGCTCCGTGAATTTCTTGGAAAATTCGTTGTAGTCTACTTAGACGATATTTTGATTTATTCTGACTCGGTAGAACAACATGTTACCCAGGTGCGTCAGGTTCTAAAAAAATTACGTGAAAATCACCTATATGCCAAGCTGGAGAAGTGTGAATTTCATGTCACGGAGGTATCCTTTTTAGGATACATTATTTCCCCTCGGGGATTCCGTATGGAACCAAAAAAGCTCCAAGCCATCCTCAGTTGGGCGCAACCCACCAACTTAAAAGCAATTCAGCGCTTTTTAGGGTTTGCGAACTACTATAGAAGATTTATTCACTCTTTCTCTGACCTAGTTGCTCCCATTGTGGCACTGACTAAAAAGGGAGCAGATCCTACCAATTGGTCACGTGAAGCTGAGTTATCTTTTCAGGCCTTGAAACAAGCCTTTGTCTCAGCCCCTGTCCTCAGACACCCCAACCCAGAATTGCCTTTCATTGTTGAGGTTGATGCCTCAGAGGTTGGAGTAGGGGCTATCCTGTCTCAGAAGGATCCGGATTCCCTTGAATTACATCCTTGTGCCTTTATGTCCAGGAAATTCTCTTCTGCTGAATCCAACTACGATGTTGGTAACCGGGAATTGCTGGCTATTAAATGGGCTTTCGAGGAGTGGAGGCATTGGCTTGAGGGAGCGACTCATATCATTTCAGTTTTGACTGATCACAAAAATCTTCAATACATTGAATCAGCTAAACGACTGAATGCCCGGCAGGCTCGTTGGGCTTTATTTTTTACTCGTTTCAAATTCATTATCACCTTCAGGCCAGGTTCCAAGAATACCAAGGCAGATGCCCTGTCACGCAGTTTTCTTCCAGTTCAAGACAACAGTCCTGTTACTCCCATACTTCCGTCTTCAGTCATTCGGGCAGGCCTCACACAGGATTTATTTACCCAGTTAAAGCTGCTTCAACATCAAGCTCCTGGAAATACTCCTGCTGGTCGTCTTTTTGTCCCTGAGTTTTTGAGAGCAACTGTTTTGACGGAGTTTCATGATAGCAAAGTTGCCGGGCATCCGGGAATCGCTAAGACTTTGGAATTAGTCTCCCGCTCAGTATGGTGGCCTGGTCTTTCCAAAGACATTAAGGAGTTTGTTTTTTCGTGTCAGGTCTGTGCACAGCATAAAGTTCCCCGTTCTTTGCCTATCGGTCAGCTTATGCCCTTGAATGTTCCTCTTAGGCCATGGTCTCATATCTCCATGGATTTTGTGGTGGACCTCCCTCTGTCAGCCGGATGCCGAGTCATATGGGTGGTAGTGGACCGTTTTAGCAAAATGGCCCATTTCATTGCTCTTCCCCGATTGCCATCTGCCCAGGGATTGGCAGTCTTGTTCCTCCGCCATGTTTTCAGACTCCATGGGTTACCCACTGATATTGTTTCTGATCGGGGTCCACAATTCATTGCACAGTTTTGGAAATCTTTTTGTGTCTCATTGAAGATGAAATTATCTTTAACGTCAGGCTACCATCCCCAATCCAACGGGCAGACTGAGCGAGTTAATCAATCACTAAAACAATATTTGCGTTTGTACTCGGCCAAACTCCAAAATGACTGGTCTGAGTTTCTTCCATTGGCGGAGTTCGCTTACAATAATGCCTGTCATTCCTCCACCAATGTGTCTCCATTTTTTGCAGTTTTTGGTTTTCACCCCAGAGCAAATTCCTTTTTTCAACATTCCTCTGTCTCCTCACTGACCTTGACCTCTCATCTTAGGCTCATTTGGAGAAAAGTGCACCTGGCTCTCAGAAAAGCGGCATTTCAGGAAAAGAGATTTTCTGACAAGCTCCGGCGGCCGTGCACTTTTAAAGTAGGAGATAGGGTATGGTTGTCGACTCGCAACATTAAACTTCGACAAACCTCAGCCAGATTGGGTCCTAAATTTATTGGACCATTTCACATTATCAAAAAAGTCAATCCAGTTGCCTTCCGGTTACGTTTACCAAAAACTTTACGGATCGGAAATACTTTCCATTGCTCTTTGCTGAAACCATTTGTCTCGTCCAGTAGATTTCCTCGTAAGATATCTCAGGGGAGATCACCAATAGATGTACAGGGTCAGCAGGAGTTCTTGGTGGAGAAGGTTCTCGATTCCAAGTTGTCCCGGGGTCGGCTTTATTTTTTGGTGCATTGGAGAGGTTATGGTCCAGAAGAAAGGTCTTGGGTCCTGGATAAGGATCTCCATGCCCCGAGGCTCAAGAGGGCATTTTTTCGAGAATTTCCCCAGAAACCTGGCTTTAGGGGTTCCTTGACCCCTCCTCAAGGGGGGGGTACTGTTAGGCGCCAGGGTCCGCTCGTCGGTGCGGCCCGGCGCCTAGCAACCAGGGACGCCGTGCGCGTACAGCCGCCGGCTCCCTGGCAACGCTGGACGCCGGGCGCACGGAGCCGCTCAGACCCTAGCAACGGGGACGCCACGTTCGGGCCGCGTTCCCCGTTGCTGGGTCTTTTCTAATTTGTATTTATGGTGTGCTGGCCGTGCAGCATGCAAGCTGCACGGCATTACTTGTGATTACCCAGTCTGGCTCCTGATTGGGGAGCTCACAGTTATAAGCACCCTTTGGACTTCTCACAGACGCCGGTGATAGCTTCCTGTTTGCCTGTGTCAGTTACAGAGAGTTTCCAGTCCTGCTCAATCCGGTTGTTCCTGTCCTCAGTGATCCTGTACTCGGAAGTTTGTCATCTATTCCTGGAGTCTGACCGAGCACCTTTAACATCCTGTGGTGTTCGTGAGTCGCGGCATAGCCGTGTGTTGCGGCTTGACCGCTTACTGTTTATTATTTTGTATCTTTGTGTTCTGGAGCTTTTGCGGAGGATTCCGCTCTCCCTGGTCCACTCTGGTGTCCAGCGGTGCTGGATAGGAGTGACGGATCAGTGGATCTTTGGTTGTCCTTTTCCCTGGCGGCTAGTCCGCACATACTTCTTTGGTTAAGTTAGTTAGCTTGTAACCCCTGGCCTGGTTGCTTAGTCAGAGGGCCCCTTGTTATCACCCTGTCTCGGATTTCCCTTTGTCTCCCATTAAGACCTGAGGGGGCATCGGGGTTGGGCAGACATAATCCGCCCTTCGAACGCGGCTGCCATGGGCTCAAGCAACCATAGTCTCGCAGGGGATTTCTGATAACACGGGCGAGACAACGGAGTTAGGGCGCCAGGGGTTACTAGGCTCTCCTGCTCCCACAAACCAGTATATCTTTCCTGTACTCAGACCTCTGCCATAAGATCTCCTCTGGTCTGGAGTACGGGAATCATAACATAGTGGCAGTTATTGGTGACTGCCAAAGCGTGGACTGTCAAAGTCGAAAAATATTGCAGTACACACATCACGTACGAACTACTCACAGATGGCCTCCGCGGGTGTACTTGTTCTGCTGTGCGTGCACATACTCGCAATTTGTGTATGGTCGCTCCCACAGTCCTGCGCGTGGTATGGGTATTTACGGTAGAGTTTGTAAACGCATGGAGAGCTATCAAAACACATAACATATTTAATCCAAATAGTGCACAATGTACACATAGTCCCCCTGCACCACACCAGAAAATAACAACAGTTTAAATGATTCCAGAACAAAGGGATTCACCTTTACAGGATAAGAGGGGACAGACTAAGGTTATAAGGTGGTGTTTGGTATCCAGCTGTAGGGTATTTTAAGGTTAACATTCCGGTGTTGGTCTGCGGAAGATCGCATGTTCCTGCGGATAGTTATGTGCAGAAGCAGAATATAGATATAAACTGTATTTACTGTATATTATGTATGCGTCGGGAATCCAGAGGAGACCACCCACAAAAGCAGTTGGGAAAGACATCGCCTACCTTTTCAAATCGACCTATGACCTCTCCTGTACTGTAAAAGTGCATTCCTGTGTCCAATGGACAAAGGGATTACAGTATCCATTGTATTGCTTTTGGAAGAATTGTATAAATAAAAACTGCTGCAGCCTGGCCTGGCACAAGACTCACAACATTATCTATTAGATGACGGAGGACCGGACCAGGAAGCGCACGCGAATATACTCACGTATGTACATTGACTGTAGCCATTTACTCTGTTATATTGTAGTGTATTATTTGTATTGTAAACCCCCTTTCAGCAATAATCCACTGTGGTGTCGGAACCCAGCGGTAAAATCACAATTGGTGTCATGTCCTCATTGCCCTGCTAAGGTTTAAAGTGTTTTATCATTGCATTACATTACTGCTAAGGTTTAAAGTGTTTTATCATTGCATTGCATTACTGTAAAGGGTTAAAGTGTATCTCTGGGTGTGCGCGCGCTGTGTGTACTTTGTACCCCCAGCGCAGCGTTTGTGCGCAAAGTCCGTACAGTGATACGGGACTCCGTACGCAAACAGTGTATAAAGTACGTAGCGTGTGTACTAAGGTTAGCGGCCGCAGCGGCTCCATGGTAAAGTGTATTCTAAGTGTGTGTAAGGTATAGCTTTCATTCCTGTAAGATGATCAACATTATCACTTTCAAGAGACGTCCCCCTCACCAGATCTGCACAACGGTTATCCCTTTGGATCCGTTAAAGGCACAAGCTCTACAGATGGTTGTAGATGGTTCCTGGATACAGGAGTGGTAGTGCAGAGGATACTACTCGACCCTGTTTCTAGTCCCGAAACCTGATGGGTCTTTCCAGCCTATTCTCAACCTCAAATCACTGAAAAAGTTTGTGAGAGTGTCCAAGTTCCTTATAGAAACACTGCGCTCAATTGTACTGGCCATGTAACCCGGAGACTCTATGGTATCCCTGGATATACAAGATGTTTACCTGCATATGCCTCTTGCCATATCGCATCAGCAATATCTGCGGTTTGCTATTGGCAACCTTCACTATCAATTCCAAGCTCTGCCATTTGGACTGGCCATGGCCCCTCGGATCTTCACCAAGGTTATGGCCGTAATTACGGCTCATCTCCATTGCCAGGGAGTCAGGATCCTGTCGTATCTGGACGATTTGCTGATTCTGACAAACTCCCACGATGTCCTCCCCAGTCATCTACAACTGACGGTAAACTTCCTACAAGCCCACGGGTGGCTCTTCAACTGTAAGAAGTCCTCGCTGGTCCTTGCTCGGAGCATGGTGCACCTGGGGGCACTACCGGACACACAGCCAAAGACTGTTTCTGTCTCCAGAGAAAGTCTTGAAACTTCAGGACAGGATCAGATACTTCCTCTCTCACCCAAGAGTGTCGATACACTTAACGATGCAAGTACCAGGCCTCATGGTGTCGGCTTTTGACATGGTAGAATACGCTCAATTTCATTCCCGCCCTCTACAGAGGTTAATCCTTTCCAAGTGGGGTGGCCTGCCTCATCGGATCAGGTCTCAAATTATTTCCTTGACTCCGGAGGTTCGTCTGTCACTGTCCTGGTGGCTACAGGACCAACAGTTGAGCAGGGGCCATACCTTCTGGATCCCCAACTGGGTCCTACTAACTATAGATGCCAGTCTGAGGGGTTGGGGTGCGGTGATGGAGCAACAAGGAGGAATCTCTCCTCCCGATAAACATTCTGGAATTGCGTGCAGTGTTCAGTGCTTTGACTTTTGCCCTGCCTCTGATACAGAACAGGCCTGTTCAAGTACAATCAGACAACACCACCACGGTGGCATTAATAAACCATCAAGACGGCACTTGAAGCCTCATGGCAATGATGGAAGTGTCAAAAATCCTACGTTGGGTGGAACGCCATCTGCCAGCTATATCGGCAGTGTTCATTCTAGGAGTCCTCAACTGGAAAGCGGATTTCCTCAGTCATCAGGATGTACATGCTGGAGAGTGGAGTCTACATCAGGAAGTCTTTCAACTCTTAGTGGACAAGTGGGGTCCACCAGATGTAGACCTGATGGCGTTGCGACATAATCACAAAGTTCCAGTCTTCGGATCAAGAACACGGGATCCTCAAGCAGTATTCGTGGATGCACTGGCAATTCCATGGAACTTTTGACAGCCCTACATG
This sequence comes from Pseudophryne corroboree, assembly GCF_028390025.1. Taxonomy (NCBI): domain Eukaryota; kingdom Metazoa; phylum Chordata; class Amphibia; order Anura; family Myobatrachidae; genus Pseudophryne; species Pseudophryne corroboree. Next base: position 103,026,230 of record NC_086451.1, on the reverse strand, counting down.
TTCCCTCCAGTGTCACTCCTGCCCAGGGTACTACGGAAATTCAAGCAAGAAGGGGAATAATACTTCTAGCCTCTCCAGTGTGGCCCAGACGGCATTGGTTCTCAGACCTACAGGGTCTATCGATAGAGCGTCCTCTTCTACTTCCTCAACGCCCAGACCTCCTCGTTCAGGGCCCTTGTGTCTACCCGGACCTGGCCAGACTGGCTTTAACGGCGAGGCTCTTGAAACTTCACTCCTGAGGGCCAAGGATTCTCCAAGGTGGTTATACAAACTATGCTAAAGGCCCACAAGCCAGCTTCTGCATGGATTTATTATAGGGTCTGGAATTCTTACTTCACCTGGTGTGCTGCTAAGAATTACGATGCTTCCAAGTTTGGTACTTCCAGACTTCTGGCCTTTTTGCAACAAGGCCTGGATTTAGGACTCTGGCCTCCCTCAAGGTTCACATATCTGCCTTGTTGGTGTTGTTTCAGAGAAAATTTGCATCTATACCTGACGTTCATACATTAACTCAGGGCGTACTTCGGATTCAGCCTCCCTATGTACCTCCTGTGGCTTCATGGGGTTTGTCTGTTGTCCTCGATGTCCTGCAAGAGTCTCTATTTGAACCTCTTGAGTCACTGGACCTTACATGACTCAAAGCCAAGGTCCTGTGTCTGCTAGCTATTGCCTCTGCTAGAAGGGTGCCGGACTTAGATGGTTTGTCCTGTCATTCACCCCTTTTTGATATTTCATCGTGACCGAGCAGTTCTTAGAACTCACCCTGGTTATTTACCTAAGGTGGTGTCATCTTTTCAACTTAATCAAGAGATTGTGGTTCCAGCCTTCATCTCTTCTGAATTGTCCTCCAAAGAACGGTCTTTGGATATGGTACAGGCTCTCCATATATATGTGGTGAGGACTGCCTCTATCAGGAGGTCAGATACCCTCTTTGTACTGTTTGGTTTCCACAAACGTGGCTGGCCTGTGAATAAGCAAACCTTGGCCAGATGGATTAGAATGGTGATTGCACAAGCTTATGCAGAGGCTGGACTCCCAGCTCCTGCTGCTATTAAAGCCCATTCTACTTGGTCTGTTGGACCAACTTGGGTGGCCCGTCGGGGTGCGTCCACAGAACAACTGTGCAAGGCGGCTACATGGTCCTCAGTGAACACGTTTATTAGGTTCTATGCTTTTGATACTTCCGCCTCCCAGGATGCTTCCTTTGGATGCCGGGTTCTCATACCCGCTAAGGTGCGTCACCTCCCTTGAGGAACTGCTTTAGGACATCCCCAATGTATTCCCTGTGGAACACAGTGTACTCCGCTGCAGAAAAGGAGATTTATGGTAGACTTACCATGGTTAAATCTCTTTCTGCCAGGTACACTGGTTTCCACAGGGCACCCACCCTGACGCACTTAACTTCTTTGGGTTTGTATGGCATTAGCCGCTAGTCCCTTCTCCTGTCATGAGAATGTGGTTCTATGTGACTAACATCTGACTTCTCTTTTATCTGTTTCTGCATTGGACTGGTTAACAAAACTGAGCTCACAGTGCCTGGAGGAGGGATTATAGAGGAGGCCCCTCAATGCATTCTGGGACAGTCTAAAGCTTTAGCCTGCTGGTGCCTCTGTATCAAGATCCATCTCTACACCCTGATGTATTCCCTGTGGAACCCAGTGTACCTTGCAGAAAGAGATTTAACCATGGTAAGTCTACCATAAATCTCCTTGTTTGTTTCTGTGCACTTGTGCAGGACCCATACTGTGTATGTGCATTGTGGGTTCTGCATCATAGAATTAGAATGGCTGCAGACATTTAGTGATTGACAGTCTACAGCCATTTGGGTGCCAGAAGGGGGTGGCAATGGCGTCTATTTCCCAAAATGGAGGCGTATTGCCTCCGTTTTGTGGGAGTGCCAAAGCCAGGATCTTCTGTTTTATGAAAGAGGTTTCCTGGCCTTTTAAAAGTAGCTGCATCGGCTGGCTTGTATTACCCATGAGTTACTCAGTAGGTTGATGGAGGTTGAAAGTGTTTCGATACGGAGTCATCTTATGCATCACTGGATCACAAATACTGAAGAGGTGTCAACCACATCTAAATCTGGCACCATGTTTTTTGTGATGTGACCATAGATTAGAGCACAAAGTCAAGAACTGAGAAAGAGGTTAGGCTTTTAACAAGGGCAACCAACTGTACACCTCAATGCAAAGCCAATATCATTAGTGCATACATGAGCCAATATCCTGGGAAGATGTATTTAATCTTTCAGAGAGTGAGACCAACAGATGGACAAAATTGTAGGCAGAGGAAGTGAAGACAATGGGCGGTATCCAATTACCTGCGGTTAATGACCATGAATAATTTATTTGCTAGGGGCTATCCTATTAGAATTATGGTGAGACTTTTGCTCCAGTACTCAGGTATACTACAATCAGTACTTCACTTACAGTGGCAGCCACAAAGCAAATGCAAGGGGAACATTTTGGTATCAAAATAGCTTTCTGTACAGTAACGTAGAGACACTAATAATTGCAGGTATCATGTCCAAAATTAAGTATATTTAATAATTTAACTTAAAATAATTAAACATAAAAATTACAAATACTGTAAGAATACAATTACAAGAAAATTTAGGGTAAATCCGTATCAAGAATTATTTAAAAGAAGTCTGCTAGATTCTGTGAAAAAGATTATATGCTATTTAAAGGGAACCATGAACTTTTAACAACAACTGACAAATGCAATTTGACTGGATTGGGATTGAGACTCTTCAAACAGAAAGTCCAGAGCAGAGGTGGCAATTTATTTGAACTCAGTGGAAGTCTAGTCAGTTAGACTAATTGAAATCAATCATCTATAACATTATTTGCAACAGAGGCAGCATCACAAGTAAATCGGTCATATGGTTGAGACAGCTGTTCGCTGACCTAAGACAAGAGTAGGCAGACCAGACCTAACTCTTTGAAGACAACCAAGGATGTCTAGCACTGGCACCAACAAGAGAGAGTTACAGTAACCCAAGAACCAAGCACATTGATGTAAAGTATCATTTCTTCAGAGATCTACAAGAACACAAGGTCTACTTGACCTACAGTACTGTTCAATAGTGGTCATGATTGCATGAAACTTTACCAAGAGACTGAGGAGACATCAGAACTGACATTATTACATGTGGCACTTTTGTATGCTTGAGGTTAAGTTTAAATGTACATTAGTCAAGTATGCTAAAGAATTTGCTTCTACACTGAAATACAACCAGAGGGTCCAAAATGTGACCCATTAAAAAAAGGGTCTTAGCAGTGTGTGTAAACTCATGAACACCCTGGTACAAATACACACTCTCTTCCAGTTTACCTTTACATTTTCTTGATCTCAATCTCTGCAAAGTAAAATTTCATTTTTACACTGCTCCACAGAATGACGTGCAATGGTGCACCTTCTCTGCATTCTCCTACTTCACTATAAACCTGCTAAAGGCCATTGCAAACTTCTATTTCATAAATTCCACCATCACGCACTGATAACCTATGCCCTTCTAGATTTATCTGTTCAAATTGTCCTACAAAACACGACCAAAGGAACCAACATTGGAGCCAACATTATTTGGCCACCACCCAGTGGTGGCCAAATAACATGTTGAAAATTGCTACAGTAGTACAGTCATACTTATTATGTATCTGTATCACAGCTATTTATACCCATGTACATTTGGACATAATGTACTGTATATTAAAGCTAAATGCATGTATAGATTGTTAACGCATGAGAAACATCTACAGTCACTAGAACAGCTATGTTTTTAGCCTAAAGAAAAAAAATCAATATAGTGGTGCTATGAATCCTTACAAAAAACAATATAAAAGACCAGTTTGATCAATATATAAGACAAAACTTAACAAAAGTACATGCATATCATCTGCCGGCAGTGTGGAATCTTTTTTTTTTTTTTATAGGGAGTGTGGAATCTTAAAAATACTATGCAAGATATTGCATGGTACTTAAGTATATACAATTACTTCTAAAATAAATATAAATATAAAGTATGAAATATACAAAATAAAATATGACAAAAACTAATTGTCAGGTTGACAGAGTTCCATATATTTTAAAATGTTCCAAGATATAATATTTTTGCACAGAGAATGCATTCGGGTGTATAAGGCTTTAGTTCTCCACACAATAGATGTTAAGATGTAAGAATAAGCTTTCCAGAGGACAAAGATAGATGTAAGCACCCAAACTAGTCCATCAATCAAGTAAAATAAAAAGCTGCTTGCAAAATAGATTCTTGCCGCTCCTGTGTGTTCCGGTGCATTCCTGACAGGTATCCCGTGATGAGTTAGTGGACTGCATTTCGTATCAAATGCTTATTCAGGAAGCTCATTCAGGCTTCTACAGAATATCCTCCAGTCACTGCATCATCCAGGTAAGATAATGCAACCATTCTAAAGAGGAACATGTGGTGTCTCGCTCACTAACAAGGAGTAGCATTGATGCGTTTCTCCAACCAATCTGTCAGTTTCCTCAGAAGTGGTTTTATTCTGTTTACAAGAGGTATGTTCTAAGAGAACATGCAACAAACATTTGTAAAAATGACATAGTTAAAGCAAAATCATGAGGATAGTCCCATCATCAGAAACAGAACCACAAATCCCAGGATTCTCTAATAGTAAGATTCCAGACATATATATTTTATGTGTCAAAAAAGTACACTGCAATGCTCTCTGCACTTCAAGCTCTGCTCTAATTAGTGCTGTAACATCTAATTTGGCTATGACTGAACATATTTAAATGGTAACTGGAATTTAATTAGAATGACTACTATGGAAGTACCAAACCACTATCTTTTAATTATTTTTTCATAATACGTATTTAGACATTCTGTCATTTTAGATTTTTTTTTTTTTTTTTAATCTGTTTATTATGATTTTCATAGAGTACAATGTAAGACAGAAACAGATAGCAATTATTTGATGAATAAAGCACAAAAACAACATTTGTGTGTACATCAATCAATGTCAGGAATCAAATCTATAATATCGTCAAAGTCGTGGAGTAGATGTGATTCATCAATAAGAACACATTGCACTGGAGTCAAATAGTACTCCAAAAATCAAACCTCAGGAAACCCTTCCTTGGAGTAGAACATTAGAAACATTATATTAAACATAAGTCCATAAGAAAAGGGGGAGATAGAAGAATAGTAGAGAGAAAGTAGGGAGGGGGGGGGGGGAGGACAGGGAAACACATAAGGATAAGTAGGGAGGAAGAATCAGGATGTTTTTTTATTCATAAAGACAAAGTATGGTAGCAATTGATACTTCAATATCAGGACGGAGAGTACTAAATTTCAACTCCAGGGCTTATCTTAAGGTACGGAAAATAGTTTCATAACATGGATTCTTCCAATATCTTCCTGTGAAGGAACCATTCAGTGTGCTCAAATACCTTAAATATTTGGGCCTGTGTGGTCTGATCCCGCGAGTCAATGTAAAGGCCCCACTTTTTGTAGAAAGTTTTGACACCTGACTCTATATTTACTTGAGCCGATTTTCTGTCGTAATATAAGATCTGTAACAACTTACTGTGAACTTCTACCAATGTAGGTGAAGAAGACAATAACCAGTGGGATAAAATAATTTTCTTTGATACTGTTACTAAGATAGTGAGAAATGGAATAATTCGCTGTTTCCCAGGTCCTAGATCCCATTCCGAAAAATTTGCCCATAAACAAGAAAGGGGCGTTGCTGATACACGTATATTCAATAGCTGATTAATGTAGGCTAATAATTTGTGCCAGAAACGTCGGATCAGACCACACTCCCAAAACATGTGATAGAAGGAAGCTATTCGAACATGACATTTGGGGCATTCCCCGGTTTCCAAGGGGTGAAATCGAGCATGTTGGGTTGGGGAGATATAGGCTCTCTGCAAAGTTCGGAGGTGAACCTCTTGTAGGTAAGGTGAAGCCAGGGCTTTCAGGGTAGAGACATAATGATCACTAAGTTGATGGTGATTAGTTAGGCCAGGTATATCCTTACACCATTGGGTAAATAGTCTGTCCCATCTACCCTCTGTTGTGCGAGAAGTCAGGATGGTATAAATCTGTCTAATGCGTGTTGGTCCGGCTTTGTGAATATTAAGTGTGACTAACAATGGGTGAGAGGAAGGGGATGAGTCATGTGGTATGTTGCGCATACGAGTTATTGAGTCTAGATAGTGTCGGGTCTGGAGATACATGAAAAAATGAGAGTGAGGCAGGTCATATTTCTCTCGGAGCGATGAGAATGGATATATAGAGCCCCCCGGGTCAAACACTTTGGAAGAGTTAGACAGACCCTTCTCTTTCCAGAGCCGGTAATTGGAGTTAGTGAGAGATGGGGGAAAGGCGGGGTTGCCCCATAGCGGAATACATACAGACACCTCAGGGTTACATTTAAATTTCTTGTGTAGGGTGCGCCAGTTGTAATAAATATCATGAAAAAGAGGATTGTTAAGGATGTGAGTTGGGATCAGGGAGGGTTTGGACAGAAGCAATGCTCCCGGGGAGTAGGGAGTAAATAAGGCCTCATCTAGAGCAGAGTCTGTGAAGAGTTCCCTGTCAAACAGCCAATCAGCAGCACATCGGAATAGAGTCGCCATAGAGTAGGACATATAATCAGGTACTCCAAAGCCTCCTGTGGCCTTAGGGGCCATTAGTTTATCCAAAGCGATAAATGCTTTTTTCCCTTTCCATAGGAATTTTGACATGATTTTTCGTAAATATTGGATGTCTTGAGTCTTAAGGCGGATCGGGAGCATCTGCATAAGATAAAATAATTTCGGGAAGACTATGCTTTGCAAGACGGCTATCCTCCCCAACAGTGACAGAGGCAGCAATTTCCAGCTATCTAGCAACGAGGTGACACGTGTTAAGGCAGGGGTGTAGTTCTCCTCATATAGTCTGGAGAGATTCGCTGGGATTTGAATCCCCAGGTAGGTAAGCTTTGTGTGGGAAATTTTAAAGGAAAGAGATGGGATGAGTTTGGAAATGTTATGGGCAGAAGGGCCCAGGGGTAGAAGCTCTGACTTGGCTACATTAATTCTATATCCCGCCCTAGTTCCGAATGCTTGTATCAATCCAAGGATCTCCGGGATGGAGGTCGATGGATCAGAAACGAATAACAGCATGTCATCGGCAAAAAGAGCAAGACGGAGGTCAATGTCTCCAATTTTGATTCCCTTAAAAACTCTCGATTGGCGTAGGGCTATCGCTAGGGGCTCCAGTGCTATTGCAAATAGTAAGGGCGATAAAGGGCAGCCCTGTCTAGTACCTCGTTGTATCTCAAATGATGAGGACAGTACCCCATTACAGGAAATCTGGGTTTGTGGAGCAGTATAAAGTAGTTTTAGAAGATTCACAAAGTCGTTAGGAAAGCCAAAGTGCAGGAGAGTAGAGAAAAGATGGTCCCAATCCACGAGGTCGAACGCTTTCTCAGCGTCAAGGGAGAGAATAACTGGGGGAGGGGAAAGAGGAGTGAAAGAAGGAGAAGAAAAAGAGGAAGCTGTATAAATGGCAGTTAAAACTCTCCGTACATTGATCTCTGAGTGTCTACCCCAAATGAATCCAGTTTGATCCTTGTGTATAATTTGGGGGAGTAATAATTTAATTCGATTTGCTAATATTTTAGTGAGTAACTTATAATCAAGATTTAACAATGAGATCGGGCGATATGATCCAGGCTGGGACAAATCTCTACCTGGTTTAGGAAGGACTTTAAGGACAGCAGTATTAAAATGTCTGGGAAGAGTGTCAGAGGACAAAATCGCATTTAGTACAGACACTAGAGTGTCCCCTATGCGGGGTAAAAGGATTTTATAAAAATCGGCGCTAAAGCCATCAGGGCCCGGTGCTTTATCTCTGCCAAATTGACCTATGACACTCTGGACTTCTTCCAATGAGATCGGATCAAGCAATGATTGTACCATGGAGGGTTGAAGTTGGGGGATAGGAAGAGTGTCCCAAAACTCCTTGGGCCATGGTGGAGGGGTGGGTTCCGTGGAGGGGGAGGGATGTGGTGTTGAGGAGTATAAATCGTTATAGTAAGATTTCATTATCTCAGAGATTTCCTGGTTGTTTGTAGTTAATGCGCCAGTGGTGGTGCGTAAGGGATGGGTGACCATGGGAGGTCGGGAACCAGTAAGAAGAGTCGTTAGCAATTTTCCAGTTCTATTGCCAAACTTATAAAACCTGTGATTCACTGAAAAGGAGAACCTATTACCCATGGAAGACATAAATTCATCGAAATGTGTTTTGGCCTCCAAATAAAGGAGACGGTTGTGTGGAGTAGGAGAGGATTTGTATTGCTGATAGGCCGTTGACAGGGGCCTCTGGAACTCTAGGTACTTAGAGGCGTATTTCTTGTTAGTGGCGGAGACATAGGATATTATATCACCTCGGAGAACCGACTTTGCGGTCATCCAAAATAATATAGGATCCTCATCTAAATGGGATGAATTATTAGTCTTATAAGATTCCCAAGAAGATTCCAGTCTTTGTTGAAATTTCAGGGAGTTGGCTAGATATGTAGGGAATCTCCACAATTTGGGAGATGAGGGAGCGTCTGGAAAGTGAAGGGTCGCTGTGACTAGAGCATGGTCCGACAGAGATATTGCCTCGATTTGAGAGTCGGATATATGTGGTAGAAGAGAATGGGATAATAAAATGTAGTCTATCCTAGACAATGTATGATGGGCCGCAGAGAGGCAGGTGTATTCTTTGTCTGTGGGGTGTAAGGCTCTCCAAATATCTACTACCTGCAGTCTTTCAGCCAGCAGGGGTACCCCGAATTTAGGCAATGAGAGAGGTCTTGCTGGTGGGTGTGATCTGTCTAGGTAGGAGGAGGAGATAAGGTTGAAATCCCCACTGAGTATCAAGGGATCTGTGAGGAAGGGAGTCAGTTTGGCCAGTAAGGACTGAAAAAATTTCTTAGAATAGACGTTAGGTGCATATACATTACACATTGAATAAACTCTACCATGTATCTTAACAGATAGTATCACATAACGACCTTCAGGATCAGCCACAGTGGACAGAACTTCCGCCGGGATAGAACGTTTGATCAATATAGCAACACCTCTGGCTTTAGAATTGAAAGAGGCAAACCCCAATACTCGCCAATTCAAAGCATTTAGTTTTGCCGTCTCCTCTGAAGTCAGGTGTGTTTCCTGGAGGAACGCCAGGTCTACCCGTTGTTTATTAAGATAGAGAAGTATTTTCCGTCTCTTTGCTGGGGAATTAAAGCCCCCAACATTCCAGGATCCTACCGTCAGGTCAGCCATATGTCAGAGGAAAAGGCAAAACAGATGCGTTCTTTACCACCTTCACAAGAAACAGCGACATAATCACAACCTGATGAATGGGGGGTGGGGAAGTGGGGGGTGGAGAGAGACAAAAAAAGAGAAGAAAAAGGGAGATAGGAGGCAATCGTGAGTAACAGGCCGTACAATCGTAGAAGTACAATTTTAAAAGTCACTAATATGCCAGTGGCCAGTGACCTCCGGTCAGCAAACATGAGCAAGCACCAGTGATGGTGTACCCGCGCCTGAGTATACAGTGATGGGCACTAGCAGGAAAGGAGGATCCCCTCCCCACCGCCATAATTCTATTATCTATACCCACCCAGCATCCCTCAAAAAATAAGCAGGGTAACAGCATATTCCTAAAAACAACAGCTCTTGGGTGAAATGTAGTGAGTCGAGTAATGTAAAGAATATATGGGAAGGATTACAAATAAGTAAACATAACCACGGAAGTCCATGATAATGGGGGAGTCCCCAGCATATGCAAGTAACATGATAAACAATTATAGAACATTTTTTTTTTTTTTTTTTTTTTTCTTTCTTGTTTTGTATATATGTAATCATATCGAAGCTATAATGAAGCCGAATCAAATATAGAGCGGCAGCAGTCACTATGATGCAAGAGATCATTAGCAAAAAGAACCAGCACTGATCAGAAGATATGATGGAATCGCAGGGGGAAAACCTGTATATTACAATCCAGCAGTCGCCGAAGGGAGATCTGTAATATCTGTGGCGTCTTCTCTAGAGATATTACGGAGGTAGGCCACTGCGTCTGCGGGTGATAGAAAATCTTTGTGGGAGGTACCCTCATAAATGCGTAAGCGTGCGGGGTAGAGTAATCCAAACTTGCGGCCCTCGGACACAAGTTGAGTGCAAATAGGTGAAAACGCTTTACGGGCCCGGGTCAGTTCCACCGAATAGTCCTGGAATATGAAAAGCTTGTTACCCTCCCATTGGATATCTTTCATTTTTCGGGATGCAGACCAGAATGCCATTTTATGAAGGTAGTTTAGACAGCGAAATAGTGTTAGCCGTGGACGCGGTCTGGCGGGGGTGGGGACAGGGCCCACACGATGGACCCTCTCAATAACTAGATCACTGCAGTCTCGTTCTATGCCCAAAAGTGTAGGCAGGGTGACACGTACAAAATGAGCTAGTGCTGTGCCCTTAAGTGACTCTGGTAAACCCACCAATCTGATATTATTTCTTCTTGAGCGATTTTCCATATCATCTAGCTTATTCCATATTTGATAATTCTCTGTGGTAAGAGATTTTACTGAGTGATGCAGTCCCTCAATATCATGGGTTGCAGCTTGCAGCTGGGATTCAGTGTGAGTGACTCTCTGCTGTAAGTGCTGCAGCTGTGTAGTGATATCAGTGACAGCCTGTGATAACAGAGGGGCCATGGTTGCCTTTATTGCTGCCACTACATCTCCATACGTTACAGGGGCTTCAGGGTCACGGCATACCTGTGATCCTGTGATGTCTGTCCCCTCGGCCGCAACTTTTTTGGAGGCTGGGGAGGTGACTTCAGGGCCGGCGCCAGGCGCCATGTTGGTTCCCGCGCGGCGCTTTTCCAGCCTCGCATTTATGCCTGCCGGAGCCTGTGCAGCCGCGGCCATGGGCGTCACATAGCGATCCATGCTGACCGCTGAATTTGCAGAGGGTATGCCGGGTGATGTAGAGGCTGTATCAGCCTTGAAAAGGTTAGTTGCGGTGGGCGGCGGGACGGAGCTCCTGCAGCGTGCGGCTCACTCCATGGGTCCCGGAACCGGAAGTTCTAGATTTCTTTTTTAAATGAAATGCCTTTTGAGTTCCCTCTTTTTGGTAATGGAACATTCCACAGCAAGTATTGTAAAGAGCTACTTTCCATATTTTAATTAAGTGAACTGTTGAAAGAAAGATTTTAAACAATGATGGGGCTGTGTTTTAATGAATTAGCCGTGGAAATGTCATTAATTTTCCATTTTTTTTATCACTTTTATTTTTTCATTCATTTAGCCTTTTTTCTAATAAGGACAGAAATCCTTTTTTGAGACAAATTACCAATGATCACCGGCTTTTCAAAGAAATAAAGATTGTAAACAGTGACAGTTCTAACAAGAAAATCTAATTAAAATCTGTTCATTGTACTGGCTGTTGATTACTTGTATTGTTTGGTGTTGAGTTAAATTCCTAATGTTCTGTTCCACTTAGTCAAACAGTATTTTATTAAAGAGTGTGAAGGATTGAAAAGCAGAGGGCCTCTATTATAGAGGTCATTGTCAGCCAAAGTTTTTCTTTATTATGGACAGGATTCTCAAACATGTATAAAATAAATATTAAAGCTTCCCTGAATAAGAATGATATTAAAGAGAATGTGATGTTATCACTAGATTTTTTTTTTGTAATCACCAGTGTACATCTTTATAACATGTTTGATCGCCACAATTTAGTTTTCTTACAGTGGTAGAATAAGAGTAGATAAATGTAGTGTAATGAATAAATTAGTTGCATAAACAATGTAGAGGTAAGAATGAATAAGATCCTAGGGCAATGTAGAAACATTAATGAATAAAGTGCTAAGGGGGGTACTCACGGAGCGATCGCTGCTTAAAATCTAAGCAATCTGACTAGATTGCTTAGATTTTAAGCACGATCGCTCCGTGTGTAGCCCCCTCAGCGATAGCGATGCACAGCCCCGCGCATCGCTATCGCTGCTGCTAGATTGGCCTGCATGCAGGCCAATCTAGCGGGTCGCTCACTTCACCCGCTGGGTGAGGTGAGCGCCCCCCCCGTCTCCCCCCGCACGCTCAGCACAGATCGCGCTGTGCTGAGCGCCGGGAGAGATGTGTGCTGAGCGGTTCGCTCAGCACACATCTCTCTGACATTGGCCAGTGAGTACTGGCCTTTAGAGTATTGAAGAGCAACAAATGAGTAAGATCCTATGACAAAATAGAGATAAGAATGAATAAGTTCCTAGGGCAATGTAGAAGTATTATTGAATAAAGTAACATACAGTAGTAACATAGTATCTAAGGTTGAAAAAAGACAATTGTCCATCAAGTTCAACCTATTTGTGGTCTCCTATGCAGGATTATTTGGTGTAAAATTTTGACTGATGCTGATGTCAGCCGCTGCGTTTTATCCCTCTTTTTATAGTAACTATAGTGCGTGACTATGCACCATAACCCTGGATATCCCTATCCATTAGGAATTTATCTAACCCATTCTTAAAGGTGTTGACTGAGTCCGCCATTACAACTCCCTCAGGCAGGGAATTCCAAACATGTATTGTCCTTACCGTAAAAAAGCCTTTACGCCGTATTGTGCGGAATCTCCTCTCCTCTAACCTGAGCGAGTGTCCACGAGTCCTCTGTGTTGATCTAACCAAAAACAGGTCCTGCGTAAGCTCTGTGTATTGTCCCCTTATATATTTGTAGATGTTGATCATGTCCCCTCTTAGTCTCCTCTTTTCCAGTGTAAACATGCCTAGTCTTGCAAGCCTTTCCTTGTATTCCTGCGTCTCCATGTCCTTAATTAGTTTGGTTGCCCGCCCCTGAACCTTTTCTAGCTCCAGGATATCCTTTTTGTAGTATGGTGCACAGAATTGTACACAGTATTCAAGATGTGGCCTCACTAGTGATTTATATAACGGGAGTATAACACTCTCATCCCTTGCATCAATTCCCCGTTTTATGCATGCTAATATCTTATTAGCCTTCTTTGTATCAATTCTACTTTGGGTACTGCTGCTTAGTTTGCTATGAGAACACATAAGTCCTTTTTCAGTACAGAATCCCCTAATTTTACCCCATTTAGTATGTAGGTGTTATTTTTGTTCTTGTTACCACAGTGCATTACCTTACACTTGTCTGTATTGAAGCGCATTCTCCATTTGGCTGCCCATTCTTCTAATTTAACTAAGTCGTTCTGAAGCGACTCAGCATCCTCCTTCGTATTTATAGCTTACACAATTTGGTATCATCTGCAAAAATTGACACCATGCTCTCTAGACCTTATGTTAGGTCGTTAATAAAAATGTTGAACAATTGCGGTCCTATTACCGAGCCTTGTGGCACACCACTTAGCACTTCAGTCCAATTTGAAAAAGATCCATTAACCACAACGCGCTGCTTCCTATTATCTAACCAATTTTTGACCTAAGTGCATATTGTGCTTCCTAGTCCTATTTCTTGTAGCTTGTAGATAAGTTGCAAGCGTGGTACAGTGTCGAAAGCTTTGGCAAAGTCTAAAGAGATTACATCAACCTCTTTACCCTGATCGAGGTTTGCACTTACTGTTTCATAAAAGCCAAGTAAGTTGGTTTGACAGGATCTGTCCTTCACAAATCCATGTTGATTCCTTTTGATGACCTTATTGGCTTCAAGGAACTTCTGAATACTATCCCTTAGAATACCTTCCAATACTTTCCCCACTATAGATGCAAGACTAACTGGTCTATAATCACCTGGTTAAGCTTTACTTCCCTTTTTGAATATAGGCACTACTTCTGCTATATGCCAGTCTTTGGGAACCATACCTGATATTACTGAATCCTTAAAGATCAAAAATAGCTGTTTTGCAAGTTCAGAGTAAAGCTCCATTAGAACACTTGGGTGAAAATTCCATTGGGACCCGGTGACTTATTAATCTTTAAATGTTTTAATCCGTCACAGACTACCTCCTCGCTTAAATAAGTACCTATCAGTGGGATATTCTCTATATTGAGATTGTGTGTCAGTCCCTGAATTGGGTCCTCTCTAGTAAATACTGTTGAAAAAAACTAATTTAGTGTGTCCGCTATGTCATTATCATTTTTTCTTAAGACTCCCAACTTGTCTTTTAAAGGGCCTACACTCTCCTTTAATCTCTTGCTATTAATCTATTTAAAGATTTTTTTGGGATTCACTTTGCTTTCCTTTGCTACTAGTTTTTCAGTTTCTACTTTAGCCGCTCTTGTTTTTTTTTTGCATATTTTGTTAAGTCCTTATAGTGCTGAAATGACTCTGCTTTCCCGTCAGACTTGTATTTTTTAAATGCTCGCTTTTTCTTGCCCATAAGTTCCTTTATCTTTTTGTTAAACCACATCGGTTTATGATTTTTATTCCTTTTTTTGCTGCTCGTAGAAATAAATTTGAGAGTATTTTTAGCTAGCAGGGATTTTAGTACATCCCATTTCTCCATAGTATTTTTTCCTAGAAACAAACCTTCCCATTCAATATCCCTGAAAAGTACTCTCATCATTTCAAAGTTGGCTTTGCTAAAGTTTAGAGTCCTAGTTGAGCCAGTATAGGACTGTTTATGAAAACTGATATTGAATGTGACCATATTGTGGCCGCTGTTTCCTATGGGTTCCCCTACTATAATACCTGATACCAATTCCCCATTGTTTGTTAATACCAGGTCTAAGATTGTATTGTACCTGGTATTTTCCTCAATTAGTTGAACTAAGTAGTTATCATTTATTGTGTTTAAAAACATATTACCCCTAGCAGTATCACATGAATCGTTTTTCCAGTTTATCTCTGGATAGTTAAAATCTCCCATCACTACTATGGCACCTACTCCTGCTGCTCTTTCAATTTGCTTCAGTAACAATTCCTCATCAAATACATTAATACCAGGCGGCCTGTAGCGTACACCCAATACTAATTTTTTTATTCCTTTATCCCCGCATGCAATTTCTACCCATAACATCTCGACAGTGTCAACAGTCCCCTCCTGAATATCTTCCCGTATATCGGGTTTTTAAAAAACGGCTTTACGTAGAGACACACCCCTCCACCCCTTTTATTTAGTCTGTCTAGATTGACTGTCCAATCATGAGATTCGTCCCACCAAGTTTCAGT
This sequence comes from Pseudophryne corroboree, assembly GCF_028390025.1. Classification (NCBI taxonomy): domain Eukaryota; kingdom Metazoa; phylum Chordata; class Amphibia; order Anura; family Myobatrachidae; genus Pseudophryne; species Pseudophryne corroboree. The sequence continues at coordinate 103,011,072 of NC_086451.1, read as the reverse complement.
AATGCCTATAATATCATACTGTTATACTGCCCTTTTTACCAGTAAGGATTCTAGCATTCACATACATACAACTAAGATAAGTTTTTCCTCTTGCGTTAGGAACATCTTTCACCTTATGTAGCAACGATGAGCCATAATCATTATTAGTTAGTGCTTTGGTAAAACCTCTTTTAGTACCCATGTTAGTACCATTACCGGCTGCTCTTACCCTCCCCCCAACTTCTCCCTCATTTCGTTTACTACCGCTATCCCCACTATTCTTACTGCATGACCCGTAGTTTCTAGCTAAACCCTCCCCCGGCACCTAGTTTAAAATCTCCTCCAACCTTCTAACCATCCTTTCCCCCAGCACCGCTGCCCTCTCCTCATTCAGGTGCAATCCATCACAACAAAAGAGATGGTGCCTGACTGAGAAGTCCGCCCAGTGTTCCAGGAACACAAACCCCTCTTTCCTGCACCAAAGAGTATTGAAGAGCAATAAATGAGTAAGATCTTATGACAAAATAGAGATAAGAATGAATAAGTCCCTAGGGCAATGTAGAAGTATTAATTAATAAAGTACTAGAGTATTGAAGACCAATAAATGAGAAAGATCCTATGACAAAATAGAGATGGGAATAAGTTCCTAGGGCACTGTAGATGTAAGACTGAATAAGATACTTGGGCAATGTAGAGGTGTAAATGAATAACATCCTATGGAAATGTAGAATTAATAATACAGTTCCAGAGAAATATAGAGGCAAGAATGAATAAGTCCTAGGCCAATATACAGTAGAGGTAGCATAGATGTAAAGCAATGTGGATGTAAGACCGAATAAGATACCCAGGCAATACAGAGGTGCCAGTGAATAGTATATTAGGGCAATGTAGAGGTGCACATGAATAGTATACTAGGGCAGTGTACAGGTGCGAATTAATAAGATCTTAGGAAAATGTATAATTAATAAGTTGTAGGTCAATGTTGAGGTAGTAATGAATAAGATCAGAGAGCAATGCAGAGGCAAGAAAGAATAAATCCTAGGGCAATATACAGTAGAGGTAGCACTGAATAAGATCCAAGGGCAATGTAGAGGTAAGAATGAATAAGATATTAGTGTAATACAGTGGTAGTAATTAATAAGATCTTAGGATAATGAAGAGGTAAGAATTAATAAGAGGTTAGCTTAATATAGAGATAGGAATTAATAAAATTTTATGGAAATGTAGAGGTAAGAATAAATAAAGGTACTTGCAATAATGCACTGTTAAAACCTCTATGCAACTTCACTAGCTCCCAGTTTTATAATGTAGATAGTTTAAAAAGGGTGACAAGGGTTATGGGAGTAAGTGATTATAATTTATTGAACAATACTAATTCTGTCACACACTTACATGAAGGTAAAGTGTTGACAGTGCTGTCAAACAGTTTGATGAAATCCTTTTTGACTGCTGTTCCACCAGAGGTCCAGGGCATGGAGATCATGCGGCAGGAAAGGATATTTGCAATCTGCAAAGATGTGCAGTATTAGTAAATGCATTTAACAGGAATACATGCTTCCTCATTAGGGAGCTGTGGGAGATAATGATAGCCTCGCATTTGATATCAATCTTACCCAGCAGATGGCTTTTAACAATTACATTTCATTAACAATTTGTTAAATATAGAATTAATTTGTATACAGCGCAGAATAAGTGTTATTATAGATACAAATACAGTATTGAATGACAATAAATACCATGTTTAAAATGTAGCCATTTCGGTATGCATACCTAATACATATAATTAATATATTACATATGTATATAAAGTGATAAAGAACATAACTAATACATGTTAAATAGTATGTTATAAATAAAAACTGCAGACAAAAGGCTAATAGTGATAAAAACATTATATAAACATAATTAAGAAAAACATATTTGTGTAAACACTATCAGTTTAAAGTGTTGGATACATATAAATTGCGGAAGATGTTAGTAAAGTTATTTTTAAATAATGAAATAAATATGAATGATAAGAGAACAAAGTGAACGATGACAAATACTACATAAAATACTAAAGGCTTTTATGGACCCCATAGCAAACTTTGTGAAGCAGCCCAGTGATGGCACTTTGACCTCCCAGACCCCCTGCTCTTCTCTGAAAAGAGAAGAGAGCAGACCCTCCTACATGGCCCCTTCCACCAGGAACAATATTCTCTGCTCCTTGAATTCCCTCTTAATGTATGATTGCAGTCAACTGTGTGGAAACAGGATGTGGTCAGGATCCCATTGGATCAAAATCCCGATACTGGAATCCCTCCGTTGTCAATACTGATGCTAAGTATGAGGATTTGGGTTAGGTACTAGGGGGAGGGTTAGGCTATGTGGTGGGGGGGGGGGGGGGGGAGTTTAGGAATAGACTGCAGGGGGTAGGTTAGGGTTAGGCTGTGAAAGGGGACAGTTAGGTTTAGTCTAGGAGGTCACAGCTTGATGCAGAATATACCTGTAGTCAAGACTGTGGGCTAGATGCATCATCGCTAGGAGAGTGATAAAAAGGAGAGAGAAAAAGTGCCAGCCAATCAGCTCCTAACTGTCATATTACAGGCTGTGTTTGAAAAATGATAGTTAGAAGCTGACTGGCTGGTCCTTTTTCTCACTCTCCAAGCAATGATGCATCTAGCTAAGGGACAGTTAAGACAAAGTGTTCCAAAATTGAGATTAACACACCAGTGATATTCTCTCCTACGTGTACTTGTACTGTAGTTTAGATTACCAGCTGCTGCTGATGGTGTCTCAAGAACTGGTATTGCTTGGCTAGCTCCTTTTTTCCTGTTTGGAAAAGGCATATTCATTATTAACCTTCAAAAAATCCAAGGAATGAGTTTATACCCTATCAGTGCTGTTCCTAACAGCGAGTGAGCCATGTGATCGCGGGGCTCCTTGGTCCCCCTCCCCCTCATCCCGTATACGCTATTCGGGGGGGGCGAGTTTCACGGACTGATGCGGTTGCATTGTGACATCATGATGCAACCGTGTCATTCTACAAAACTCCTCCCACCCAAACAGAGTACATGGAAAGAGGGAGGAGGGGGAGCAGCATAGCAGTGCTGGCGGGTTGGCACCTGCCAGGAAGTATACATCCCTAGCAACAAGCATTGCCCTTGGCAACGATCATGCATCCCAGAGCATGAAACCCCTAGCAATGAGCATTACCCTTGGCAGTGAGCATGCATCCCAGAACATGAAACCCCTAGCAATGAGCATTACCCTTGGCAATGAGCATGCATCCCAGAACATGAAACCCCTAGCAATGAGCATTACCCTTGGCAACGAGCATGCATCTGTTACATGTGCTGGCTGCAGCTCTGTTCTGTCTGTTTAATTGCAGCTCTGTTCTGTCTGCTTAATTGCTGTAGTAGCTGCATGGTATTAGTGAACTTTGGAGGCTTGGCTGCAGGAGGCTGGTGATTGGATCAAGTCTCCTTTATCTTCTGAATCTGCCTTGCACTAGTTGCTGGTCATAGAATTGGTTTGCCATGGAAGCCTTTGTCCCTTTGTGCCAAGTCCCAGTCCTGTTGGAACACTCTTCCATTCTTTTAGTTATAATTCTGCAGAATCCTTGTTTGTTTGTCCCTGCAATATATCCATCGTTTACGTTCCTGTTTCATGTGTTTGTGTGAGTTCCTGCTTCTTGTGAGAGACTGTCAATCCCATTTCACTATGGTCTCTTTCTCAGGCCTCTCTTTCCGTGTACATAGTCACAGCCCTTTTAGTCTGTCCTCAGACCAATTCCTGGTCTCAGTCTTCTGTCTGTCCTTGTCTAATCTTCTCCTACAGTAGTACTGCTCCTTTGTGTTGGTACTGCGGTTATCAGGAGTAACATCCATTGGCCTGGAGCATTCTGTGTTGTTTGTATGTCTGTTCTGCTTTCCCTCTCTGTAATCTATTGTCGTGCACTTCCGTTGTTGCCAGTAGCAACTACTGTGTGTTCAGTGCATTAATGGCTATTTATTTACCAGTTGATTTATGTATCTTTTAGAGATGAGCGGGTTCGGTTTCTCTGAATCCGAACCCGCCAGAACTTCATGTTTTTTTTCACGGGTCCGAGCGACTCGGATCTTCCCGCCTTGCTCGGTTAACCCGAGCGCGCCCGAACGTCATCATGACGCTGTCGGATTCTCGCGAGGCTCGGATTCTATCGCGAGACTCGGATTCTATATAAGGAGCCGCGCGTCGCCGCCATTTTCACACGTGCATTGAGATTGATAGGGAGAGGACGTGGCTGGCGTCCTCTCCGTTTAGAATTAGAATAGATTAGAGAGACACTTGATTTACTAATTTTGGGGAGCATTAGGAGTACTCAGTAGTGTACAGTGCAGAGTTTTGCTGATAGTGACCAGTGACCACCACTTTTATTTATAATCCGTTCTCTGCCTGAAAAAAGCGATACACAGCACACAGTGACTCAGTCACATACCATATCTGTGTGCACTGCTCAGGCTCAGGCCAGTGTGCTGCATCATCTATTATCTATATATAATATTATATATATCTGTCTGACTGCTCAGCTCACACAGCTTATAATTGTGGGGGAGACTGGGGAGCACTACTGCAGTGCCAGTTATAGGTTATAGCAGGAGCCAGGAGTACATAATATAATCTGTTCTCTGCCTGAAAAAAGCGATACACAGCACACAGTGACTCAGTCACATACCATATCTGTGTGCACTGCTCAGGCTCAGGCCAGTGTGCTGCATCATCTATTATCTATATATAATATTATATATATCTGTCTGACTGCTCAGCTCACACAGCTTATAATTGTGGGGGAGACTGGGGAGCACTACTGCAGTGCCAGTTATAGGTTATAGCAGGAGCCAGGAGTACATAATATATTATATAGTGAGTGACCACCAGACACACAGTGCAGTTTATTTAATATATCCGTTCTCTGCCTGAAAAAAGCGATACACACAGTGACTCAGTCAGTCACATACCATATCTGTGTGCACTGCTCAGGCTCAGGCCAGTGTGCTGCATCATCTATATATATTATATATCTGTCTGACTGCTCAGCTCACACAGCTTATAATTGTGGGGGAGACTGGGGAGCACTACTGCAGTGCCAGTTATAGGTTATAGCAGGAGCCAGGAGTACATAATATTATATTAAAATTAAACAGTGCACACTTTTGCTGCAGGAGTGCCACTGCCAGTGTGACTAGTGACCAGTGACCTGACCACCAGTATATAATATTAGTAGTATACTATCTCTTTATCAACCAGTCTATATTAGCAGCAGACACAGTACAGTGCGGTAGTTCACGGCTGTGGCTACCTCTGTGTCGGCACTCGGCAGCCCGTCCATAATTGTATATACCACCTAACCGTGGTTTTTTTTTCTTTCTTTATACATACATACTAGTTACGAGTATACTATCTCTTTATCAACCAGTCTATATATTAGCAGCAGACACAGTACAGTGCGGTAGTTCACGGCTGTGGCTACCTCTGTGTCGGCACTCGGCAGCCCGTCCATAATTGTATATACCACCTAACCGTGGTTTTTTTTTCTTTCTTTATACATACATACTAGTTACGAGTATACTATCTCTTTATCAACCAGTCTATATATTAGCAGCAGACACAGTACAGTGCGGTAGTTCACGGCTGTGGCTACCTCTGTGTCGGCACTCGGCAGCCCGTCCATAATTGTATATACCACCTAACCGTGGTTTTTTTTTCTTTCTTTATACATACATACTAGTTACGAGTATACTATCTCTTTATCAACCAGTCTATATATTAGCAGCAGACACAGTACAGTGCGGTAGTTCACGGCTGTGGCTACCTCTGTGTCGGCACTCGGCAGCCCGTCCATAATTGTATATACCACCTAACCGTGGTTTTTTTTTCTTTCTATATACATACATACTAGTTACGAGTATACTATCTCTTTATCAACCAGTCTATATTAGCAGCAGACACAGTACAGTGCGGTAGTTCACGGCTGTGGCTACCTCTGTGTCGGCACTCGGCAGCCCGTCCATAATTGTATACTAGTATCCAATCCATCCATCTCCATTGTTTACCTGAGGTGCCTTTTAGTTGTGCCTATTAAAATATGGAGAACAAAAATGTTGAGGTTCCAAAATTAGGGAAAGATCAAGATCCACTTCCACCTCGTGCTGAAGCTGCTGCCACTAGTCATGGCCGAGACGATGAAATGCCAGCAACGTCGTCTGCCAAGGCCGATGCCCAATGGCATAGTACAGAGCATGTCAAAACCAAAACACCAAATATCAGTAAAAAAAGGACTCCAAAACCTAAAATAAAATTGTCGGAGGAGAAGCGTAAACTTGCCAATATGCCATTTACCACACGGAGTGGCAAGGAACGGCTGAGGCCCTGGCCTATGTTCATGGCTAGTGGTTCAGCTTCACATGAGGATGGAAGCACTCAGCCTCTCGCTAGAAAACTGAAAAGACTCAAGCTGGCAAAAGCACCGCAAAGAACTGTGCGTTCTTTGAAATCCCAAATCCACAAGGAGAGTCCTATTGTGTCGGTTGCGATGCCTGACCTTCCCAACACTGGACGTGAAGAGCATGCGCCTTCCACCATTTGCACGCCCCCTGCAAGTGCTGGAAGGAGCACCCGCAGTCCAGTTCCTGATAGTCAGATTGAAGATGTCAGTGTTGAAGTACACCAGGATGAGGAGGATATGGGTGTTGCTGGCGCTGGGGAGGAAATTGACCAGGAGGATTCTGATGGTGAGGTGGTTTGTTTAAGTCAGGCACCCGGGGAGACACCTGTTGTCCGTGGGAGGAATATGGCCGTTGACATGCCAGGTGAAAATACCAAAAAAATCAGCTCTTCGGTGTGGAGGTATTTCACCAGAAATGCGGACAACAGGTGTCAAGCCGTGTGTTCCCTTTGTCAAGCTGTAATAAGTAGGGGTAAGGACGTTAACCACCTCGGAACATCCTCCCTTATACGTCACCTGCAGCGCATTCATAATAAGTCAGTGACAAGTTCAAAAACTTTGGGTGACAGCGGAAGCAGTCCACTGACCAGTAAATCCCTTCCTCTTGTAACCAAGCTCACGCAAACCACCCCACCAACTCCCTCAGTGTCAATTTCCTCCTTCCCCAGGAATGCCAATAGTCCTGCAGGCCATGTCACTGGCAATTCTGACGAGTCCTCTCCTGCCTGGGATTCCTCCGATGCATCCTTGCGTGTAACGCCTACTGCTGCTGGCGCTGCTGTTGTTGCCGCTGGGAGTCGATGGTCATCCCAGAGGGGAAGTCGTAAGCCCACTTGTACTACTTCCAGTAAGCAATTGACTGTTCAACAGTCCTTTGCGAGGAAGATGAAATATCACAGCAGTCATCCTACTGCAAAGCGGATAACTGAGTCCTTGACAACTATGTTGGTGTTAGACGTGCGTCCGGTATCCGCCGTTAGTTCACAGGGAACTAGACAATTTATTGAGGCAGTGTGCCCCCGTTACCAAATACCATCTAGGTTCCACTTCTCTAGGCAGGCGATACCGAGAATGTACACGGACGTCAGAAAAAGACTCACCAGTGTCCTAAAAAATGCAGTTGTACCCAATGTCCACTTAACCACGGACATGTGGACAAGTGGAGCAGGGCAGGGTCAGGACTATATGACTGTGACAGCCCACTGGGTAGATGTATGGACTCCCGCCGCAAGAACAGCAGCGGCGGCACCAGTAGCAGCATCTCGCAAACGCCAACTCTTTCCTAGGCAGGCTACGCTTTGTATCACCGCTTTCCAGAATACGCACACAGCTGAAAACCTCTTACGGCAACTGAGGAAGATCATCGCGGAATGGCTTACCCCAATTGGACTCTCCTGTGGATTTGTGGCATCGGACAACGCCAGCAATATTGTGTGTGCATTAAATATGGGCAAATTCCAGCACGTCCCATGTTTTGCACATACCTTGAATTTGGTGGTGCAGAATTTTTTAAAAAACGACAGGGGCGTGCAAGAGATGCTGTCGGTGGCCAGAAAAATTGCGGGACACTTTCGGCGTACAGGCACCACGTACAGAAGACTGGAGCACCACCAAAAACTACTGAACCTGCCCTGCCATCATCTGAAGCAAGAAGTGGTAACGAGGTGGAATTCAACCCTCTATATGCTTCAGAGGTTGGAGGAGCAGCAAAAGGCCATTCAAGCCTATACAATTGAGCACGATATAGTAGGTGGAATGCACCTGTCTCAAGTGCAGTGGAGAATGATTTCAACGTTGTGCAAGGTTCTGATGCCCTTTGAACTTGCCACACGTGAAGTCAGTTCAGACACTGCCAGCCTGAGTCAGGTCATTCCCCTCATCAGGCTTTTGCAGAAGAAGCTGGAGGCATTGAAGAAGGAGCTAAAAGGGAGCGATTCCGCTAGGCATGTGGGACTTGTGGATGCAGCCCTTAATTCGCTTAACAAGGATTCACGGGTGGTCAATCTGTTGAAATCAGAGCACTACATTTTGGCCACCGTGCTCGATCCTAGATTTAAAGCCTACCTTGGATCTCTCTTTCCGGCAGACACAGGTCTGCTGGGGTTGAAAGACCTGCTGGTGACAAAATTGTCAAGTCAAGCGGAACGCGACCTGTCAACATCTCCTCCTTCACATTCTCCCGCAACTGGGGGTGCGAGGAAAAGGCTCAGAATTCCGAGCCCACCCGCTGGCGGTGATGCAGGGCAGTCTGGAGCGACTGCTGATGCTGACATCTGGTCCGGACTGAAGGACCTGACAACGATTACGGACATGTCGTCTACTGTCACTACATATGATTCTCTCAACATTGATAGAATGGTGGAGGATTATATGAGTGACCGCATCCAAGTAGGCACGTCACACAGTCCGTACTTATACTGGCAGGAAAAAGAGGCAATTTGGAGGCCCTTGCACAAACTGGCTTTATTCTACCTAAGTTGCCCTCCCACAAGTGTGTACTCCGAAAGAGTGTTTAGTGCCGCCGCTCACCTTGTCAGCAATCGGCGTACGAGATTACATCCAGAAAATGTGGAGAAGATGATGTTCATTAAAATGAATTATAATCAATTCCTCCGCGGAGACATTGACCAGCAGCAATTGCCTCCACAAAGTACACAGGGAGCTGAGATGGTGGATTCCAGTGGGGACGAATTGATAATCTGTGAGGAGGGGGATGTACACGGTGATATATCGGAGGGTGAAGATGAGGTGGACATCTTGCCTCTGTAGAGCCAGTTTGTGCAAGGAGAGATTAATTGCTTCTTTTTTGGGGGGGGTCCAAACCAACCCGTCATATCAGTCACAGTCGTGTGGCAGACCCTGTCACTGAAATGATGGGTTGGTTAAAGTGTGCATGTCCTGTTTTGTTTATACAACATAAGGGTGGGTGGGAGGGCCCAAGGACAATTCCATCTTGCACCTCTTTTTTCTTTTCTTTTTCTTTGCATCATGTGCTGATTGGGGAGGGTTTTTTGGAAGGGACATCCTGCGTGACACTGCAGTGCCACTCCTAGATGGGCCCGGTGTTTGTGTCGGCCACTAGGGTCGCTAATCTTACTCACACAGTCAGCTACCTCATTGCGCCTCTTTTTTTCTTTGCGTCATGTGCTGTTTGGGGAGGGTTTTTTGGAAGGGACATCCTGCGTGACACTGCAGTGCCACTCCTAGATGGGCCCGGTGTTTGTGTCGGCCACTTGGGTCGCTTAGCTTACTCACACAGCTACCTCATTGCGCCTCTTTTTTTCTTTGCGTCATGTGCTGTTTGGGGAGGGTTTTTTGGAAGGGACATCCTGCGTGACACTGCAGTGCCACTCCTAGATGGGCCCGGTGTTTGTGTCGGCCACTAGGGTCGCTAATCTTACTCACACAGCTACCTCATTGCGCCTCTTTTTTTCTTTGCGTCATGTGCTGTTTGGGGAGGGTTTTTTGGAAGGGACATCCTGCGTGACACTGCAGTGCCACTCCTAGATGGGCCCGGTGTTTGTGTCGGCCACTAGGGTCGCTAATCTTACTCACACAGTCAGCTACCTCATTGCGCCTCTTTTTTTCTTTGCGTCATGTGCTGTTTGGGGAGGGTTTTTTGGAAGGGCCATCCTGCGTGACACTGCAGTGCCACTCCTAGATGGGCCCGGTGTTTGTGTCGGCCACTAGGGTCGCTAATCTTACTCACACAGCTACCTCATTGCGCCTCTTTTTTTCTTTGCGTCATGTGCTGTTTGGGGAGGGTTTTTTGGAAGGGCCATCCTGCGTGACACTGCAGTGCCACTCCTAGATGGGCCCGGTGTTTGTGTCGGCCACTAGGGTCGCTAATCTTACTCACACAGCTACCTCATTGCGCCTCTTTTTTTCTTTGCGTCATGTGCTGTTTGGGGAGGGTTTTTTGGAAGGGACATCCTGCGTGACACTGCAGTGCCACTCCTAGATGGGCCCGGTGTTTGTGTCGGCCACTAGGGTCGCTTATCTTACTCACACAGCGACCTCGGTGCAAATTTTAGGACTAAAAATAATATTGTGAGGTGTGAGGTATTCAGAATAGACTGAAAATGAGTGTAAATTATGGTTTTTGAGGTTAATAATACTTTGGGATCAAAATGACCCCCAAATTCTATGATTTAAGCTGTTTTTTAGTGTTTTTTGAAAAAAACACCCGAATCCAAAACACACCCGAATCCGACAAAAAAAATTCAGTGAGGTTTTGCCAAAACGCGTTCGAACCCAAAACACGGCCGCGGAACCGAACCCAAAACCAAAACACAAAACCCGAAAAATTTCAGGCGCTCATCTCTAGTATCTTTCCTGTCTCTTTAATTAGATTACCCAGCCTGTTAGTCTGTTATTGCCTTCTCTCCAGACAACTTCCCCATTGCTATTATCAGTGGTGCACCACTCCTTCTGGGTGTAGTATTGTATGCCGGCAGCCGGGCTCCCGGCGACCATCATACCGGCGCCGGAATCCCGACCGCCGGCATACCGACAGCGTGGTGAGCGCAAATGAGCACCTTGCAGGCTTGCTGCGCATGCCACGCTGCGGGCACGGTGGCGCGCCATGCTATTTATTCTCCCTCCAGGGGGCTCATGGACCCCCAAGAGGGAGATAAAGTGTCAGTATGCCGGCTGTCGGGATTCTGGCGCCGATATACTGTGAGCCGGGATCCCGACAGCCAGCAAACTGAAGACCACCCCTCCTTCTGTGTCTCTCCATACCCGGATGTCTCATTAGTACCTTTACCCTATTACCATACCTTGTTATTATTTCTTGTTCTTGTCTTTATGGTATTCTTGGTCTTGTCCATGTTGTCTTTCCTACCGGCATTGATTCAGATCACTCGAGGGTTGAGCTCATACTACCGCCAGTGGTGTAAGTCCTGGTGGGCATCCCAGTATCGGTAGGCGCATAAAGCCTTATGGGAAAAGCGTCTCTTATAGGCCAGAAGACCTGCTGAGTGTGTTCTATGAGTCTCACCACCGGGTGTACAGCGGTCACTGCAAGAGGATCGACTACGTACACAATCACTCATTCAGTTCTCCGCATCATTCAGTCCAGCTTTAACCTTTAGTTCATAACAGCATCTCAGAGCATATTGGGAAAGCTTTACTGTAGGGCATAATATATCATTGGCATTGCAATGTATGGCCTAATATGGTGAAAGGGGCATAATATGGTGAAAGGGGCATTACTGTGTGGGGCTTAATATGGTGGAATGTTTTTGTTTGTTTTCTCGGGTTGGCCGTGGTCTGTTTTTGCAGGGTCAAAAACTGGGGTGTAAGGTAGTCTTTTCATGCAAGGCTACGTCCATTTTAGTGAGACCATACCCATTTTAGCGAGGCCATGCCCCCTCACCAGCTTTTTATGTATATGGAGGAAGGGGTAAATTTTTTAATGTGTATGGGGAGGGGGTGCATTTTTTTATGTCTAGTGGGAGGGGGGGTGCATTTTTTTATGCTCACACTGGGAGCCAAATGGTCTAGAAACAGCCCTGCCTCCTTTTCTTCAAATAGCCCTAACATTAAATGATTAACACACACATTTGATAAGTATGTCTCCTTCTCCATCAACCATCCCCATTGTCACATTGATAACATTCACATGTAATAAATATTCCTCCTTTCCTCTACTAGCCTTCTCAAAAATGACTACACATTTAATACAGTGAACACTGGAGGAACACTCATCATTCACTCATTTAAAAGGGGAACATAGGCTCCGGGAATAGAATTCTTTGCAAAAAGTGTCCCTAAAAGATTACCTACAGATGTGTCCATGTTTATCTTGACCTTTAATAGGATTAATTGAGACTGGGCAGTTGGACTTAATCCCCTGCTGTAATGATTTAGGGGGTAATTCCAAGTTGATCGCAGCAGGAAATTTTTTAGCAGTTGGGCAAAACCATGTGTACTGCAGGGGGGGCAGATATAACATTTGCAGAGAGAGTTAGATTTGGGTGGGTTATTTTGTTTCTGTGCAGGGTAAATACTGGCTGCTTTATTTTTACACTGCAATTTAGATAGCAGATTGGACTCACCACACCCAAATCTATCTCTCTCTGTAAATGTTATATCTACCCCCCCCCCCCTGCAGTGCACATGGTTTTGCCCAACTGCTAAAAAAAATTCCTGCTGCGATCAATTTGGAATTACCCCCTTAATCCCCTGCTGTATTGTTCTCTGTATTGTATTGCAGCTGAGAACAATAGATAAGTGTGGGTATACCATTCAGGAAAGTATCCACACAATAAAGGATAATCCCAAAGGGACTAACCTGACTAGGAAACTATTACGGCTCCTCTGTGAACTTGATTTTAATAATACTCCTTAATGTACACGCTAGCCCTACATGGTTTACTTATTCATATTTACATCAGGTACATTATTAGTATACTGTACACTTATTGATATTTCACATTTTCAGTTTAGAATTTCATAGGTACCCTTATCGCCCAATTAACTCCATCCCGTGCAGCGCTATACTAACCCCTCATATTCGTAATTACAGGAAGGTAGGGCACCTTTAGGCATAGCAGCGCCACACGTCCACCCTTAACCCTAGTGACCGCAGTTTACTACCATTATATTAGTGCATTTATCTTGCACACAAAATATAGCTTTCTATAATTTTTTCAATGTTTTAGAATAATCCATATAGCGGTCATTTCACACTTTTAAGAACCCCAAATATCTTTTTTTATGGCCAATAATAGACCACTATACTGTTATCCTATATTACTTTGCCTTTTTTGGGGGTACAGGCATTTTCACATACACATAATGCCTGTAACACAAGCAAGAATTATCGCGCGAATGACAATTTTGCAATTTTCTATTTGAATTGTGCAATAAACGGGAACGTGCATACTGGTGATAAAAGGAATTATCACGCGATAGATGCATTAAGTTAACATGTATTAACTTAAAGCGTCATTGCAGCTAATTGAATTCTCAACCATGGACCCTATTCAGCTTCAGTTGCAGTGTAGCTAATTTAGCAAAATTGCAACTGCTATCACTCACGTGTTAGGGGCCGACCAGCACAGGGCAAGGCCGCCCATCATGCAAATGGCCGCCAGCGATGCAATTGCAATTCAACTGCGATCACATTGCTGGAACCACAAAACAAGGGCAGCACCCCATCTGCACAGCCTAGCTGCGAAGGCAGGCATACCGCCTCCATGCTATGCTTCGCAGCAATGCATGCTGCCACCCCGAAAACCGTCCGGACCCACCCCCATTTTTGCTGCACTGCACTATGAATGCATTTGCCTGTCAATTTGTCAGAGGCGTTCGCATCACTGAGAAGTGATCACATGTCACGGGCCACGGGGCCTGCACGTGCGCACTGGCCCAAAAATAGGCCAGATGCGATCGCATCTCAGTAGCAAAAGCTACTTAATAAGACCCAATATTTGAAAATGTTTTTCAATTAAAATTATTAACATTAACACATAAAAGTGTATTTTTTTGTGTGAAATGGCTTGTGGGCTGTCCTCTTTACTTTTTTTAATGTTTTTATAAAGACCACTTACTGCACGTGAGCTAATAGGACTTAAATGTCAGATTTTGTCAACCTCGCTGGCCTGAGGCATACTTACCGACATTCTGGCTGCTCTCTGTGGGAGAGAGCAGCCAGGTCGGCTGAGCGGTCGGGCAGGGGTGGCTGTGACATAAAGGAGGGGGTGGCCGGAGGCGGGATGGGGGCAGAGCAAGTACGGGACAGGGCGGAGCAAGGGTGGGGTCACAGTGATACCTCCTTTAAGCCACGCCCCCACTATGTAATGCCGCGATCACCGGCATTACACTGCAGGGGGCGTGGCTATGATGACGCGATTCAGCAAGAATTGCGTCATTGACTGCCCAGACCGCCCACTTTGCACACTAAGTGGGCGGTCAGGCAAGGGGGACCCCGCAAATCGGGAGACTTGCCTGCTCTTCCGGGGGGCCGGAAGGGTCACCCGATTTTCGGGAGCCTCCCGGCCATTCCGGGAGAGTAGGCAAGTATGGCCTGAGGACAGTCTATTGTTTTCCGAGTTTACAACTTTCTTCCTATTACATTGTATATTTAACATTAGAAATGTGCACTCTATCTGGCTAAAGCTTGTAATCAACCTTAAAACCCACACGTACCACACACACACACACACACATACCTCCAAACTGTCCCGATTTTCGCGGGACAGTCCCGTTTCTTGGGGACTGTTCTGCTGTCCCACCTGCTGGCCGCAGTGTCCCGCGGTGGGGGGGGGGCAGTTGGGAGGCTCTGTATCTCGCTGCCCTGCTTAGCAGAGCAGCGGTGAATAGATGCTATGCGCATGCACACAGCGTCTATTCACTGGAGTCAGAGGGAGAGGGGGCATGCCAGCGGCTCACAGAGCGCTGGGCAGGCCCCCTTAGTGATGAAAACGGGGCGTGGTGCGCAATCGCGGTCCTCCCGTGAAGCCATGCCCCCTTTTCTTAGACCACGCCCCTTTTCGGGAGCGCGTGTGTCCCTCCTTCCTGATGTGAAAAGTTGGGAGGTATACACACACACACACACACACACACACACACACACACACACACACACACACACACACACACACACACACACACACTAAAAGTAGCCAGCCTGGAAACACTGAAAATTCTAATTAACTGCAGAGAGCACCCATGCAGAACGGCCCAGTCTTTCTATAATAATCACTTTAAAGATGAAGTGCTCCTCTCATTGGGAAACTTGTAGAGTAGCTGTAAAGATAAGCAGAGGTAATCTGAGATAACCTACCCTTTCTTTTCTAAATAGCGAGACAATTTCATACTGGTTATGCTCAGATGTAATCTGCTTACTGCAACATTGGATTTTGTTTTATGAACAAACGGACAGATTGTCCCCTTTTGTTTTCTGTACATAATTATGTTAACTACATATTGTGATTACCTATTTATGTAAAGATGTCTATATCAATTTGTACCTATCTGTTATTTTTCCTATCCACTTCGTACAATGCTATGAAAACTTTATTGTTCCTTATAAATAAAAGACAATAATACAGATAGGAAACACTGTGGGGCAGTTGAATACAGGGCCGAAATCTACGTATGTACAAATGTTGCTTTGCCCACAGCACATTTGACCTGTGGATGCACCATCCACATACACCCCAACTGGCCGCTCCGCCGCCTATTCCTCTCGTTTGCTCCGCTGACGGCTGCTCTGGGACCACTGTGTAGAGCGTTGCCGCTCCAGCCACTCCTCCCGCTCCCACACACCTGTGTAGAGTGCCCGCAGTCCCAAGAGAGAGAGAGCCTCTGCCGCGGCATATACAGCAATAGAGAGCAGTCAGTGCTGGCTGAGTCTCTCCACCATGTGTTGCACTCCAGCCCCCTCTCTTGTCCCGTAGACAGTGTACAGAGGGAGTTCCATGTCAGAAGCCGGCAGCAGCACAGAGGGGAGAAAATAATAATGTAAGTATCTACACACACACACACACACACACACACACACACACACACACACACACACACACACACTACACTACACTACACCCTAAGGGTAGGTAGGGGGGTGGATGTAAGGGAGTCTACCTGGCGTAATGTGTATAGGGCTGCAATGTGGCCTGGGAGGTGCTTAACATAAAACATATTCTGTCATTTTTTTAAGGGTGCATGACCACGCCTCCTGTGAATAGGCAACTCCCCCTGAAAAGTACCTGGGCCCTGCCAGGCTCTCTACTGCCCTGCTTGCAGGAGACTTTGGCCTTATTCAATGTTGTTAGCAAACCAAAAAAGCACACTAATGGGCTAAACCATGTTGCATTGCAGGTGGGGCAGATATAACATGAGCAGAGAGAGTTAGATTTGGGCAGTGTCGGTGCAAGGTTTCTCGGCACCCTAGGCAAAACTTCTGCACACTCTCCCCCTCAGGTGAAAATGTGGAGGTAGCGTCTTAGAGGTTCCACAGCCGATATTGCTAAATAGAGAATGCCACCTAAAAAAAATGCTAAGCACGACTTTTGCAGGGACCCCAGGTAGGCTGTAGTGTAGGGAAGAGGGACAAAACAGGCAGGAGATATAAATAGATACACAGCATATGGAGTGGGGGGGGCGCTCATTTCACCGAGCGGGTGAAGCGAGCGACCCACTAGATTGGCCTGCATGCAGGCCAATCTAGCACCAACGATGCGCGGGGCTGCTCATCGCTATCGCTATAGGGGGTACACACGGAGCGATAATGCTCAAATTCTAAGCAATCTAGTCAGATTGCTTAGAATATCACTCAGTGAGTACCCCTCTTTAGTCATGCCATGTACACAAAGGGGGGGGAGGGGGGGGAGATATTGTGATAATGTTACCCCCTCCTCTGCTTCCCTCTGCCCAGTTACACAGAGACGTGTGTCACTGTGTCATTCATATAAACCCTGACTACACACGACTATACTGCAGCAGTGTACAGTGGTAGCAGTGCAGATCAAGTACCATCTCACTGCGGTGTGGGGGGTGCTGTGACTGACAGATGAGAGGCCAAGCTGTGCGGCCCCTCTCGTTGTCCTGAGGTGCCAGTAATGCCCCTCGTGCTCAGCGTGAGAGGTAGGTGCAGCGGTGCAGTGCGCATAGGCCCCTCACCTCATCCTCCATAGTCTGTTTTTCCCCTAGGTCCTAGAGCAGACACATGGCAGCTGGTGGTACCGCGGCTCCTCATTCTCCCCTATGACCCTGTGCAGGGACGTCGGCGTACTATGGCTGAGCCTGCCAGAGTCCCTGTGCCTGGAGCAAATGCGGCTGCTTCGTGTGAGAGCTGCGAGGAGGAATACTGGATACATCAGCGGTGACTGAGAGCCAGTAAGCACTGACGGGCAGGCAGCTGCGGCTTAAGTTGTCAGTGCAGCCTGCCCTTGAAGCTTGACACCATACGCGGCTGCGTACCCAGCGTAATTGGCCAGCCGGCCCTATGAGCATGGGCAAACGCAAGATTTATGCAGGGGTGTTTCCAAAGATGGGCTGGAGATGGGCTGGAGCGCCAAACATGGGGGGAGGCAGAGACTGAGGTGACCCTCTATATGTGGGGTTTGTTAGTGTTTGCTTGTGTATGCACTGTATGAATTATATATATGTATATATATATATATATATATATATATATATAAAATACCCCCCATAAGTACACTGGCAGCAATAATTACAAGTCAAACACAATATATATCTAGCCTGTACATACACCCCGTCCCCTTCATCCATGCTTAACTTACCACTGACTGAGATTAGCAGCAGGAGCAGCACAGCGAATACAGTAGGTCACTGACTCTGACTGGAACAGGAGCCGGCCGGGTGCCTAACTCAATCAGGCCCAGCCCCCTTGCAGTGTGTCCTGGTCTGTAGAAAGGGGGTGGAGCCAAATGTCGGTTGGGGGCGGGGCTTAAATGGCGGGTGTGAGCGAGCGAGGCGACTTCATAGCAGGAAAGAAAAATGCTAGCCTGTGGGGAAGGGGTGAGGGGTTGTCAGTAGGGGTTGACAAGTCTGGCAGCCTGCGGCTGCTGCCGGCATTATCTAAATGGAAGGATGTCTCTCAGTCAAGAGACATCCTTCTGTGTGAGGATGAGTGCCGCCCTCCAGTGGCTGGCGCTCTAGGCAGCTGCCTAATGGTAGCGCCGGCCCTGGATTTGGGTGGGGTGTGTTCAAACTGACATCTAAATTGCAGTGTAAAAATTAAGCAGCCAGTATTTACCCTGCACAGAAAAAATATAACCCACCCAAATATAACTCTTTCTGCACATGTTACATCTACCTCCACCAAGTCCCCCGCAGTGCAGCATGGTTTTGCCCATTAGTGTGCTTTTTTGTTTTGCTAACAAGCCTGAATAACCTCCTCTGTGCAGATCTGATATTGTGGCTGTAACTGACGCAGCCCCAGCTGGCTCTTGAGGAGTACTTTTTGCCAGCCTGTTTCTGGATTCAGTGCGTTAGTGTAAAGAGACAGGACAGAACTTGGTTATCACCTATACAGCATGCTGCCTGGATTCCCAATAGAACTGGACATCACATATTTTTGTGAAACATTATCCCTCTGTTATATGTGTTTGTGTTTATCAGGGAATAATATGTCTAGCCTGATGTTTTGTACAGAATGCATATGAAGATGTATATATATGAATGTACTGGTTATTGTATTATAGTTTGTAAAATAATGTCGTCGTCCCCATGTGACTGCTTTGATAACCTGTTTGTTTGCTGTTGGAGATACAGCCAGTCTCAGATGTCAGTCCATACACCCCCCTCATTCTTCCCCAGACAATGGATTCCAGGCCACACAATCAGATTAATTAAGGTTCATTTCATTAACATCTATTGTGTGCTAGAGGACATGCCTGGGCATGTTAAAGTAGGTCTATCTGAAAGTGTTCTGTAGTCAGCCCCTTTAATGTAACCCACCCAATACAGAGCCAGAAGGTGTCGCCTATGGTAGGACAGACAAAGGTTTGAGGATAACAGAGGCTATTGAAACAGAGAGTGCACGGAAGTTCCTGGCCTGAGAGGAGTGATGTGTTTGGCTTCTGAAAGCTACTGGTAAGAGAGTGCTGCCAGTGTGCTGAGGCCTAGAAGCATTGTTGGGATCCGCTGGTTTCAAGAGGCTACTGGACGTGCACTGAGGGGGAGATCTACACAGAAGGACAGAGAGAGTGGATGTACCTCTGGAGTGGAGACACTGACTAGGCATTGCGGTGCCGTCAGTGGCAAAGGGCACTGTGTGAGCTGGTATCCCAGACCAGGGGACACAGAACTACTGCTGGTATGTGACATCAGGAGACTGTAATTCTAAACTACTGTGGGGACTTAGTAAGTAAGATACCATCCTGGCATGTAATAGTTACTGTTTTGTGTACTGTGTGTGTATTTTTACAATAAAAGGCATTTGCCACTTTACTAAACTGTTTACCTGAGTGATCAGAGAATCCGTATCTTCACAATTGGTGGCAAGCAGTGGGGTCACTCAGTCCCAGTTTACCCTGGGTAAGGCTGCGAGAGGTGTCGGCGGAGTACACCTAAGAGCCTTGTAAACAGTTTGGCACACAGTAGCCAGGTATCTTGCTGAAAAGTTGTTAGTACATTTGGAAAGTCAGCAGCATGGAGGCAGAAACAGAAATGTACATAAACCTCAACAAGAGATTCCTGCATATGGTCTGTCGAGCACGAGGTATTAAGGTGACCGCAACAGATGGAAAGGAATCCCTAATTGCGAAATTGCTGAAATGGGATCAAGAACACCCTTGTGATGAGGAGGAGGACTCTGAGGAGTCAGATGAGGAGGAACAAGTGACGGAGTGGTTGAGACCTACAGCCGGGACATTCGATGCCAGTAACCGCAGGGAGAGCGGTGGATCGGAGGTGGGATCCCGAGGGTTAGTACAACCCCGTCTGAAAGCCCTTGGAGAGGGGAAGGTTGGAGAAAAGTTTGAAAAGACACCAGAGTTATTACAGGCCCGTCTAGAAGTGCTGGGAGATGGCGCGACACCCGAGGATCGGATGTGGGTAATAAAGGAGGTGCTGGGATTACCAGAAGACAGTCCTACAGTGCGGACTCTTGCACCAGCAGCCACCATTCTACAGACTCCCCTGTCCTATCAGGATGTGCCACAGGAAATGGGCCAGCAACGCAACCTGGTGTCTGAAGTTTTGCATGAAGGAGATTTGCCAAGCCAGCGACTGGGTCAGAGGATGGAGAGCTCGAGCAGTCGGCTGATGGAATCCACACTGAGATGGCGTGAACAGTAGTGATGAGCGGGTTCGGTTTCTCGGAAACCGAACCCCCCCGAACTTCACGCTTTTTACATGGGTCCGAGGCAGACTCGGATCTTCCCGCCTTGCTCGGTTAACCCGAGCGCGCCCGAACGTCATCATCCCGCTGTCGGATTCTCGCGAGGCTCGGATTCTATCGCGAGACTCGGATTCTATATAAGGAGCCGCGCGTCGCCGCCATTTTCACACGTGCATTGAGATTGATAGGGAGAGGACGTGGCTGGCGTCCTCTCCGTTTAGAATAGAAATAGATAGAGAGTGAGAGTGAGACACTTGATTTACTGGAGCTTAGGAGTACTCAGAGAGTGCAGAGTTTACTAGTGACTGACCAGTGACCACCAGTGCAGTTTTATTATTATTTAATATAATCCGTTCTCTGCCTGAAAAAAAACGATACACAGTGACACAGTATACCATATCTGTGCTCAGCCTCAGTGTGCTGCATCATCTATGTATATCTGACTGTGCTGAGTGCTCACTGCTCACACAGCTTAATTGTGGGGGAGACTGGGGAGCAGTTATAGCAGGAGTACATATATTTAACAGTGCACACTTTTGCTGCCAGAGTGCCACTGCCAGTGTGACTGACCAGTGACCACCAGTATATTGTGATTGTCTGCCTGAAAAAGTTAAACACTCGTCGTGTGGTGTTTTTATTCTATAAACGCATTCTGCTGACAGTGTCCAGCAGGTCCGTCATTATATAATATATACCTGTCCTGCAGTAGTGATATATATATATTTTTTATATCATTATCATCCAGTCTATACTAGCAGCAGACGCAGTACGGTAGTCCACGGCTGTAGCTACCTCTGTGTCGGCAGTCGCTCGTCCATAATTGTATACCTACCTGTGGTGGGTTTTTTTTTTTCTATCTTCTTCATACTAGTAGTTAACTTTAGGAGTCTGCAGTGCTGACAGTGTCCAGCAGGTCCGTCATTATATAATATATACCTGTCCGGCTGCAGTAGTGATATATATATATTTTTTATATCATTATCATCCAGTCTATATTAGCAGCAGACGCAGTACGGTAGTCCACGGCTGTAGCTACCTCTGTGTCGGCAGTCGCTCGTCCATCCATAATTGTATACCACCTACCTGTTGTGGTTTTTTTTTTCTATCTTCTTGATACTAGTAGCTTACTTTAGGAGTCTGCAGTGCTGACAGTGTCCAGCAGGTCCGTCATTATATAATATATACCTGTCCGGCTGCAGTAGTGATATATATATATTTTTTATATCATTATCATCCAGTCTATATTAGCAGCAGACGCAGTACGGTAGTCCACGGCTGTAGCTACCTCTGTGTCGGCAGTCGCTCGTCCATCCATAATTGTATACCACCTACCTGTTGTGTTTTTTTTTCTTCTATCTTCTTGATACTAGTAGCTTACTTTAGGAGTCTGCAGTGCTGACAGTGTCCAGCAGGTCCGTCATTATATAATATATACCTGTCCGGCTGCAGTAGTGATATATATATTTTTTTTATATCATTATCATCCAGTCTATATTAGCAGCAGACGCAGTACGGTAGTCCACGGCTGTAGCTACCTCTGTGTCGGCAGTCGCTCGTCCATCCATAATTGTATACCACCTACCTGTGGTGTTTTTTTTTTTTTTCTATCTTCTTGATACTAGTAGCTTACTTTAGGAGTCTGCAGTGCTGACAGTGTCCAGCAGGTCCGTCATTATATAATATATACCTATCCGGCTGCAGTAGTGATATATATATATATATATATATATTTTATATCATTATCATCCAGTCTATATTAGCAGCAGACGCAGTACGGTAGTCCACGGCTGTAGCTACCTCTGTGTCGGCAGTCGCTCGTCCATCCATAATTGTATACCACCTACCTGTGGTGTTTTTTTTTTTCTATCTTCTTGATACTAGTAGCTTACTTTAGGAGTCTGCAGTGCTGACAGTGTCCAGCAGGTCCGTCATTATATAATATATACCTGTCCGGCTGCAGTAGTGATATATATATATATTTTATATCATTATCATCCAGTCTATATTAGCAGCAGACGCAGTACGGTAGTCCACGGCTGTAGCTACCTCTGTGTCGGCAGTCGCTCGTCCATCCATAATTGTATACCACCTACCTGTTGTGTTTTTTTTTTATCTTCTTGATACTAGTAGCTTACTTTAGGAGTCTGCAGTGCTGACAGTGTCCAGCAGGTCCGTCATTATATAATATATACCTGTCCGGCTGCAGTAGTGATATATATATATATTTTTTATATCATTATCATCCAGTCTATATTAGCAGCAGACGCAGTACGGTAGTCCACGGCTGTAGCTACCTCTGTGTCGGCAGTCGCTCGTCCATCCATAATTGTATACCACCTACCTGTTGTGTTTTTTTTTTCTATCTTCTTGATACTAGTAGCTTACTTTAGGAGTCTGCAGTGCTGACAGTGTCCAGCAGGTCCGTCATTATATAATATATACCTGTCCGGCTGCAGTAGTGATATATATATATATTTTTTATATCATTATCATCCAGTCTATATTAGCAGCAGACGCAGTACGGTAGTCCACGGCTGTAGCTACCTCTGTGTCGGCAGTCGCTCGTCCATCCATAAGTATACTAGTATCCATCCATCTCCATTGTTTACCTGAGGTGCCTTTTAGTTGTGCCTATTAAAATATGGAGAACAAAAATGTTGAGGTTCCAAAAATAGGGAAAGATCAAGATCGACTTCCACCTCGTGCTGAAGCTGCTGCCACTAGTCATGGCCGAGACGATGAAATTCCAGCAACGTCGTCTGCCAAGGCCGATGCCCAATGTCATAGTACAGAGCATGTAAAATCCAAAACACCAAATATCAGTAAAAAAAAGGACTCAAAAATCTAAAATAAAATCGTCGGAGGAGAAGCGTAAACTTGCCAATATGCCATTTACCACACGGCGGAGTGGCAAGGAACGGCTGAGGCCCTGGCCTATGTTCATGGCTAGTGGTTCAGCTTCACATGAGGATGGAAGCACTCAGCCTCTCGCTAGAAAAATGAAAAGACTCAAGCTGGCAAAAGCACAGCAAAGAACTGTGCGTTCTTCGAAATCACAGATCCACAAGGAGAGTCCAATTCTGTCGTTTGCGATGCCTGACCTTCCCAACACTGGACGTGAAGAGCATGCGCCTTCCACCATTTGCACGCCCCCTGCAAGTGCTGGAAGGAGCACCCGCAGTCCAGTTACTGATAGTCAGATTGAAGATGTCAGTGTTGAAGTACACCAGGATGAGGAGGATATGGGTGTTGCTGGCGCTGGGGAGGAAATTGACCAGGAGGATTCTGATGGTGAGGTGGTTTGTTTAAGTCTGGCACCCGGGGAGACACCTGTTGTCCGTGGGAGGAATAGGGCCATTGACATGCCTGGTGAAAATACCAAAAAAATCAGCTCTTCGGTGTGGAAGTATTTCAACAGAAATGCGGACAACATTTGTCAAGCCGTGTGTTGCCTTTGTCAAGCTGTAATAAGTAGGGGTAAGGACGTTAACCACCTCGGAACATCCTCCCTTATACGTCACCTGCAGCGCATTCATCATAAGTCAGTGACAAGTTCAAAAACTTTGGGCGACAGTGGAAGCAGTCCACTGACCAGTAAATCCCTTCCTCTTGTAACCAAGCTCACGCAAACCACCCCACCAACTCCCTCAGTGTCAATTTCCTCCTTCCCCAGGAATGCCAATAGTCCTGCAGGCCATGTCACTGGCAATTCTGACGAGTCCTCTCCTGCCTGGGATTCCTCCGATGCATCCTTGCGTTTAACGCCTACTGCTGCTGGCGCTGCTGTTGTTGCTGCTGGGAGTCGATGGTCATCCCAGAGGGGAAGTCGTACTCGTAAGACCACTTTTACTACTTCCACCAAGCAATTGACTGTCCAACAGTCCTTTGCGAGGAAGATGAAATATCACAGCAGTCATCCTGCTGCAAAGCGGATAACTGAGGCCTTGGCATCCTGGGCGGTGAGAAACGTGGTTCCGGTATCCATCATTACTGCAGAGCCAACTAGAGACTTGTTGGAGGTACTGTGTCCCCGGTACCAAATACCATCTAGGTTCCATTTCTCTAGGCAGGCGATACCGAAAATGTACACAGACCTCAGAAAAAGACTCACCAGTGTCCTAAAAAATGCAGTTGTACCCAATGTCCACTTAACCACGGACATGTGGACAAGTGGAGCAGGGCAGGCTCAGGACTATATGACTGTGACAGCCCACTGGGTAGATGTATGGACTCCCGCCGCAAGAACAGCAGCGGCGGCACCAGTAGCAGCATCTCGCAAACGCCAACTCTTTCCTAGGCAGGCTACGCTTTGTATCACCGCTTTCCAGAATACGCACACAGCTAAAAACCTCTTACGGCAACTGAGGAAGATCATCGCAGAATGGCTTACACCAATTGGACTCTCCTGTGGATTTGTGGCATCGGACAACGCCAGCAATATTGTGTGTGCATTAAATCTGGGCAAATTCCAGCACGTCCCATGTTTTGCACATACCTTGAATTTGGTGGTGCAGAATTATTTAAAAAACGAGAGGGGCGTGCAAGAGATGCTGTCGGTGGCCAGAAGAATTGCGGGACACTTTCGGCGTACAGGCACCACGTACAGAAGACTGGAGCACCACCAAAAACGCCTGAACCTGCCCTGCCATCATCTGAAGCAAGAAGTGGTAACGAGGTGGAATTCAACCTTCTATATGCTTCAGAGGTTGGAGGAGCAGCAAAAGGCTATTCAAGCCTTTACAACTGAGCACGATATAGGAGGTGGAATGCACCTGTCTCAAGCGCAGTGGAGAATGATTTCAACGTTGTGCAAGGTTCTGCAACCTTTTGAACTTGCCACACGTGAAGTCAGTTCAGACACTGCCAGCCTGAGTCAGGTCATTCCCCTCATCAGGCTTTTGCAGAAGAAGCTGGAGACATTGAAGGAGGAGCTAACACAGAGCGATTCCGCTAGGCATGTCTGCTGGGGTTCAAAGAACTGCTGGTGAGAAAATTGTCAAGTCAAGCGGAACGCGACATGTCAACATCTCCTCCTTCACATTCTCCCGCAACTGGGGGTGCGAGGAAAAGGCTCAGAATTCCGAGCCCACCCGCTGGCGGTGATGCAGGGCAGTCTGGAGCGACTGCTGATGCTGACATCTGGTCCGGACTGAAGGACCTGACAACAATTACGGACATGTCGTCTACTGTCACTGCATATGATTCTCTCCCCATTGAAAGAATGGTGGAGGATTATATGAGTGACCGCATCCAAGTAGGCACGTCAGACAGTCCGTACTTATACTGGCAGGAAAAAGAGGCAATTTGGAGGCCCTTGCACAAACTGGCTTTATTCTACCTAAGTTGCCCTCCCACAAGTGTGTACTCCGAAAGAGTGTTTAGTGCCGCCGCTCACCTTGTCAGCAATCGGCGTACGAGGTTACATCCAGAAAATGTGGAGAAGATGATGTTCATTAAAATGAATTATAATCAATTCCTCCGTGGAGACATTGACTAGCAGCAATTGCCTCCACAAAGTACACAGGGAGCTGAGATGGTGGATTCCAGTGGGGACGAATTGATAATCTGTGAGGAGGGGGATGTACACGGTGATATATCGGAGGATGATGATGAGGTGGACATCTTGCCTCTGTAGAGCCAGTTTGTGCAAGGAGAGATTAATTGCTTCTTTTTTGGTGGGGGTCCAAACCAACCCGTCATTTCAGTCACAGTCGTGTGGCAGACCCTGTCACTGAAATGATGGGTTGGTTAAAGTGTGCATGTCCTGTTTATACAACATAAGGGTGGGTGGGAGGGCCCAAGGACAATTCCATCTTGCACCTCTTTTTTCTTTCATTTTTCTTTGCGTCATGTGCTGTTTGGGGAGTAGTTTTTGGAAG
Source organism: Pseudophryne corroboree (assembly GCF_028390025.1). Lineage (NCBI taxonomy): Eukaryota > Metazoa > Chordata > Amphibia > Anura > Myobatrachidae > Pseudophryne > Pseudophryne corroboree. The sequence goes on along the minus strand of NC_086451.1, from coordinate 102,984,929 downwards.
GGCCATCCTGCGTGACACTGCAGTGCCACTCCTAGATGGGCCAGGTGTTTGTGTCGGCCACTTGGGTCGCTTATCTTAGTCACACAGCTACCTCATTGCGCCTCTTTTTTTCTTTGCGTCATGTGCTGTTTGGGGGGTGTTTTTTGGAAGGGCCATCCTGCGTGACACTGCAGTGCCACTCCTAGATGGGCCAGGTGTTTGTGTCAGCCACTTGGGTCGCTTATCTTAGTCACACAGCTACCTCATTGCGCCTCTTTTTTTTCTTCTTTGCGTCATGTGCTGTTTGGGGAGTGTTTTTTGGAAGGGCCATCCTGCGTGACACTGCAGTGCCACTCCTAGATGGGCCAGGTGTTTGTGTCGGCCACTTGGGTCGCTTATCTTACTCACACAGCTACCTAATTGCGCCTCTTTTTTTTATTCTTTGCGTCATGTGCTGTTTGGGGAGTGTTTTTTGGAAGGGCCATCCTGCGTGACACTGCAGTGCCACTCCTAGATGGGCCAGGTGTTTGTGTCGGCCACTTGGGTCGCTTATCTTACTCACACAGCTACCTAATTGCGCCTCTTTTTTTCTTTGCGTCATGTGCTGTTTGGGGAGTGTTTTTTGGAAGGGCCATCCTGCGTGACACTGCAGTGACACTCCTAGATGGGCCAGGTGTTTGTGTCGGCCACTTGGGTCGCTTATCTTAGTCACACAGCTACCTCATTGCGCCTCTTTTTTTTCTTCTTTGTGTCATGTGCTGTTTGGGGAGTGTTTTTTGGAAGGGCCATCCTGCGTGACACTGCAGTGACACTCCTAGATGGGCCAGGTGTTTGTGTCGGCCACTTGGGTCGCTTATCTTACTCACACAGCTACCTAATTGCGCCTCTTTTTTTCTTTGCGTCATGTGCTGTTTGGGGAGTGTTTTTTGGAAGGGCCATCCTGCGTGACACTGCAGTGACACTCCTAGATGGGCCAGGTGTTTGTGTCGGCCACTTGGGTCACTGAGCTTAGTCATCCAGCGACCTCAATGCAAATTTTAGGACTAAAAATAATATTGTGAGGTGTGAGGTGTTCAGAATAGACTGAAAATGAGTGGAAATAATGGTTATTGAGGTTAATAATACTTTGGGATCAAAATGACCCCCAAATTCTATGATTTAAGCTGTTTTTTAGGGTTTTTGGAAGAAAAAAAAACCGAATCCAAAACACACCCGAATCCGACAAAAAAAATTCGGTGAGGTTTTGCCAAAACGCGTTCGAACCCAAAACACGGCCGCGGAACCGAACCCAAAACCAAAATACAAAACCCGAAAAATTTCCGGTGCTCATCACTACGTGATACACATATGTCCCCAATAGTGCAGTGCCAGAAACACTTATGTCAGTACAGTGCCAGATACACAAATACCCCACAGTGCCAGATACACAAATGCCCCCACAGTGCCAGATCTGGAGGGATAACATGCTACAGTATATTAAGTTATGATTGCAATCACGTGTGTTGAAACACCTTTCATATCTATGAAATAGTTCAACACAGGGGACAACAATCATATATTAAGAAGGAAGTCCAGGTAAACAGCATTTTATCCGTCCTGGAATGGGTCATGTTGGGGGGTATGTACAATCTAAAATACACTCCCCTGCCTTCCACCGGTGGCCCCCTTGTCTTAAGTGCCCCGGGCACCCCCAAGGCTTAATCCGGCCCTGGGTGGCGGTGTGTATCGCTGACACACCAAGCAACGGGTGGGCTGGAACAAACAGCTTTGCGGGCCTTATACGGCCCACAGGCCGGAGTTTCCCCACCCCTGCTCTGAGACATATTGCAAATTCTCACATTGGTTGCACAGAAAAAAAATGGACTATCCGAGCTGATTACACGTAGCAACTTTTTGCTGCTCGTGCGATCAACTAGACGCTGCCTATGTGGGAATGTATTTTAAAATAGCAGTGCTGTGATTGCTTGTGCAGCCTTGCTATGCTAAAAAAGTTTCCTGTAAAAGAAGACCAGGGTAAGAGTTACTTACCCTGTGCAATCGATCCAGTGATGAAGGTCCCGGAATTGGCATCAGACAACCGCCCTCCAAATGCCTGGACATGCCAGCATTCAGAACTCCACGCCCAGAAAACGGCAAGTATCCGCCCCGGAACGCCTCTCTGCTGTCAATCTTCTTGCGATCGTGCTAGCGATCACTTTCTTCTTTCTTCTGGTCATTGCGGCAACGACGTGCGTACGCATTGCGGGCACCGCGCATGCGCAGTTCTGACCCGTTCGCACCGCAGCGATGAACCGCTGCGTTCGAACGGGTCGGAATGACCCCCTATGTCTTGTGTGAAGTCATTTTGTGTGAAGTCATTTTGTTTCCTTTCTTTTCTGTAGTGATATTCAAGTAAAGCAAATCTGGTGATTTGATGGTCTGAAAGCATTTAAAAATTAAGAAAGTATTATGTTAACCCCTTCTCGGTAAACTGGGCTGAGATGTTTTTTGGCAATATTTAGGCTGGTACCATTCCAACATCATTAGTCATTTCCATATACAGCACCTACGTAAATCCAGGGCCGCCTTAACAGCAGTGTAGGCCCCTGGGCAAAGTAATGCACTGGGGCCCCTAACTATCCTCCAGTGGTAGGGGCAGGGGTGCAATCAGCAGCAGCTGTGATGTCCGACGGGTGGTAGTGGGTTTTCTATCTTCTGCTCAGCATGTAGGACCTGGAGCAGTAATTTCTGCTAATGACTCCTTTATTGCACAGATGGTGGGAGATGGGGCATGAGGGAGAACACTAAACTGTAGAAGGGGGCATTGGGCTGAATGAAGGGGACCCAGTACATGACCTCCAGAGTGGTAGGGGGTGTTTAATACTCAGGTGAGGGGTGGATAGTGGAGTGGTCTTAATATTCATAATGTTCCGGTTGGAGGGCAGCTTGCTTGACTGCAGATATCTCCCAGTTCCTGGAAATTGATCTCTTAGCTTTCAGAGGGATAAAAACTAAAGAGTCCCACCTTTCAGGAGGTACTGTTGACTTGAGGATCAGAGTTCAGGAGCCAGAGCAATCCACTGAGGAAAATATAAAACTGCATACCAGGCGTGTGGAGCTGGAGTAGGGACCAGCTCTTGGAAGGCTAGTATCGCTGGTTCTGGGCATAACAGAGACAAGCTGCCAGTGTCCACTGAAAGGGGAGAGTCACAGATTTTGGAGTATACCCTCAGAAAAACACTATGTCAGATAGAACCCGAGATATCTGGCTGGGAGGAGCAATTAATGGGCTCGGATGGGGACCACTGCTTTGAAGTCGGATATCTCCGGTTCCCCAGGGCCGATTTTCATAAACCTGTTACCCATGGAAAAAGGGGACCCTCAGCTATCAGTCAAGGACCCTTATACTCCTGGGGCCCTTGGGCAACTGCCCATTGAGCCCATACGAAAAGACGGCCCTGCATAAATCATGCCTCAATTTTTTTATTTTTATGATTATTATTATTGTCATGATGACATTTTGTAATGATTGGAGCACATAGATTCCAGAAAGCAGTAAAGAAAATTTGGTACATATAATGAGTCTACCAAACCAAAATTTGCAATATGTTTACATTACATATCAGGCTTAGTAATTCTCAACATAGGGCCTGATTTATGTTTTTAAGGAATTGCAAACAGACTCCTGAGATCTGAGTGCAGCATCTGAGGATGCAGCCTCGGATAAGCATTGCGACCATCGGTTTTAGGCACCAGCAAAAGCTGAAACTTACTTAGGCTGGCCAGCGGATCCAGACACCAAGGTCTAGGAAGTCTGCATCCAATGACCCAGACCCTGGATCTGTCATGCCTTTAAACCCATATGGTTTGTGTTCAAATATGAAATAGGCCTATACAGTAGTTTGTCACTGATTTGTTGTTGTTGTTGTTGTTGTTGTTGTTGTTGTTGTTGTAAATGATCACGTACTGTATACTGGCAGTTTTCTGGTGATCAGGAGTGATTACAAAAGGGCATCACTCCTACAAACAAGGGTACCCTCATGCCAATCAAGCCTTGATGTCATGATCAAGGCTCTTTTAGTGCCCTATTTATCAATTTGTAATGCAGATGTGATAAAAAATAAAAAAAGGCTAAATTTGCAATGTGAAGCAGCATAAATTTGCAAATCTCATGCCGGGAGATTGGCTCTAATAAGAGCCTATCTCTGTGAAGAAATGGAAGCATAATGATAGCTAACACTCTTTTTCCTGGTTCGTGTCCTCTGCAGCCAATGCATATGTACGTCTGCTGGCACATGTGTCATCGGGGGCATGCTTTAATAAATAGGCCTCTTAATCCACAACATTAGTCTCTGTTCTTCTTCGTGTTCCAGGAACAAGCTACTGTACAGTTGTACAGAACATTGCTGTTACTTATATCCTGGCGATCATAAGACTGAGGCCCCAAGTGTAACATCCTTTAGAAGCATTCCTCAAGAAAATACATTGTCATCTTCTGGGCTCACTCATCCAAGTCTCTGGGTCACCTTGGAATTAGTAAGAATAGGAAACTTGAAAAAATGAAAATATCTGAAGGAATTTCTGGTGACCTAAAATAAGAACTGATGTAAAAGATTTTGTTCATGCTTGTCAGATTTGTACAGAAAATAAATTATCTTACCAATTACCTGCAGTACCCTTGCCAATTGCCATTACCATCAGTACCATTGAAACATTGGACTCATCATATAATGGATTTTATAATTGAGTTTTCAACCTCAAAGTGACATCTAGGATGTGGCAAACCGTTTTTCAAAAAATGTTAAATTTTGTTGCCTTTAACAGACTTCCTATGCTCTTTTGCTTGATAATGAGGAAATTCTGATTGTGGGATCTAGTTTGTTTCAAAATTATGCACATGTTCCTTCTACATATAACACTTTATTCCATGTACAGACCAAAAAGGGCGCTAAAAAAGTACAGCATCTCTGGAAATTGAATTTCTAGACATCAAGACAAGAATTTACCTTTCATAATCACTTGCATTTTTTTCAAACATTTCTCCTTGTTTTATCTACTGTAAACTTTAAATAAAGCAGGTGCCTTCTACTCTGCCATCCAAAGTGCCTTCTTCGGAATCTCAGGGTCCTGTTTTCCTCTTGCGCTGGGCAGGAACCCAAGCTTTAATGATGAGAGCTGTGAAACATCAGAAATTCTTGTCTTAAATATCAGACTAAAATTTCCCTCATTCAACTTTTCTCCCAGCTGGATCCATTGGCCCTTTTCAATCTTTCAGACAGGTGCATCTAGAAATGTTTCTTCCTAAGTTTCTTTTTCTTTGAAAATCCTTAATACTGAACCTTCCAAATTTCTATGCTAAAGCCTTTGATTGTCAATCACTACTCTTTCAAAGTGATCCTCCTTAACCTGTCTCTGTCAGTGATCACAAGAATTTGATATGAAACAAAATTATTATGTCTAGGCATTTTTGTGAATCTTTAATCACATAGAGAATACTGTATCCATTGATCTGCTATATTGTAATTAACTGACAGAATTTATTTTAATATAAAAATGTGCTGGAAAGTTAAAAAGTGAAAATACCAAGAAGAGGCACGTATAACTTTGCTTCATATAGTCTCAAGATTACGCTAAATGGCAAATGTTCGTTATCATTACCAAAATAGGGATTGCTTGACTTGTATTTATGATTCTCACCAATTTATTTACAAATGCTGCTAAGCATAATTTACCATATTATGTAAAAACTTGGAATAAGGGTGGGTGTGGGGGTGACACAGCACTGTCTTTGTGCAAAGGATTGCTCACTCTGGGGCATATTCATTTATGGGGGATCCCACAAACTGCTCTAATCTGGGATGGGCTCTAAAAATTTTCTTTTTAAAAAAAAAAGATTTCTAAACATTTAAATCTCTCAGATAGGGGAAATGTAATAGGGTGTGATAATTAGGATGTGAGAGATTTTGTGAGAGTTGTACTGGTTTTTTTTTAAAGTGGCAATGTTTTACATGGTAAAATCAACTTTTTTTTGCCATGTAACTGATTGCCACTTTAAAGAAAAAAACATTCTTGGGACATAACTGCATCTCCATGACAGTCCTGAGTACCTGCTGGGCTGGCAGACATGCCTGGCCTTTCCCCCTCTTGCTACCCCTGGTTTCACACTTTTCAGGGCTGATCAGACTTGCAGTACTTTTAAGCCAAAAGGTGCAGCATTTTGCACATCCCTGGCTGATAACTTGTGAAGACATGCAGAAATAGAGTTTCAATTTATAATTTGTCACTGATATCCCTAAAGTGCATGAGTTCTACTAACAAAAAGACCAGACTGAGGGCCTAATTCAGACTGGAACGTTTGCAGTCTGATACCCGGTGTAGTGTGCGCACGCCCAAAAGCTGCACCGCGCGTGCGCACTCAGATGCGACAGCATCTCACTTGTGTGATCGCCTCTGCCTGATTGACAGGCAGAGGCAGTTGCAGGGCGAGAGGGGGCGTGTTGGCGGCATTGCGGCGGTGTTGGTAGGACGCCGTCCAGACAATACACTTGTGTTTGGACCGTTTGCGGGGTGGGCCGCGGCGGCTGCGTGACTTCACACACAGCCGCTGTAACTCAAAACCTGGCGGTTAGCTGCCTGCCTTCACGGCTATATGATGCTTTCGCACGTCTGTGTGTGTGTGTGTGGGGGGGGGGTTAGGGCCTGGCATGTTGGGTGGACTAGCCCTGTGCTGGACATCCCCCCACAAATCAGAGCTCTTGATCGTAGATGTGTGTTTTTTCGCACATCTACGATCAGCTCTGAATCACCCCATGAGTGCCCACAAAATATTAATTGGACAACTTATTACATAGTCTTCACCAGTACCTTTGCTGTACCTCCGCGTGACTTACAAATGAGTGATAATTTTATCCTGGACTATTGTAGGCCACTAATAGAAAATGTGTCCTCTCAATCACAGGTCCGTGAAACTAAAATAACAAAGTCTAATCAGTCCATACAGTACATCCTGGAGTCAATGTTTCATCCCTCCAACTACTGCTAGTACTTTGGGTTTAATTTCTGCTTAAGGTGCACTGTGTCACAACTGAGGGCCTGAGCTGACGGGAGGCAGCCTCAGTTGTAGGGGCTGAGATGTACCGGAACCTGGGAGGTTGTATCAGACCCCTGGACATGTAAGTAACATGAATAATAACTGCCCGAAGGCGTGACCACGACAACTTGGATAAAAGTCAATGATGTTTATTATGACAACTCCGCATCACAGCAGCAGTAAAAGAAAACGTAAAAGTCAGCAAATAATATATACAGTTCCTGGGTACTACAGGATGGCAGGAGCCACAGGGCACTGGTAGTGTGAGATAGTTCTTATGATCTTCTAGATGGAAAGTCCTTACCAGGCCTGACTGTAGCAATGGAGATAACCCAGGATTGTGCCAGCTTGTGTTCCAGGAAAAGCTGGGTTGCTGAAGATAAAACAGCTGCTGTGGATACTGGCTGGAACCAGACTGTTGTTAGCACGGAGTGGATACTGGCTGGAACCAGTTAAATAATAAATGAACTTGGGAGCGATGAAATATGAACTGAAATGTAGAACTTGAGAGCGGAGAAATAATAATACCGGTGGAGAGTGGTAAAGTGTAGAAAGGACACCGGCCCTTTAAGGGAAGCTGTACTCTGCTGGAAGCTGAGCTGGAAGCAGGTAATGTTGTAGCTGGAAACAGATGAATCCACAATGGATTGGAGAGTCAGGCTACACCGCAGGTGGAATGCTGGTGCGGGTCTCTATGGTGGAAGTCTTGAGACAGGAGCTGGAACCTGGAAGAAAATCACAGGAGAGAGACAAACAGGAACTAGGTTTGACAACCAAAGCACTGACGCCTTCCTTGCTCAGGCACAGTGTATTTATACCTGCAGCAAGGAAGGGATTGGCTAGGCAATTATGCAGATTAACAATACTGACAACAGATTGGAGGAAATGATCAGCTGACAGAATCCAAGATGGCTGCGCCCATGCAGACACTTGGAGGGAAGTTTGGTTTGTAATCCATGTGGTAATGAAAACAGTAATGGCGGCGCCGTCCACTGGAGACAGGAGACGCCAGGCTGACAAGTGCACATCCAACCACGCGGACACAGCGGAGGCCGCGGCTGACGTAATCGCCACTCTGACACTCTGCATGCAGAAGCTCAGGGACGGCGGCGGAGGCCGCGGGAGACGCCATGCCAGATGTAATAAGGCGTTACTGTGACAGCGTCTCAGAGAGACAGGAGAGGATGCAGGAATGTGAACATTAGGATAACAGATGGGATCCGGTCCTGGAGCGCTGAGCCAGCCTTAGGAGGCATCTGATGGGTAAGAAATGGCGTCCAGATACCCGGATCGTGACAGCACCCCCCCCTTTAGGAGTGGCCCCAGGACACTTCTTTGGCTTTTGAGGAAACTTGGAATGGAATCTCCGGACCAAGGCAGGAGCATGGACATCAGAAGCATTGGTCCATGAACGTTCCTCAGGACCATAACCCTTCCAGTCAATAAGATATTGTAGTTGACCGTAACGGTGACGTGAGTCCAGGATCTTGGCCACTTCATACTCAACGCCTCGTTGAGTTTGGACTTTCGGAGTTGGAGGAAGTGAGGAATGAAACCGATTCAAGATCAGCGGTTTCAACAGGGAAACATGGAATGTCCTGGGTATTTTTAAGAAGGGAGGCAACTGGAGTCTGTAAGCAACAGGATTGATGACTTGTTCAATCTTGAAAGGACCGATATAGCGAGGTGCAAACTTCATACTGGGAACTCTTAACCTCAAATTCTTCGTGGATAACCATACCCGATCACCCACCTTGAGAGCAGGAACTGCTCGACGCTTCTTATCCGCAAACTTCTTGTACCTGAACGATGCCTTGAGCAGAGCTGATCGTACGCTCTTCCAGATATTGGCAAACTGATGCAAGGTGATATCCACTGCGGGAACAGAAGTTGCTGGAAGCGGTTGGAACTCAGGGACTTTAGGGTGGAATCCAAAGTTAGTGAAGAATGGTGTTGAAGCAGATGAAGAATGATACTGGTTGTTATGACAGAACTCGGCCCAGGGAAGTAATTGAACCCAGTCATCTTGAGAGGAGGACACATAGATGCGGAGGAAGGCCTCCAAGTCCTGATTCACCCTCTCGGTTTGACCATTGGTCTGAGGATGGTAAGCCGTGGAAAACTTTAGCTTGACTTGGAGGACTTGACATAAACTTCGCCAGAATTTGGCTGTGAATTGAACTCCTCGATCTGAGATAATTTCTTCAGGAAGACCGTGGAGTCGGAAGATCTCTTGTATGAATACTTGAGCCAACTTGGAAGCTGACGGAAGACCGGTGAGAGGAATGAAGTGTGCCATCTTGGTGAACCGGTCAACTACCACCCAGATGGTATTGAACTTGTTGCACATGGGTAAGTCTGTAATGAAATCCATCGACAAGTGGGTCCATGGTCGACGGGGAACGGATAGTGGAACCAGTTGCCCCGCAGGCGACTGGCGGGATACTTTATGTTGGGCACACTTTGGGCAAGATGCAATAAACTCCAAGACGTCCTTTTTCAGAGTTGGCCACCAATAGGACCTAGAGATAAACTCCAGGGTTTTTTGGATACCTGTATGTCCGGCAAAACGGGAAGCATGGGCCCAATGCATGAGCTTCTTCCTTAGCATCGGCTTCACAAAACTTTTCCCTGATGGGGGCGTAGAGTCCATCCCTACCGTGGAGAATGCCAACGGATTTATAATAGGATGCTTGTCTGAAGACTCTGACTCATTTTCTTGCTCCCATGAGCGGGAAAGGGCATCGGCCTTGCGATTCTGAGAGCCCGGACAGAACTGGAGTTTAAAGTCGAACCTGGAAAAGAAAAGTGCCCATCTGGCCTGACGAGGGTTGAGACATTGTGCGCCCTTCAGGTATAAAAGGTTCTTGTGGTCTGTAAGTATGGTGATTGAATGAGAAGCTCCCTCCAACAGATACCTCCACTCTTCTAGAGCGAGCTTGATGGCTAGCAACTCCTGGTCGCCAATGGCATAGTTGCGCTCAGCTGGGGAGAACTTCCGGGAGAAGAAACTGCAAGGGTGTAAATGGCCATCTTTAGCCCTCTGAGATAACACCGCTCCTACTCCAACGGAGGAGGCATCCACCTCTAAGATGAAAGGAGAGTCGATGTCAGGCTGTTTCAGAACAGGCGCAGAGATGAACCTTTGTTTTAAAAGATGAAATGCTTGCATGGCTTCTTCAGACCACTTGGACGGGTTAGCACCCTTCTTAGTGAAAGCAGTAATAGGCGCCACAATGGTGGAAAAGTCTTGTATAAACTTTCGGTAATAGTTGGCGAACCCTAAGAACCTCTGGACCCCTTTGAGGGTTAAGGGTACCGGCCAATTTTGGATTGCTTGTAGTTTCTCAGGATCCATCTCTAGTCCGGAACCGGACACAATGTACCCTAGAAACGGAATGGACTTGACTTCAAAGACGCATTTTTCTAATTTGCAATAGAGATGATTGACACGGAGACGGGACAGAACCTCTTTAACCCAAAAACGATGTTCCTCTAAATCGTTGGCAAAAATGAGGATATCGTCTAGATAGACCATGACATGACGGTATAGAATGTCTCTGAAGATCTCATTGACAAAATGCTGGAAGACAGCTGGGGCATTGCTCAATCCGAAGGGCATGACGAGGTACTCATAATGTCCGTCACGGGTGTTAAAGGCGGTCTTCCACTCGTCACCCTCACGGATCCGGATGAGATTGTATGCACCTCGCAAGTCCAGCTTTGTAAAGATGGTAGCTCCGCTAACTCTGTCAAAGAGCTCAGTAATCAGGGGTAAAGGATAACGGTTCTTGATGGTAATGTCGTTCAAACCTCTGTAGTCGATGCACGGCCGCAGACCACCATCTTTCTTTTTTACAAAAAAGAAGCCTGCGCCGGCTGGAGAAGAAGAAGGTCGAATGAACCCCTTTGCTAGGTTCTCTTTAATATATTCCTCCATAGAATGCGTCTCAGGCAGAGACAACGGATAAGTTCGGCCTCGAGGTGGAACCTTCCCTGGAACGAGATCAATCGGACAGTCCCATTCTCTATGAGGAGGAAGGATATCAGCAGAAGCTTTACTGAACACATCCGTGAAATCTTGATATGGAGGAGGTGGAACATCAGACGACCTGGGGGAGGAAGAACAGACAGGCAATACTTTAAACAAACATGTCTCAGCACAGGAGGAACCCCATGCCAGGATTTGCGTAGTCGTCCAATCAATTGTAGGATTGTGAAGACGGAGCCATGGAAGGCCCAGGACCACAGGATGTGTGGCTCTTGGAATCACTAAAAAAGAAATAAGTTCGGAATGAAGAACTCCCACTCTCAGACGAACTGGTAGAGTCCTTAAAGAAATAACTGCATCAAAAATTTTGCTGCCATCCACGGCAGTTAAAGAAATGGACGAAGGAAGTCTCTCGGTGGGTAGGGACCACCGTTTAACATAGGCTTCGGTAATAAAGTTCCCAGCTGCTCCGGAATCAAGGAGGGCAATGACGTTCCGATAACGTTGAGCAACTTGAAACGAGACTGGGAGATTACAATCTTGAGGAGATGGAGAGGAGATCATTACTCCTAGCCGGCCCTCTCCTTGGCGAGCTAGGATTTGGAGTTTCCCGGACGTTTGGGACAGGCATTAATGGTGTGAGACGGAGCTGCACAATAGAGACAGAGAAACTCGGAGAGACGTCTTCGGCGCTCAGCAGGAGTTAAACGGGAACGGCCAAGTTGCATGGGCTCATCTTTAGATGGTGACAGTTGACGAGGAGGGGGAGCAGAAGATTTTGGAGCAGATGATCTTCCACGCTCAGTTGCTCTCTCTCTGAAACGTAAATCAACTTTCGTGCAGAGTGAGATTAGCTCATCTAACTTAGAAGGTAAGTCTCTGGTAGCTAACTCATCTTTAATACGCTCAGATAAGCCATGCCAGAATGCAGCATACAGGGCCTCGTCGTTCCATGCCAGTTCGGATGCCAGGATCTGGAACTGTATCAGATATTGTCCTACAGTACGTGACCCCTGGCGTAAACGGAGAATCTCGGATGAAGCTGAGGTTACCCGGCCTGGCTCGTCGAAGATGCGCCTGAATGTTGACACGAAGGCAGTGTAGGAAGATAGCAGGGTGTCGGACCTCTCCCATAACGGTGATGCCCAATCAAGGGCTGAGCCACTGAGAAGAGAAATAATGTAGGCAATTTTTGTACGGTCACTGGGAAAATTGCCAGGTTGTAGCTCAAACTGAATCTCACACTGGTTGAGAAATCCCCTGCAGAATCTTGGAGATCCGTCAAATTTTGCTGGCGTTGGAAGATGAAGACGTGGAGCAGAAATGGGTAAGGTGGGTGGGGTTATAGCTGGAGTCACTGTGGTTGACGCACCAGACGCGCCTGATCCACGGAGAGTTGTCTGAATCCCATCCAGCCGAGTACAGAGATCCTGGAGACAGCGGATGATGTGGCCCTGTGCAGCCTCCTGATGTTCTAGTCGGGCTGCCAGTTCTTGCATCGGCCTGGCCGCTTGATCCTGGTCTCCGGCTGGATTCATTAGGTCAGTGCTTACTGTCACAACTGAGGGCCTGAGCTGACGGGAGGCAGCCTCAGTTGTAGGGGCTGAGATGTACCGGAACCTGGGAGGTTGTATCAGACCCCTGGACATGTAAGTAACATGAATAATAACTGCCCGAAGGCGTGACCACGACAACTTGGATAAAAGTCAATGATGTTTATTATGACAACTCCGCAACACAGCAGCAGTAAAAGAAAACGTAAAAGTCAGCAAAGAATAAATACAGTTCCTGGGTACTACAGGATGGCAGGAGCCACAGGGCACTGGTAGTGTGAGATAGTTCTTATGATCTTCTAGATGGAAAGTCCTTACCAGGCCCGACTGTAGCAATGGAGATAACCCAGGATTGTGCCAGCTTGTGTTCCAGGAAAAGCTGGGTTGCTGAAGATAAAACAGCTGCTGTGGATACTGGCTGGAACCAGACTGTTGTTAGCACGGAGTGGATACTGGCTGGAACCAGTTAAATAATAAATGAACTTGGGAGCGATGAAATATGAACTGAAATGTAGAACTTGAGAGCGGAGAAATAATAATACCGGTGGAGAGTGGTAAAGTGTAGAAAGGACACCGGCCCTTTAAGGGAAGCTGTACTCTGCTGGAAGCTGAGCTGGAAGCAGGTAATGTTGTAGCTGGAAACAGATGAATCCACAATGGATTGGAGAGTCAGGCTACACCGCAGGTGGAATGCTGGTGCGGGTCTCTATGGTGGAAGTCTTGAGACAGGAGCTGGAACCTGGAAGACAATCACAGGAGAGAGACAAACAGGAACTAGGTTTGACAACCAAAGCACTGACGCCTTCCTTGCTCAGGCACAGTGTATTTATACCTGCAGCAAGGAAGGGATTGGCTAGGCAATTATGCAGATTAACAATACTGACAACAGATTGGAGGAAATGATCAGCTGACAGAATCCAAGATGGCTGCGCCCATGCAGACACTTGGAGGGAAGTTTGGTTTGTAATCCATGTGGTAATGAAAACAGTAATGGCGGCGCCGTCCACTGGAGACAGGAGACGCCAGGCTGACAAGTGCACATCCAACCACGCGGACACAGCGGAGGCCGCGGCTGACGTAATCGCCACTCTGACACTCTGCATGCAGAAGCTCAGGGACGGCGGCGGAGGCCGCGGGAGACGCCATGCCAGATGTAATAAGGCGTTACTGTGACAGCGTCTCAGAGAGACAGGAGAGGATGCAGGAATGTGAACATTAGGATAACAGATGGGATCCGGTCCTGGAGCGCTGAGCCAGCCTTAGGAGGCATCTGATGGGTAAGAAATGGCGTCCAGATACCCGGATCGTGACAGCACCCCCCCCTTTAGGAGTGGCCCCAGGACACTTCTTTGGCTTTTGAGGAAACTTGGAATGGAATCTCCGGACCAAGGCAGGAGCATGGACATCAGAAGCATTGGTCCATGAACGTTCCTCAGGACCATAACCCTTCCAGTCAATAAGATATTGTAGTTGACCGTAACGGTGACGTGAGTCCAGGATCTTGGCCACTTCATACTCAACGCCTCGTTGAGTTTGGACTTTCGGAGTTGGAGGAAGTGAGGAATGAAACCGATTCAAGATCAGCGGTTTCAACAGGGAAACATGGAATGTCCTGGGTATTTTTAAGAAGGGAGGCAACTGGAGTCTGTAAGCAACAGGATTGATGACTTGTTCAATCTTGAAAGGACCGATATAGCGAGGTGCAAACTTCATACTGGGAACTCTTAACCTCAAATTCTTCGTGGATAACCATACCCGATCACCCACCTTGAGAGCAGGAACTGCTCGACGCTTCTTATCCGCAAACTTCTTGTACCTGAACGATGCCTTGAGCAGAGCTGATCGTACACTCTTCCAGATATTGGCAAACTGATGCAAGGTGATATCCACTGCGGGAACAGAAGTTGCTGGAAGCGGTTGGAACTCAGGGACTTTAGGGTGGAATCCAAAGTTAGTGAAGAATGGTGTTGAAGCAGATGAAGAATGATACTGGTTGTTATGACAGAACTCGGCCCAGGGAAGTAATTGAACCCAGTCATCTTGAGAGGAGGACACATAGATGCGGAGGAAGGCCTCCAAGTCCTGATTCACCCTCTCGGTTTGACCATTGGTCTGAGGATGGTAAGCTGTGGAAAACTTTAGCTTGACTTGGAGGACTTGACATAAACTTCGCCAGAATTTGGCTGTGAATTGAACTCCTCGATCTGAGATAATTTCTTCAGGAAGACCGTGGAGTCGGAAGATCTCTTGTATGAATACTTGAGCCAACTTGGAAGCTGACGGAAGACCGGTGAGAGGAATGAAGTGTGCCATCTTGGTGAACCGGTCAACTACCACCCAGATGGTATTGAACTTGTTGCACATGGGTAAGTCTGTAATGAAATCCATCGACAAGTGGGTCCATGGTCGACGGGGAACGGATAGTGGAACCAGTTGCCCCGCAGGCAACTGGCGGGATACTTTATGTTGGGCACACTTTGGGCAAGATGCAATAAACTCCAAGACGTCCTTTTTCAGAGTTGGCCACCAATAGGACCTAGAGATAAACTCCAGGGTTTTTTGGATACCTGTATGTCCGGCAAAACGGGAAGCATGGGCCCAATGCATGAGCTTCTTCCTTAGCATCGGCTTCACAAAACTTTTCCCTGATGGGGGCGTAGAGTCCATCCCTACCGTGGAGAATGCCAACGGATTTATAATAGGATGCTTGTCTGAAGACTCTGACTCATTTTCTTGCTCCCATGAGCGGGAAAGGGCATCGGCCTTGCGATTCTGAGAGCCCGGACAGAACTGGAGTTTAAAGTCGAACCTGGAAAAGAAAAGTGCCCATCTGGCCTGACGAGGGTTGAGACATTGTGCGCCCTTCAGGTATAAAAGGTTCTTGTGGTCTGTAAGTATGGTGATTGAATGAGAAGCTCCCTCCAACAGATACCTCCACTCTTCTAGAGCGAGCTTGATGGCTAGCAACTCCTGGTCGCCAATGGCATAGTTGCGCTCAGCTGGGGAGAACTTCCGGGAGAAGAAACTGCAAGGGTGTAAATGGCCATCTTTAGCCCTCTGAGATAACACCGCTCCTACTCCAACGGAGGAGGCATCCACCTCTAAGATGAAAGGAGAGTCGATGTCAGGCTGTTTCAGAACAGGCGCAGAGATGAACCTTTGTTTTAAAAGATGAAATGCTTGCATGGCTTCTTCAGACCACTTGGACGGGTTAGCACCCTTCTTAGTGAAAGCAGTAATAGGCGCCACAATGGTGGAAAAGTCTCGTATAAACTTTCGGTAATAGTTGGCGAACCCTAAGAACCTCTGGACCCCTTTGAGGGTTAAGGGTACCGGCCAATTTTGGATTGCTTGTAGTTTCTCAGGATCCATCTCTAGTCCGGAACCGGACACAATGTACCCTAGAAACGGAATGGACTTGACTTCAAAGACGCATTTTTCTAATTTGCAATAGAGATGATTGACACGGAGACGGGACAGAACCTCTTTAACCCAAAAACGATGTTCCTCTAAATCGTTGGCAAAAATGAGGATATCGTCTAGATAGACCACGACATGACGGTATAGAATGTCTCTGAAGATCTCATTGACAAAATGCTGGAAGACAGCTGGGGCATTGCTCAATCCGAAGGGCATGACGAGGTACTCATAATGTCCGTCACGGGTGTTAAAGGCGGTCTTCCACTCGTCACCCTCACGGATCCGGATGAGATTGTATGCACCTCGCAAGTCCAGCTTTGTAAAGATGGTAGCTCCGCTAACTCTGTCAAAGAGCTCAGTAAT
The DNA here is from genome assembly GCF_028390025.1 of Pseudophryne corroboree. Classification (NCBI taxonomy): domain Eukaryota; kingdom Metazoa; phylum Chordata; class Amphibia; order Anura; family Myobatrachidae; genus Pseudophryne; species Pseudophryne corroboree. The sequence goes on along the minus strand of NC_086451.1, from coordinate 102,968,554 downwards.
CAGGGGTAAAGGATAACGGTTCTTGATGGTAATGTCGTTCAAACCTCTGTAGTCGATGCACGGCCGCAGACCACCATCTTTCTTTTTTACAAAAAAGAAGCCTGCGCCGGCTGGAGAAGAAGAAGGTCGAATGAACCCCTTTGCTAGGTTCTCTTTAATATATTCCTCCATAGAATGCGTCTCAGGCAGAGACAACGGATAAGTTCGGCCTCGAGGTGGAACCTTCCCTGGAACGAGATCAATCGGACAGTCCCATTCTCTATGAGGAGGAAGGATATCAGCAGAAGCTTTACTGAACACATCCGTGAAATCTTGATATGGAGGAGGTGGAACATCAGACGACCTGGGGGAGGAAGAACAGACAGGCAATACTTTAAACAAACATGTCTCAGCACAGGAGGAACCCCATGCCAGGATTTGCGTAGTCGTCCAATCAATTGTAGGATTGTGAAGACGGAGCCATGGAAGGCCCAGGACCACAGGATGTGTGGCTCTTGGAATCACTAAAAAAGAAATAAGTTCGGAATGAAGAACTCCCACTCTCAGACGAACTGGTAGAGTCCTTAAAGAAATAACTGCATCAAAAATTTTGCTGCCATCCACGGCAGTTAAAGAAATGGACGAAGGAAGTCTCTCGGTGGGTAGGGACCACCGTTTAACATAGGCTTCGGTAATAAAGTTCCCAGCTGCTCCGGAATCAAGGAGGGCAATGACGTTCCGATAACGTTGAGCAACTTGAAGCGAGACTGGGAGATTACAATCTTGAGGAGATGGAGAGGAGATCATTACTCCTAGCCGGCCCTCTCCTTGGCGAGCTAGGATTTGGAGTTTCCCGGACGTTTGGGACAGGCATTAATGGTGTGAGACGGAGCTGCACAATAGAGACAGAGAAACTCGGAGAGACGTCTTCGGCGCTCAGCAGGAGTTAAACGGGAACGGCCAAGTTGCATGGGCTCATCTTTAGATGGTGACAGTTGACGAGGAGGGGGAGCAGAAGATTTTGGAGCAGATGATCTTCCACGCTCAGTTGCTCTCTCTCTGAAACGTAAATCAACTTTCGTGCAGAGTGAGATTAGCTCATCTAACTTAGAAGGTAAGTCTCTGGTAGCTAACTCATCTTTAATACGCTCAGATAAGCCATGCCAGAATGCAGCATACAGGGCCTCGTCGTTCCATGCCAGTTCGGATGCCAGGATCTGGAACTGTATCAGATATTGTCCTACAGTACGTGACCCCTGGCGTAAACGGAGAATCTCGGATGAAGCTGAGGTTACCCGGCCTGGCTCGTCGAAGATGCGCCTGAATGTTGACACGAAGGCAGTGTAGGAAGATAGCAGGGTGTCGGACCTCTCCCATAACGGTGATGCCCAATCAAGGGCTGAGCCACTGAGAAGAGAAATAATGTAGGCAATTTTTGTACGGTCACTGGGAAAATTGCCAGGTTGTAGCTCAAACTGAATCTCACACTGGTTGAGAAATCCCCTGCAGAATCTTGGAGATCCGTCAAATTTTGCTGGCGTTGGAAGATGAAGACGTGGAGCAGAAATGGGTAAGGTGGGTGGGGTTATAGCTGGAGTCACTGTGGTTGACGCACCAGACGCGCCTGATCCACGGAGAGTTGTCTGAATCCCATCCAGCCGAGTACAGAGATCCTGGAGACAGCGGATGATGTGGCCCTGTGCAGCCTCCTGATGTTCTAGTCGGGCTGCCAGTTCTTGCATCGGCCTGGCCGCTTGATCCTGGTCTCCGGCTGGATTCATTAGGTCAGTGCTTACTGTCACAACTGAGGGCCTGAGCTGACGGGAGGCAGCCTCAGTTGTAGGGGCTGAGATGTACCGGAACCTGGGAGGTTGTATCAGACCCCTGGACATGTAAGTAACATGAATAATAACTGCCCGAAGGCGTGACCACGACAACTTGGATAAAAGTCAATGATGTTTATTATGACAACTCCGCAACACAGCAGCAGTAAAAGAAAACGTAAAAGTCAGCAAAGAATAAATACAGTTCCTGGGTACTACAGGATGGCAGGAGCCACAGGGCACTGGTAGTGTGAGATAGTTCTTATGATCTTCTAGATGGAAAGTCCTTACCAGGCCCGACTGTAGCAATGGAGATAACCCAGGATTGTGCCAGCTTGTGTTCCAGGAAAAGCTGGGTTGCTGAAGATAAAACAGCTGCTGTGGATACTGGCTGGAACCAGACTGTTGTTAGCACGGAGTGGATACTGGCTGGAACCAGTTAAATAATAAATGAACTTGGGAGCGATGAAATATGAACTGAAATGTAGAACTTGAGAGCGGAGAAATAATAATACCGGTGGAGAGTGGTAAAGTGTAGAAAGGACACCGGCCCTTTAAGGGAAGCTGTACTCTGCTGGAAGCTGAGCTGGAAGCAGGTAATGTTGTAGCTGGAAACAGATGAATCCACAATGGATTGGAGAGTCAGGCTACACCGCAGGTGGAATGCTGGTGCGGGTCTCTATGGTGGAAGTCTTGAGACAGGAGCTGGAACCTGGAAGACAATCACAGGAGAGAGACAAACAGGAACTAGGTTTGACAACCAAAGCACTGACGCCTTCCTTGCTCAGGCACAGTGTATTTATACCTGCAGCAAGGAAGGGATTGGCTAGGCAATTATGCAGATTAACAATACTGACAACAGATTGGAGGAAATGATCAGCTGACAGAATCCAAGATGGCTGCGCCCATGCAGACACTTGGAGGGAAGTTTGGTTTTTAATCCATGTGGTAATGAAAACAGTAATGGCGGCGCCGGCCACTGGAGACAGGAGACGCCAGGCTGACAAGTGCACATCCAACCACGCGGACACAGCGGAGGCCGCGGCTGACGTAATCGCCACTCTGACACTCTGCATGCAGAAGCTCAGGGACGGCGGCGGAGGCCGCGGGAGACGCCATGCCAGATGTAATAAGGCGTTACTGTGACAGCGTCTCAGAGAGACAGGAGAGGATGCAGGAATGTGAACATTAGGATAACAGATGGGATCCGGTCCTGGAGCGCTGAGCCAGCCTTAGGAGGCATCTGATGGGTAAGAAATGGCGTCCAGATACCCGGATCGTGACACACTGGTAAAGAGGTGAGAAACACTTTTCAATAGTTCAGTAGCCTACACAGGACACAATCATTTCTGTTTATCATTTCCTCCTAAAATGCTGTGATTCTAAAGGATGTGGATCATAGGGTTGACAGTAACTAGGTCGACAGTCATTATGTCGACCACTATTGGTCGACAGTGATGTGGTTGACACCTGAAATAGGTCGACACAGTCATTAGGTCGACATGGAAAAAGGCCGACATGATTTTTTATATATATATATATGTTTTTGGTGTAGTTTTCTTCGTAAAGTGACCAATAACCCCAATTAGTGCACCGTGTCCCCTTGCATGGCTCCCTTCACTCACTATGCTTCAGGCAAGGTGCCGCGCTCCGCTATCGCTGCGCTCGGTCAGGTAACTATTCCCAATCGTAGTCCACGTGAATCGTAAAGTATGAAAAAGTTCCAAAAAAGTTTTGGTTTAAATAAAACTCATGTCGACCTTTTCATGTGTCGACCTTTGCCAAGTCGACCTAGTGACGATGTTGACCTAATGACCACGTTGACCTAAGGAATGTCAACCAATGGTGGTTGATCTTATGAGTGTTGACATAAGTGCTGTCGACCGAAAGACCGGATACCGATTCTAAAAGCCTAGTAGCATGAAGAGAACCAATATTTATTTTATTAACTCTATTCTGGTAGTCAAACTACAGTAGCTTTACGGTCAGTGTGATTTAATTGGACAAAGCCTGTAACCAGACAGAATGCTGGAACTCATTTCCACTCACTCTGCGGGTGGCTTACCATACAAACAGGATACGTTATGTTGTGCATACAGCCCCATATATTTTGTCTTGTGGAGGGCAATGTGTTTAATTTTTCCTGTGGGGACGCAATATGTTTTATTTTTTCCTGTTTCGGCCAATGTCTTAGTTTTTTCTTTGTGGTGGGCAATGTGTTTGTCTTTTCCTTTCGGGGCCAATGTGTTTTTTTTATTTTACCGTGAAGGACAATGTTTGTGTTTTTTCCTGTGGGGCCCAATGTGTTTCAGTTTTTTCTTGTGCAATGTTTTTCGTCTGCGCATGCCTTCCTATGGTGTTTATACAGAGTCACAGTTTTAGGTTCACACTCAAAGTGGGGTATTAGAAATATGTTGGGCAGTCACAGTTGGTTGGCTAATAAAATGCAGATGTAATGTAGTATTATGGGCACCACGGATGGTGTAATGATTAGCATTACTTCCTCACAGCACTGAGGTCATGTGTTCGATTTCCATCATGGCCCTAACTGTGTGGAGTTTGTATATTTTCTCTGTGCTTGTGTGGGTTTCCTCCGGGTACTCCGGTTTCCTCCCACAAACCAAAAATATGTTGGTAGGTTCATTAGCTCCCAACAAAATTAACCCTAGTGTGAATATGTGTGCGTGTACATGTTGTAGGGAATAGAGATTGTAAGCTCCACTGGGGCAGGAACTGATATGAATGCCCAAATATTCTCTGTAAAAGAGCAGCGGAATATGTGTGCGCTATATACATAACTGGTATTAAATAAATAATAAATAATTTGTGTGTAATGGAGTGACATAGGTGGTTGTATACAGAGACGCTGAATTGCTCTCATTGAAGGCCCTTCTCAGACAGATGATCTGCACAGAGCATAGGGCAGGTGCAAAATTGAATGGTGTGACCAATTGAGGAGTCTAAAGACGCACAAAGCATAAATGCATAGTCTCCAGACACTGAAAGTGGTTGTCTTAGATAAAAGTCGCTGACGTAACTGCAGAAAACGATGCAAGGTGCATTCAACTCAGAATCAGGCCCTATAAGGAGGGATCCTGCCCCCCTTTACAGGCCCCACCCCCATCAACAGACGCTGTCTCCATTAGGGCTGGTTCCAGAAATTTCCAGGGCTAGTTTTCCATTCCAATCTGTCCTTTTACATATATCTGTGCTTTAGGTGTAATGTCGCATCTTTGTACTGCATATGCACAACAATAAACTTGTACGCTTACGTCCATATCACTATTTTGGGTTACTTCGACTAATGACTCTTTATAACGAGAGAGGAGGAACGGGAAGTAATGGGCGGACAAGCATGAGTACACTACAGCATGGTCACTTAATTGACTCAATTAGATGTGGACACAGGTGCAGATAATCCTTCCAGGCAGCATGCCATGGATACACAGGATATTTGTACTTTTTATATATCTCTTTATTAATATAGTAGATTTAGACTTACAGTACATGTAATAGGATGAAGTAGTCCTTTCTTTCCTAACATGCTGTATTAAAGTTGGTGTTTCAGGTGCAGCAATTCAAATAAAATTACCAGAAAATGTAACTTTAACAGGTACAATTACTAAAATATCCCCATTTTAGGCACTTGTTAAGAATAGCTGAAGATCTAGCGGAAGTCATTTAGCTAGTAAAGTTTAGAATGAACAAAAGAAAGAAAAGCTGATTTTAACCTATAGCCTTTCCGTGCTTTCATCGCTGTTTTCATAAAACTTCCATTACCTTACATACTGACCCAGAAGTAATTTTCCTAATTCATAGCACAAAGAACACGCAGTAAATAGAACAGTTAGCTGGTATTTATGTGGGTGGACAGATAAGGTGTTCTAGAATGCCTATTAGTGGACTGCATGCAGAATGACCTTTCATAAATCACAACTGTAGAAAACAAACATGTAACACTTACTGTGTTAAATATATTATGCACAATGTATAATTTACTTTACATTGGAGCTCTCACACAGTCAAGCCTGGTGGCAGCCTCTGAGACATAGGGGGTAATTCCAAGTTGATCGCAGCAGGAACTTTTTTAGCAGTTGGGCAAAACCATGTGCACTGCAGGGGGGGCAGATATAACATGTGCAGAGAGAGATAGATTTGGGTGTGGTGAGTTCAATCTGCAATCTAAATTGCAGTGTAAAAATAAAGCAGCCAGTATTTACCCTGCACAGAAACAAAATAACCCACCCAAATCTATCTCTCTCTGCAAATGTTATATCTGCCCCCCCTGCAGTGCACATGGTTTTGCCCAACTGCTAAAAAATTTCCTGCTGCGATCAACTTGGAATTACCCCCAATGTGAGAGAGCAACAAATTAGGTTTCTGCTACTTACACACTGCCTACGTCAGGAGCACTCTCAGGGAAACCATCTCTAAATATGGAGAGAGAGAGAGAGAGAGAGAGAGAGAGAGAGAGAGAGAGAGAGGTGAGAGATAGTGTAAGAGGAGAAAAAAATCAGTCAACTACATATGTTCATTGCTAAAAATGAGTGATCTTGTGAGCAGGAGTGTGCACAGCAGCCAGCACGGGAATTCATGAAAATCACAGACATGAATAGTACAGCTCTAGACATTCTTCTCCTCACCCACTTGGCTGAAGCTATTCACTGTGAGTTCATTGCCATCACAGACATGAAGAGTGCTGTACTGAACCTACCTCTCCACAACACTTGGCAAGAGTCTTTACCTCAGCCCTGCTTGTTCCTCATCATGATGTTGTGAGGTGAACAGATGGTCTCCACCTCCAGTTTCCCGGCGTTAAAGAGCCATGTGACACACTCAAACTAATCACCAAACATAAAACACTGAGGATAATTGAGGGAATAAGTAGAGTAGATGGCGCAGAGGAGATAGAGCAGGGAGTCAGTTGCAGAGGGTAGGGAACTCAGTAAAAGTTGCAGAGAAGGGTTATGGATTAATGGGTTGACCTGGATAAGGTTTGATAGTCATTAGGTCAAACACTGTTGGTCAACTTGAACAATGTCGACATGTGAAAAGGTCGACATAGGACATATCAACACATGAAAAGGTCAACATGATTTTTTTTAAATATTTTGGTGTCATTTTCTCCGTAACATGACCAGGAACCATAATTAGTGCATTGTGTCCTCTTGCATAGTTTGCTTCACTCACCAAACTGCAGGCAAGGTGCTTTACTCTGCTACCGCCGTGATTGGCACAGGTTACCAATCGTAGTCCATGTGGATGGTAAGGTATGTAAAAAGTAAAAATAAAAATAAATTGTAAAAAACTCATGTCGACCATTTCAGGCATTGACCATTGTCATGTCAACCTTTTGGTCATGTTGAGCTAAAGCATGTTGACCATTAGTGGTCGACCTATTGACTGTTGACCTAAGTACGGTTGATATACCATCTGGATACCGTAGAGAATATGGAGGTATGACTCAGAGTTACAGAGGTGTAGCAAGGTGTCCAGCATGGACACTGTGGTGCCCCAGGACAGGGTGGATGCCAGTGCACATGGAGCAGTGCAGTGCCCATTGCTGGACCAGGACGTGCCCACAGAAGGAGGTCCATGAATAAGCAATTCCTTGCAGGAAATTGTACCATGAGTGAAATGTTGTTGTAACTGTGGAATATTGAGTACCCGCTCTTTGTCTGTACTGGATAACATACATTATTAAATGTAAGATATAGACAGTCAGCAAGTTGCCTTTAAAAATCGGTACAGACAAAGAGCCAATCTAGGTTCATGATAGGATAAAAACCATTGAACTCAGCAAGATAATCACATATTGTGGCATTAAAGCTTTGCACCTTACTTTGGCTCATATTAGCCAAAATATGCAAGTCAAGCTCAGTCTGATGGTGCATGCCAAGCACAGAAGTGCTTCAAAAGTAGAGGACCAGTGAATGCAAAATTTATCCTGATGACTGCTAGATCTATGTTGAAGATGGTAGTAAAATTATTGATCTGTGGAAGAGCCATGAGGATAGTGGCTGACAATTGGATCAACAAAGAAGTAGGCCCTGATGTTCCAGAAAAGCAGAGGGCTCATGCTGCCAGTATAAATCTGGTGAGGGTTGAAGTCTTGCCTTGACCACCTGGATGTCCAGGCAGGTAGGCTCCCCCAGGTACTAACTACTTATATTTAACCCAGCCACTTTAACAATACTGAATGACCTTAAGGTATAGACCCCCACATTCTCCCCATCAGTTAGGCACTGTCACCCTTGATGATATGCACTAGGCCTCCCAGAAATAGACCAAGCAGTGGCTATAGGTTTTAGGCATATCAGCACTCCACTGGGCCTCACTGCTTAATGACATATGGCCTTTCATGTTCAAGCCTTCTGTTCCTGTAGTGCATTTAGCCATCAGTATTTGCAAATAGTGTTGCAAGCCTTCAACCTACAGTACTTCACTTGGGAGGGATTCAAGACTGGCCCAAGTTAGAAGGCAGATCCCAACTGTTTTCTTGTACAAGCATTAGGTCCAACCAGCCGGAAAGCTGATTTTAAACCTGAGTTTGAGACAAAAATAAGTCTTGTACAAACTCACAAAGCAATGCAGTCTGTCTGAGATAAAAATGTGGAAAAATTGTAGTTTGGGCTCCAGGAGCTTGTTTGTTTGAATGATAGTTTTGTTGTCTTGTCACTGTCACAGACTGTGTGATGGATGGTGGTACTGGTAACCTTCGTACCGCTATCTCAGGGGCCTATTTACTAAGCCTCAGATAGAGATGAAGTGGATGGAGATAAAGTACCCACCAATCAGCTCCTAACTGTAATTTTTCAAACCTAGACTGTGACATGGCAGTTAGGAGCTGATTGACTGGTACTTTATCTCCGTCCAAGGCTCAGTAAATAGACGTATTACCCACTGTTGTTTCCAATTCTCTAGAATGTATGCTCTAACGAGTAAGGCCCTCTTCCCTCATGTGCTTATCCTTTTCTGACTTTAATAATCCTCAACTGCCCAAATCCTGCAGTTTTCGGCCACCTTGATACTTATCTCAGTGCTGTCTACTGATGTAGTTATGTTTAGTTACCCTGTACTTGTCCTATATTGTCTTCAACTGTAAGTCACTGTTTTCCTGTTTTGAATATATGCATATGTACTCTGTAATTGGGTGCTGCGGAACCCTTGTGGCGCCATATAAATAAAGGCTAATAATAATTGTAAAGCACAAAAGAATATGCTGCGCTATATAAAAAACTGTTAATAAATAATATTATGCAGCAGGTTAGTGTGTGACTGAATGATAATATCACAGGGCAGGACCATAACTAGGGTGGTGCAGATGGTGCTTGGCACACAGCACTTTTGTCCTGTGGGTGCACTGTCCGCATCCCCCCCCGATTGGCCACCTATGTATGTGCCGCCAACCTCCAGCTGCAGTGCTGCCCGCTATAATGTATTATAGTATATACATTAAAGCAGGCAGCATGAGTCTCTTCCCCATTTGCTCCACCGGGATCAGTACTAAATCCCGCTGGACGGGATCCCAGCAGTCGAAATACCAACACCGGCATCCCAACCACACAATCCCGACAGGGGTGGCGAGCGGAGTGCAGCCCCTTGCGGGCTCGCTTCGCTTACCACGCTGCGGGCATGGTGCCTCGCTACGCTCGCCACACTATTATATTCTCCCTCTATGGGTGTCATGGACACCCACGGAGGGAGAATATGTCGGGATTGTGCCGGTCGGGATTACGGCGTCAGTATTTCGACCACCGGGATCCCGTCCAGCGACATCTTGACCGCCTCCCTCTCCACCCCCTCCTCATCTCCTGCAGTATCTAAGGAGGAGGGACTTCCGGATACTGGAGCAAAGGAGTCGTTCCATGAGCAGCAGTAAGAAATGTAGGTGACAACATAACTGCTCTGGGGGTGCTTACAGACAAACACACACACACACACACTCACAAACACACAAACACGCTGCTCACTGACACTACACCATGCTCACACACACTGCTCACTGACACTACTTCCAGCTCACACACACACACACACACACACAAACACACACACACACACACACACACACACTCTGCTCACTGACACATCACCCAGCTCACATGTACACTCTGTTCACTGACGCTACAACTTACTCTCTCTCACACACACACACACACACACACACACTCTGCTCACAAACACTACACACTGCTCACACATACATGCACTTTTCTCACTGACACTACACCCTGTGGAGGGGAGGGGGAGGGAGTAGGAATGATGATGAGGAAGAATGAGATGTAGGAACTGTACCTGACATAAAGTGTATAAGGGGCTGTACCTGGCATAATGTGTATAAGACGCTCAACCTAGCATAATGTGTATAAGGGGCTCTACTTGGCATAATGTGTATAAGGGGCTCTACCTGGCATAATAGTTATAAGGGGCTCTAGTGTGGCACAGCATGTATAAGGGGAACTACTGTGTGGTGTAATGTGTATAAGTGGAATTACTGTGTGACGTAATGTATATAAGGGGCTTAGATAACCATGAGCGGCCCTAGTAAGGGGGAGGGTACATGGCTTAAAAAAGTGGGAGTGATGACGCCCATTAATATAATTGCTGGGCCTCACGCCCCACTATGGGGGGAAGGAGTAGTGCCATTTTAATGCTGGGGGTATGGGGGCAGGGCACCCGCTTCCTACCTTACTTGATCTGGAAGCGGGTCCCTCCTCCCCAGCCAGTGTCTTCTTCCCAGTGATATTTTGGAAGATGATGCTGGCCACTAGCATCATCTACATCTACTACACAAACTATTAGTGAGCGTATGGTCTGGGCCTCTTGATAAAATTTATATATATATATATATATATATATATATATATATATAAAGCTATTTTTCATCTGGAATACAGTTCCTGAAGATCATGTTGAAGATGACGTCACCAGGATTGGCGTTCTGGAACATCCTGGCCGCTGTATTTGGACAGGTGTGGGCAGGTGCGGGTCGGGTGCACGTGCGGCTGTTGTATAAAAATAGCTCCCACAGCCCCGTAGCAGCTGGGGGCTCCAGGAGCAGTGGGGAAGTCTGCCCTGTAAAAAAAGTGCATCCATAATGGCCGCCATGGAGCAGGAGACAGATACTAGAGGTCAAGTAGGACCTCTAGCGTCTGTCTCCTGCTCCGCAGTGGGCATTATGGGTGGGCTTCTTTTACATGGCAGACACACCCACTGCTCTCGGAGCTCTCTGCAGAGCAGCAAACTCCTTATCAACGACGAAACCCCTTGGAAATGAGCATTAGATCCCTGGCAGCGAGCAGGGAAATCCCTTGGCAATAATCAGGAAACCCCTTGGCAATGAGCATGAGACCCCTGGCAGCGAGCAGGAAAACCCCTTGGCAATGAGCTGGAAACCCCTTGGCAACAAGCAGGAAACCCCTTGGCAGCAATCATGAGACCCCTGGAAGCGAGCAGGGAAACCCCTTGGCAACGAGCTGGAAACATCCTTGGCAACAAGCAGGGAAACCCCTTGGCAAAAAGCAGGGAACCCCTAGGCAGCATGCATGAGACCTCTGGCAGCCATCAGGAAAACCCCATTGGCAACGAGCATGAGACACCTGGCAGCGAGCAGGAAAACCCCTTGGCAATGAGCTCAGTCACACACACACAGATGAGAATAGTGCAGCGCTTGACTTTAAATGAGGCCTCTTGAAATGACTACAATCTAGCAAACTGGCCCATGGGCCTGATCCTGATATGTACAGTATGGCACAGCCGCATAGAAGTGGCTGTACAATACCGTACAACTAACATGCTAACGCTGCAGGAGCCATCTGTAGGAAATAGACACCTCCTGCATTCTTCCCAGATCAATGTGATGTATCCGTAAATGCTGCATAGCAACGATCGTGATGTATGCAGCTCTCGATCATCTAAATATGTTGAAGATTACACAGACAAGCCATCGTAACTCCTCTTTCAGGGTCAGGAAGTCTGCATCTACAGACCCTGGGCTCGGCACGCCTACAAAATGGGGGAGACATACCCCTGTTTTGTAGAACTTTCCCTTTTGCCATCCCCACTTGGCCACCCAAACACCGCAGCATGTCAGCTGCAGCTAATGGGGGACTGTGAGCGATCACGCGCAGTTACCCCACCATTGGTTTTATACACTAACCTCAATCAGGCCCCACGATACATGCAAATCATATATGATAAGGCACAAGACAAAATGGGTGTAGTATGAGTGGCCGGCGGCTGGGATCCTGGGAGCCAGCATACCGGCACCGGGATCCCGACCGTCGGCATACCGACAGCTGGGCGAGCGCTAATGAGCCCATTGCGGGCTCAGTGGCGCACTACGCACGCCATGCTATTTATTCTCCCTCCAGGGGGTCATGGACCTCCAAGAGGGAGAATATGTGTCGCCATGCCGGTGGTCGGGATCGCGGCACCAGTATGCTGGTCGCCGGGATCCCGGCCGGCGGTATACTGAAGACCACCCGACAAAACTTCAGATTAGGGAAATTATTTTTTTATAAGTCTCAAAGAAGTAGCCAAACATAATAGAATGCTAAACAGCATAGTGTTTGCTAGTCTGCATTTATTATTTTGACCTTTAAACTATGTTTATTTCTGAGCTGTTGATGCCCCTTTGACCTTTGGCACAACATTTAAACAGCTCTACATATGTGTGCACTATTAATTTTCTTACCGCTGGCTTGTCTTGCCCGGGTTGTTTTGAAAGATTGTTTTGTTTTTCTTTTGGCTATTTTGGCATGTCAACATTTATTATACTGAGGAATTGTTTTGTGTATTTTTTTTTAGCTCAGTGACCGCTGGATTTTATCTTCTCATTAGCTGCTTACAAGCTTATTTTTCTCTAGGCTTGTGGCAGGTGCTCCTGAAATGTCCCAGTTGCCAATGCAATTTTCTTGGCCATTATTGTGAATTGTATCAATTCTGTGTGAACGATCTTGTAAAGGTTTTTTAGGCTTCCCATACTTCTGGGTCACTGCACACTTATTGGTTCCAATCTGTTGAGGAACTGTCACTCCTATCAGTCAGCTCTCTAAGGGTTTCTTGCACACAGATGATTATGAAGGCAAGGAAATGCTTGTAAGGTATATAAAATAGCATTTAAAAAAAATGTAAAATTGAAATGTAAAGCTATCTATAGTACGTACTTGTCTCATTATAAAATTGTTGTTGTCACTAGAATCTTGCACTAGAATCATCTGAACTGTTTTTAAGGTTTGCCTTTATTCCTGTAGTTTAAATACGTCCAGTCACTCATGTTACATTTTATTATGCACAAAATCAACAGTTTTAGAGCTTTCACAGATGTGTTATGCTTTATCTGTATCCAGCCAACATATTAAGCAGTCATGCTAATGGATTGGGCATGTCAAATTCAGATGGATCAACTGCACCTAGCCTTGGTTAGGTGCAAGTTTCGAGGACATCCACAAATGGTGATAGCGACAAAAGTGCAAATTAAGGGAAGATTTTTCAAGTTTGACTAAATTTGACTTTGGGGGTCATTCCGAGTTGTTCGCTCGGTAAATTTTTTCGCATCGCAGCGATTTTCCGCTTAGTGCGCATGTGCAATGTCCGCAGTGCGACTGCGCCAAGTAAATTTGCTATGCAGTTAGGAATTTTACTCACGGCTTTTTCATCGTTCTGGTGATCGTAGTGTGATTGACAGGAAGTGGGTGTTACTGGGCGGAAACTGGCCGTTTTATGGGTGTGTGCGGAAAAACGCTACAGTTTCTGGGAAAAACGCGGGAGTGGCTGGAGAAACGGGGGAGTGTCTGGGCGAACGCTGGGTGTGTTTGTGACGTCAAACCAGGAACGACAAGCACTGAACTGATCGCAGATGCAGAGTAAGTCTGGAGCTACTCAGAAACTGCTAAGAGAGGTGTAATCGCAATATTGCGAATACGTTGTTCGCAATTTTAAGAAGCTAAGATTCACTCCCAGTAGGCGGCGGCTTAGCGTGAGTAAATCTGCTAAAAGCAGCTTGCGAGCGAACAACTCGGAATGAGGGCCTTTGTCTCTTAATTTAACATATTGGAGAAAGATTTCCAGTAAGATCCATTTTTCAAGATCAAGGCTACACAAGGCTACTCCTAAATATTTGCCCTTTGTCGTAATGGAATTGGACTTTTGGAACTTTATTTGGAATTGGACATAGATTATCTTTTGCGCTTAAAGATTTTAACCGCCTCTTTGGTGATCTAACCACTAGATGCAGCTGCATTCCAAGTTGCATGGGACTTGAATTCAGGCCCTATACAGTATGTTCAATTTCTGAATAAATCTACAATGTATGTAGGGCTGGAGGAATTCCATTAAAATTAACACTCTTATATGTGGATATCAGCAGGAATTTCAAAGAATTTACAAACCTTATGGAGTTGAGAGCTTTCTGGCTTTATTTACAAAGCACCGGCTTTGAAGGTAAAAATGAATCAGTGTAAAGCTGACGTCTTTTACATCCAGTCTGATCAGGGGGACAATTTTGTTCCTTATATTGATAGTGCTTGTTATAAGCATAATGATAGCCTTTAACGTAAGCCAGTGCTAGAGTGTTTCGGCGCCCCCCTGGAAACTATAAATGTGCACCCTCCCATTCTTTACAAAGGGACGGCATGCACCTTTAGCACGCACCAACAAAGGGGTGTGGTCTCACAAGGAATAGTACCCCCATTTCAGATTACGTTACACAGTAGCACAATCATATTCACATGACACTGCACGTAGCAGTGCTGCTTATACACATAATGCCCCCAGTAGTAGTGTGGCTTATACACATAATGCCCCCAGTAGAAGTGCTGCTTATGCACATAATGCCAGCAGCTTATACACATAATGCCCACAGTAGTGGCACCGCTTATACACATAATGCCCTCAGTAGTGGAGCCACTTATACACATAATGCCCCCAGTAGAAGTGCTGCTTATACACATAATGCCAGCAGCTTATACACATAATGCCCACAGTAGTGGCACCGCTTATACACATAATGCCCTCAGTAGTGGAGCCACTTATACACATAATGCACCCAGTAGCGGTGTCACTAATGCACAGGATGCCCCCCCAGTTGCGGTGACACTTATACACATACTGCCTCCAATAGCGGTGCTGCTTATACACATAACTCCCCCAGTAGCGGCGCTGCATATACACATAATGCCCCCAGTAGTGGAGCCATTTATACACATAATGCACCCAGTAGCGGTGTCACTTACACACATAATGCCCCCCAGTGACAGTGCCACTTATACACATACTGCCCCCAGTAGTGCTGCCACTTATATACATACTGCCTCCAGTAGGGGTGCCGCTTATACCCATACTGCCCCCAGTAGTAGTGCCACTTATACACATGCTGCCCCCAGTAGCGGTGCCATTTATACATGCCTCCAGTAGTAGCTCTGCTTACACATAATGACCACACACACACTTTATCTCTCTCTCTCACTTACTCTCCCTCAACTTACCTAGCCTGGCCGGAAATGTAGCAGATCATCCTCCTGTGGTAGCAACCTGGTCCCTTATAGACCCGCCCCTCCATCATGTGTAGATCCGCCCCTTTCCAGGCCCGAGTTCTGACGCTGTCACAGGAGGAGGAGAGGACACTGCAAGCTGCTGATTCTGCTGCCAGTCATACAGTGTGACAGGCGCAGCAGCCGGTGGCAGCAGCGGGTACACTGACAGGCGCAACAGCAGGGATGCCTAGCAGGGAGAGAGCCTCTCCAGCCTGGCACCTCCCTGCTCTGCATCCTTTTGCTTTAGTTATAATAATTTATTAACCTTTTTATAATAAATAATAAACATTATAGTACACCAACATCTCTGAAAAACAATTCTAACATAAGAAACACCTACTGTATTTCTATGCCCACAGCTCTCTCTGCTCTTAGAACTTTATTTTATCTAATACATTTTATTATGACTCGCACCTGGGGTAAATTTGTTTTGCCTTTTTTTTCACTTCACGATTAAATGTCTGCTTACAAAAATTGTATCCTCATGTGTTTGTAATGAAAATAATTTAGACAATGAGCTCCAATGGGTCAGGGTCCGCTGTTAAAGACTGTATTCTTTATAAAGTGCTGCATAATACTATCTTGCAGCTTAAATGTCTGGTTATAAATAATGTTAATTCTGTAACAAAAATGATGTAACTTACCAATATTTGATATGACACTTTTTTATTCCAGTTTATGACATTTTTTTTTTTAAATGTTATAGTATGGAATTACTTTTTTTAATAAATCACTCCCTATACATAGCATAGTCTCAACGGATTCAGTATGGGATCCCGGCGTTCAGGAAGACCAACGCCAGAATCCCAACAGTTGGAATCCTGGCAGTGAGCGCAGCGAGTCCCCTTGTGGGCTCGCTACGCTGTCCACACTTTGTGCCCGGTGGCGGGCTTTGCTCGCCACACTATTCTATTCCCCCTCGGGTGGTGGCATGGACCACCATCCGAGGGGGAATGCCGGGCTTCTGTCGGGGGAATACCGGCCATCGGCATTTACACGCCTGTCAGGATTCCGGCGTTGGGATCCTGACTGCCGGAATCCCAACAGGCGGTATATTGAAGGCATACCGTCTCAGCACTCTACAGTGCATTCCTCATTCAGTCACTTTCTTCTACTCAGTACTCAGTCTTATGTCTTCTCATATTCGGCAATTAGTAAAATTAATGTAGCAAAATAAAATTCTTGTAGGAGGAAAAAACGTGTTCTACTATTTTTCCCTGAAGGTTCAATGGACCGCAGTGATTTAAAGAACAATTTAAAGAGTCAGTTTAAAATGATTCCTTGGTAACTGAAATGATAAATCCCCAGGTGTTAATACTTCTAGTGAACATAAAACAGTGTATGAAGAATATGATACTTAATCTAAGCACTTTTAGAAAATAAGTATATAGGTTTTATAATGTCTTCTCATACAACAATAGACTGCAAATATGTTAGTCCCTTCATAACTATAAGACAGATACTGTATATGGCTTTAATCTATTCCTCCCTTGATGGATATAGAGGATCATTCAGATCTGATTGCTGGGCTGCATTGTTTGCTGTCCTGCAATCAGCTAGACGCCGCCTACGTATTTTTTCTCTGTGCAAGTGTGCGATCGCATGTGTAGCAGAGCTGCACAAACTGATTTTGTGCAATTTCTGCGCAGCCCAAGACTTACTCTTCCAGTGTGATGAGAGCAGGCTGATCGGTGCCGGAGCTAACGTCAGACACCCTCCCTGAAAACGCTTGATCCCGCATGCGTTTTTCCAGACATTCCCTGTAAACGGTAGGTTGCCACCCACAAATGGACTTCCTGTTAATCTCCTTGCAAACGCCCGTGTGAATGGATTCTTCATACCATCCAGCCGTGCGACATGCTGGCGCAGAGTGGTGCATACGTATGCACAGTTCGGATCTGATCGCCCTCTGTGCGAAAATGCACAGCAGCGATCAGATCTGAATGACCCCCATAGTCTTACTATAATGTCTGTTATGACTGATTAACTGCAGATTCTGTGGATTATCTATTACCTGAATGAAATGTGGATGCACATAAGGGCCTGATTCAGCGTTTGATGATTTTGAAGGCAAACAGATTACACGATCCTTGGCAAATTGCGCATATGCTGCGGCAACAGAACAATTACGAATGATTCAGAGTGAGCTGCATTTTGGATGCATGTCAGTTACGGCTGAATGGGTGTTATTAGGTGGTAAATGGGCGTTCGCACGTACAGTAAACAAAGCATCCCTTGGGCTTGTCATGGACATGTAGGCAGTGCTGCAGGCTATTCAGAGGGGAGCATATGCAGAGATTTATCTAATTTCATTTTGATTTCCTACATCAAGGATGGAGCTGGTAAAAACACAGGTAATAATCATGGCAGCTGCTCTCTCAGGGCAGAGAGCTGCAACAGTACGGTCTCATATATGTTCCCAACTCAGAATACAGGTGAATATTCGCATGGATTACTGATCGCTGGAAGAGGCCAGAGTTGCAAATCTTTATGTGCACTCAGTCAGGCCTAAGAGGCCTATTCGTCAGCCAAGAACACTGCCAACCCACAGTTTTGTTCTTTCTTAAATAACTCTAGTACAACATGGTTTTGCCCACGTCCAACAACCCACCAGTCAGAGGCGGATGCAGAAGTGTTGGTTGCCCGTCTGTGACTTTGGGCCTGATACTGATTTGGAAGTAAAACAAAAGTAAGTAACTGTTCACGTGGGCAAAACCATGTTGTACTGCAGGTGGGGCAGATATAACGTGTACTGAGAGATTTAGATTTGGATGGAGGGGTATGCCCAAAGTGAAATCTAAATTGCAGTGTAAAAATAAAGCTGTCTAACAGGTGTGAGCTACATGCAAAAGCAGCCACTATGTACCCTGCACAGAAAAAAATATAACTGTATTTGCTCCTTTTGGATGGCACCATGGTTTATTCCAGACACAAGTGGCTGGATGTAATGGCTTGCAGTGAGATCGGCCGGAGCTCCAACTCGTACTTTTTTTAAAGCAGCAAACATTTACAAAGCAAATAATATTGTTTTTAGGCCAAAAGGTTGCACTGAGGTTGCTGAGCGACACAAGTTTGCAGCACAAACACCTGGCCCATCTAGGAGTGGCACTGCAGTGGCAGACAGGATGGTACTTAATAAAAAATAGTCCCCAAACAGCACATCAGGCAAATAAGTAAAAGAGGTGCAATGAGGCAGCTGTATGACTAAGCTAAGCTACACAAGTGTGCAGCACAAACACCTGGCCCATCTAGGAGTGGCACTGCAGTCCCACTGCACTAATAACGGATTACGGACGCACGTTTAACACTCAGTAATCCGCTTTACAACAGGGTATATATTAGTGATGAGCGGGTTCGGTTTCTCTGAAACCTAACCCCCCCGAACTTCACCCATTTTAGACGGGTCCGAGGCAGATTCGAACCTTCCCGCCTTGCTCGGCTAACCCGAGCGCGCCCGAACGTCATCATCCCGCTGTCGGATTCTCATGAGATTCGGATTCTATATAAGCAGCCGCGCGTCGCCGCCATTTTCACTCGTGCATTGGAGACGATAGGGAGAGGACGTGGCTGGCGTCCTCTCCGTTTATTCACTTTATTGTTGAACTTGATTGCTTAATTGTGGGGAGGACTGGGGAGCAGCTGTTAGGAGGAGTACAGTGCAGAGTTTTGCTGATCAGGGGCCACCAGTCCATTCTCTGCCTGAAAAAAACGCTCCATATCTGTGCTCAGTGTGCTGCATAATAATATATCTGTGCTCACACTGCTTAATTGTGGGGACTGGGGAGCAGCTGTATTATATAGCAGGAGTACAGTGCAGAGTTTTGCTGACAGTGACCACCAGTATACGTTGTCTGCCTGAAAAACACTACATATCTGTGCTCAGTGTGCTGCTTTATTGTGGGGACTGGGGACCACCAGTATAATTAATATTATATAGGAGGAGTACAGTGCAGAGTGATCACCAGTATACTATATATAGCAGTACGATACGGAAGGCCACTGCTGTGCCTACCTCTGTGTCGTCATTAAGTATACTATCCATCTACATTCTATACCTGTGGTGCATTTTAGTTTTGCAGTTTGCCGACACAGTGTCCCCCAGTATACTATATATAGCAGTACGATACGGAAGGCCACTGCTGTGCCTACCTCTGTGTCGTCATTAAGTATACTATCCATCTACATTCTATACCTGTGGTGCATTTTAGTTTTGCAGTTTGCCGACACAGTGACCACCAGTATACTATATATAGCAGTACGATACGGAAGGCCACTGCTGTGCCTACCTCTGTGTCGTCATTAAGTATACTATCCATCTACATTCTATACCTGTGGTGCATTTTAGTTTTGCAGTTTGCCGACACAGTGACCACCAGTATACTATATATAACAGTACGATATGGAAGGCCACTGCTGTGCCTACCTCTGTGTCGTCATTAAGTATACTATCCATCTACATTCTATACCTGTGGTGCATTTTAGTTTTGCAGTTTGCCGACACAGTATCCACCAGTATACTATATATAGCAGTACGATACGGAAGGCCACTGCTGTGCCTACCTCTGTGTCGTCATTAAGTATACTATCCATCTACATTCTATACCTGTGGTGCATTTTAGTTTTGCAGTTTGCTGACACAGTGTCCACCAGTATACTATATATAGCAGTACGATACGGTAGGCCACTGCTGTGCCTACCTCTGTGTCGTCATTAACTATACTATCCATCTACATTCTATACCTGTGGTGCATTTTAGTTTTGCAGTTTGCCGACACAGTGTCCACCAGTATACTATATATAGCAGTACGATACGGAAGGCCACTGCTGTGCCTACCTCTGTGTCGTCATTAAGTATACTATCCATCTACATTCTATACCTGTGGTGCATTTTAGTTTTGCAGTTTGCCGACACAGTGACCACCAGTATACTATATATAGCAGTACGATACGGAAGGCCACTGCTGTGCCTACCTCTGTGTCGTCATTAAGTATACTATCCATCTACATTCTATACCTGTGGTGCAGTTAGTTTTGCAGTTTGCCGACACAGTGTCCACCAGTAAACTATATATAGCAGTACGATACGGAAGGCCACTGCTGTGCCTACCTTTGTGTCATCATTAAGTATACTATCCATCTACATTCTATACCTGTGGTGCATTTTAGTTTTGCAGTTTGCCGACACAGTGACCACCAGTATACTATATCTAGCAGTACGATACGGAAGGCCACTGCTGTGCCTACCTCTGTGTCGTCATTAAGTATACTATCCATCTACATTCTATACCTGTGGTGCATTTTAGTTTTGCAGTTTGCCGACACAGTGTCCACCAGTATACTATATATAGCAGTACGATACGGAAGGCCACTGCTGTGCCTACCTCTGTGTCGTCATTAAGTATACTATCCATCTACATTCTATACCTGTGGTGCATTTTAGTTTTGCAGTTTGCCGACACAGTGACCACCAGTATACTATATATAGCAGTACGATACGGAAGGCCACTGCTGTGCCTACCTCTGTGTCGTCATTAAGTATACTATCCATCTACATTCTATACCTGTGGTGCATTTTAGTTTTGCAGTTTGCCGACACAGTGACCACCAGTATACTATATATAGCAGTACAATACGGAAGGCCACTGCTGTGCCTACCTCTGTGTCGTCATTAAGTATACTATCCATCTACATTCTATACCTGTGGTGCATTTTAGTTTTGCAGTTTGCCGACACAGTTTCCACCAGTATACTATATATAGCAGTACGATACGGAAGGCCACTGCTGTGCCTACCTCTGTGTCGTCATTAAGTATACTATCCATCTACATTCTATACCTGTGGTGCATTTTAGTTTTGCAGTTTGCCGACACAGTGTTTACCAGTATACTATATATAGCAGTACAATACGGAAGGCCACTGCTGTGCTTACCTCTGTGTCGTCATTAAGTATACTATCCATCTACATTCTATACCTGTGGTGCATTTTAGTTTTGCAGTTTGCCGACACAGTGACCACCAGTATACTATATATAGCAGTACGATACGGAAGGCCACTGCTGTGCCTACCTCTGTGTCGTCATTAAGTATACTATCCATCTACATTCTATACCTGTGGTGCAGTTAGTTTTGCAGTTTGCCGACACAGTGACCACCAGTATACTATATATAGCAGTACGATACGGAAGGCCACTGCTGTGCCTACCTCTGTGTCGTCATTAAGTATACTATCCATCTACATTCTATACCTGTGGTGCATTTTAGTTTTGCAGTTTGCCGACACAGTGACCACCAGTATACTATATATAGCAGTACAATACGGAAGGCCACTGCTGTGCCTACCTCTGTGTCGTCATTAAGTATACTATCCATCTACATTCTATACCTGTGGTGCATTTTAGTTTTGCAGTTTGCCGACACAGTGACCACCAGTATACTATATATAGCAGTACGATACGGAAGGCCACTGCTGTGCCTACCTCTGTGTCGTCATTAAGTATACTATCCATCTGCATTCTATACCTGTGGTGCATTTTAGTTTTGCAGTTTGCCGACACAGTGTCCACCAGTATACTATATATAGCGGTACGATACGGAAGGCCACTGCTGTGCCTACCTCTGTGTCTTCATTAAGTATACTATCCATCTACATTCTATACCTGTGGTGCATTTTAGTTTTGCAGTTTGCCGACACAGTGTCCACCAGTATACTATATATAGCAGTACGATACGGAAGGCCACTGCTGTGCCTACCTCTGTGTCGTCATTAAGTATACTATCCATCTACATTCTATACCTGTGGTGCATTTTAGTTTTGCAGTTTGCCGACACAGTGACCACCAGTATACTATATATAGCAGTACGATACGGAAGGCCACTGCTGTGCCTACCTCTGTGTCGTCATTAAGTATACTATCCATCTACATTCTATACCTGTGGTGCATTTTAGTTGTGCGCAGTATATATAGTAGTAGGCCATTGCTATTGATTGATACTGGCATATAATTCCACACATTAAAAAATGGAGAACAAAAATGTGGAGGGTAAAATAGGGAAAGATCAAGATCCACTTCCACCTCGTGCTGAAGCTGCTGCTACTAGTCATGGCTGAGACGAATAAATGCCATCAACGTCGTCTGCCAAGGCCGATGCCCAATGTCAAAGTAGAGAGCATGTAAAATCCAAAAAACAAAAGTTCAGTAAAATGACCCAAAAATCTAAATTGAAAGCGTCTGATGAGAAGCGTAAACTTGCCAATATGCCATTTACGACACGGAGTGGCAAGGAACGGCTGAGGCCCTGGCCTATGTTCATGGCTAGTGTTTCAGATTCACATGAGGATGGAAGTACTCATCCTCTCGCTAATAAAATTAAAAGACTTAAGCTGGCAAAAGCACAGCAAAGAACTGTGCGTTCTTCTAAATCACAAATCCCCAAGGAGAGTCCAATTGTGTCGGTTGCGATGCCTGACCTTCCCAACACTGGACGGGAAGAGCTTGCGCCTTCCACCATTTGCACGCCCCCTGCAAGTGCTGGAAGCAGCACCAGCAGTCCAGTTCCTGATAGTCAAATTGAAGATGTCAGTGTTGAAGTACACCAGGATAAGGATATGGGTGTTGCTGGCGCTGGGGAGGAAATTGACAAGGAGGATTCTGATGGTGAGGTGGTTTGTTTAAGTCAGGCACCCGGGGAGACACCTGTTGTCCGTGGGACGAATATGGCCATTGACATTCCTGGTCAAAATACAAAAAAAATCAGCTCTTCGGTGTGGAATTATTTCAACACAAATGCGGACAACAGGTGTCAAGCCGTGTGTTGCCTTTGTCAAGCTGTAATAAGTAGGGGTAAGGACGTTAACCACCTCGGAACATCCTCCCTTATACGTCACGTGCAGCGCATTCATCATAAGTCAGTGACAAGTTCAAAAACTTTGGATGACAGCGGAAGCAGTCCACTGACCACTAAATCCCTTCCTCTTGTAACCAAGCTCCTGCAAACCACACCACCAACTCCCTCAGTGTCAATTTCCTCCTTACCCAGGAAAGCTAATAATCCTGCAGGCCATGTCACTGGCAAGTCTGACGAGTCCTCTCCTGCCTGGGATTCCTTCGATGCATCCTTGAGTGTAACGCCTACTGCTGCTGGCGCTGCTGTTGTTGCTGCTGGGAGTCGATCGTCATCCCAGAGGGGAAGTCGGAAGACCACTTGTGCTACTTCCAGCAAGCAATTGACTGTCCAACAGTCCTTTGCGAGGAAGATGAAATATCACAGCAGTCATCCTGCTGCAAAGCAGAAAACTCAGGCCTTGGCAGCCTGGGCGGTGAGAAATGTGGTTCCGGTATCCATCGTTAACTCAGAGGCAACTATAGACTTGATTGAGGTACTGTGTCCCCGGTACCAAATACCATCTAGGTTCCATTTCTCTAGGCAGGCGATACCGAAAATGTACACAGACCTCAGAAAAAGACTCACCAGTGTCCTAAAAAATGCAGTTGTACCCAATGTCCACTTAACCACGGACATGTGGACAAGTGGAGCAGGGCAGACTCAGGACTATATGACAGTGACAGCCAACTGGGTAGATGTATTGCCTCCCGCAGCAAGAACAGCAGCAGCGGCACCAGTAGCAGCATCTCGCAAACGCCAACTCGTTCCTAGGCAGGCTACGCTTTGTATCACCGCTTTCCATAAGAGGCACACAGCTGAAAACCTCTTACGGGAACTGAGGAAGATCATCGCAGAATGGCTTACCCCAATTGGACTCTCCTGGGGATTTGTGACATCGGACAACGCCAGCAATATTGTGCGTGCATTACATCTGGGCAAATTCAAGCACGTCCCATGTTTTGCACATACCTTGAATTTGGTGGTGCAGAATTATTTAAAAAACGACAGGGGCGTGCAAGAGATGCTGTCGGTGGCCCGAAGAATTGCGGGCCACTTTCGGCATTCAGGCACCGCGTACAGAAGACTGGAGCACCACTGTCAAAGTCAGAAAAATGTCTTAGTGCACACTGCCATATTTGCACCGCACACTGGTCCGTGCTGCGCATGCGTACGCTCTCCCGTGGAAGCGCATACCCGCAATAGCGTGCACTCGCACGCGCAGTATGCGCATTTACGGTAGAGTTTATGTGATCGTAGCGTGCGACTCATTCGTTACAAAAGTTCACAATTAATGTAGTTTATAGATCATGTTCCCCTCAATAGTTTCTGTAAGTTTGGTTTAGATAGAATGTCCCTGAGCGGAGGAATCCCTCTTTGTATTGCACGAAGGGTCTAACAGGAGTCATACAGCAGTGTTTGATACCCATCGGAAGAGTATTTAATTAGCAATATTCCGGTGTTGGTTTGGAGCGTATTAATCGCTCGTGCGAATAGTTATGGACATAAGAAGTTTATGTCCATTTCTATGATTTGCACATACTCAGGTATGCGGCGGGAAACCCAGTTCCCCACCCACCTGAGCTGTTGGAAATCAGCACAGCCCACCTGTATGAATCAACCTATGACCTTTGGTTACAGTACAGGGCCGAATTCCTGTGTCCAATAAACTGTAGGATTGTAGGGACTAGGAGATTGCATTGTGTGTGGGGCATAAATAGGCAGACCGACCACATCCAGCTCTCACTCTCTCATCAACGGTTATCTGCTGATAATCGGGAGCTGGATATCGAGGCGCAGGCGATCATACCCTTTGTGCGTAAGTTCTCTCCGTAATCATTGTCTTTCTGTGAGCCAATTTCTCTCTCTCTCTCTCTGTGTCTATCTCTCTCTCTCTATTCTCTCTTTTCTCTAATATCTCCCCTAGACTAAACTTTATAGTATTGTATTGTATTGTGTTAGACCAGGATAGCATTGTAGTTTATCCCTTAGTTAGGTGTTTGGTTAGGAAGTCTTTGTTATATTGTAGTGTATCATTTGTACTGTGTTACTCTTTTACAAGTATACTAGATATAATACAGATTATAGGCTTTGGAACCCTAAACCAGTATCAGTGTATTTACTATAGTATTAAGTGTTCACTTGAGCGTCGGTGACGCTCAAACAGCTTTGTAGATAGTCAGGTTACACAAGGTTGCATTTACACCCTGTACTCACATTAAGGTATTCTGTGTGTTTCATCGGTATAAGGTTTAATATCAAGGTATAGTGTTGTGAGCGTCTGCACCGCTGGTGACCTCCTCGTGGTCTCTAGCGTATGCTACGTTACAGCGAATCTTTCCCCTAGACATAACCAATAACGTGTCCTGTGATCACTGGGCCGTGAGCGAACGTGACGCTTGAGCGTCTCGCCTACGGCTGAGCGATCGTTACGCAAATAGCGTATCATTACGGTATTTCTTAAGTAAGCAGCGTACAGTGTTCTTAGCCTCATAAGGGTTGTTTATACGACAAAGGAATTTAGCATTGTCAATTGCGGGCTCGTCCGGTCCTTTTCACATCTGCACTAGGTAGATCAGCAGACATTATCCCTTCAGCAAAGGGTGGGAGGTTGTCTCATAGTGCTGGCGGGATAAGCGTCTGCTTCGCTTAGGTAAAGAGTGCTGAAGGAATCCGGTAACCGGAAGTAAGAACAAAACGCTTGTGTCTTTTAAAACTGTTTATTTTTCTTTTGTCTTGCGTACGCATATATCTGCATTTCTGTTTCATTTTCGTATATCACTATTCCTGTTTGCCAAATTTTATAGTTGATAGAAAGTGCTAAAAAGAGATTTGCTGTTATTTAAAAGTAGAGGTAATAGTTAAAGTATAGAACAAACACACGGTTTGTCTGAGATACAAGGCAGTCAGTGTGGATTGCGGTAGATGATCAGGGATCATCTACATTGATAAATAAATATATTGTGTTACGGTGGATCCTTTGCATTGCGTACACGTGTCGCTAACAAAGACTAGCGTACGCAATCCAAAAGGCAGACGCACGCAGCGTTCATTACGCAACGTAGCGTCTGGTTACGCCCACGTAGCCCAAGTCACGAAAAGCGACAATTAGCGCAAAAGCGATAAGTAACGCACAGCGGTAGATAACGCGACGCGGTAAATAACGCAAATCTATTTTTTTGGAAAATCTGAAATTTAGTTTAACAGATCCTGCTCCTAATTGGTAACACTTTTGGCCTGAAGACAATTTCTGCGCAGAAATAGATATAGAAACAAAGTGTACATGTGTTGAGTGAGTGTGTTTTGTATACAAAAGTTTATATAACTTTAAGGTGGAACCAAAAGGAAAGTCGGGTACTCGTCAAGGGACATACGTGTAAGTGACATATACGGTGGCCAGGGAGGCATCCCTGGTTAAATAATATTTGAGCATTAGAGTATAGCGGACCATAAGGTAACAAGACCAGGAGGTCATAAGGAACAAGACCAGGAGGTCGTAAGGTAAAAGGTCCGCTATAAAAGTCCAGTGGCACAACGCCTGGGGTGTTGGTGCAGAACCCATATAGGCCATAAGCTCTTGCTGAAGGAATCGCGGCCGGAAACATCGATTCCATTGGTCTTTCAGTACATGACAAGTAGTGCTCGTGTACTGAACGATTGGACCACACGTAATTGTGTGCAGTAGTTAGTAATCTGACCTAAATACCATTAGAGTAAAGTGGTCACAAACGCTATTTGTACATTCTGACGTGATTTGTGTAATTTTTTATTTTTGGAAGGGAAGTTCGCTGGTCACTCAGGAACTATCTAACAACCCCAACTTTACTGGAAAGAGTAAGTGTCCTGCGGGTAACCCTCATATGTTCCAGTAAACTGAAGGTTCCATAGGGGCCCTGTATCGAGTACGCTGGCATCATAACGGTGTTTACAGGTCGTATTGGTCGAGGTGGGCGAGTGAGTGGGGTACTCGGTAAACCGCCACCGCCGGCCTACTGTGGAGTAATTTGGTTGTCTGTAAAGGCTTGCTGAAAACCTTGATACAGAAAATCCAAGGAGGACTAAGCAACACCTACAGACTATGGGGGCCAGTTGCTCAGGTAGGGGGCGATCAACCC
This sequence comes from Pseudophryne corroboree, assembly GCF_028390025.1. Taxonomy (NCBI): domain Eukaryota; kingdom Metazoa; phylum Chordata; class Amphibia; order Anura; family Myobatrachidae; genus Pseudophryne; species Pseudophryne corroboree. The sequence goes on along the minus strand of NC_086451.1, from coordinate 102,941,218 downwards.
TGGTTCAGGTTGATTCTGTGAACCGACCAGTTGGGTCGGCACGATATGTAATGTGTGAAAAATATGGAATTCACACCGAATCTTTATGTGATGAATGGGAGAGAATGACTGTACAAGACAGGGACAAGTTCCCAAGAATAGGTAGCTTCAGTCCAGAGGTGTTACAAAATTTAAGGAGGAGGATATGTCTCGTAAAATCAGCAAAGAGACGAATTCAGCATCATGATTATTTACAGTTATGGCACCAGGAAGGTGAGATACAGAGAGGTTTGGCTCTGGCGGCGGGATCTGGGGCAGTCAGGAAGTTGATTGCCACAGCTCCCCCCCCACCATACATTGCAGGAGAGAAGTTGATTGCGGAGAGAAACGCACAGGGTTGTAAAACACAAACTCTTAGTAACACTGTAAATGTTAATGATGTTAACCAAATAACTCATGCAAGTATTAACCCGTGCAAGATGTACCCTGTTTTGAACCTTCCTCAGGAGTGTGATCAAGAAGACGATTCAGCAACAATTTCAGCTCTCTCTCTTGCAGCCACCATAGCAGAGACCACAGTAGGCACAGCGACACCCACGAGATTAGTGAAAGCCCCTAGCGGAGGGATAGGTGAGGTCGTGTCAACGGGTAAGTACGGCACCATGCACTACACTGAAACAATTGTACCACAACAAGCTGTAGAATCTACACAGGAAGAGGCTGTTAGAATTGCTCCTGTAAGGGTAATAGCAGTTCCCAATGGAAAAACAGATGTGTCTGGAGCCACTCCCATAAGGAACATTGCCATGTACACTCCATTTTCCAGAATGGAATTAAGAACAATAGTGTCCGAATTTCCTGACCCCAGGAAGGATTTAGTTGCTAGCCAAAAATACATCAGGGATTTAGGTAACACGGTAGAACCCAACAACAAGGATTGGCAGATACTGCTAAGAGCTTGTTTACCTTCCAATGTTGATGCAACTCAGTTTTTAGCTGATTGTGCATTGGATAAAGATGTACCGCTTACAGACGTGTACAATAAGGATAATGTAAAAAGGATAAATTTACAGCTAAAAGAGTATTTCCCAGCCGTTGTTAAATGGAATAAAATATTTTCCATTAAACAAAAGGAGTCCGAAACGGCAATAGAATATTTTCACCGGGCACTATTAGAAATGGCAAAGTACACTGGTATAGAAGACATAAAGACCAACCCAAACCATCGAGAAGTAGCAGTATCTGTACTGATGGATGGTTTGAAAGAAACATTAAAAGCTAGGGTACAGACCACGCAGCCATGTTGGCGAGGTCTGTCAGTGTCCACCTTGAGAGAGGCTGCTATTGATCACGACAGAAATATCACTAGGCACAGGGAGTCGCAAAGTGATAAGTTGATGTCCGTAAGTATACAGGCGCTGACCACAAGGCAGCCTGCGTATGTACCACCGAATCCTGTGGGTAAGGCAAGTGTAATAACATGTTTTTCTTGTAACAAACCAGGACATTTTGCACGAGACTGTAGAGTAAGAAATGTACAAAGATCTTTTCAACCCCCTAGACAACAACACCACACACGACATTGGGAGCAGGGTCCACAGAGGCGGAGTTTTGAGCCACATACAGGGGAAACAAAAAGATATCCCCCAAACAGAGATTGGCATGCCTCTGGTAGTTCCCAGCTAACTCCCTCACAAGTAGTTGCTGCCAGCGGGATTCAGGGAGGTCAGCATACCCAATAGGGGTGTGGCCATACCTGTAATCTGCAACCAGTTAAATTGATTGCCAGTCTTGGAAGCGAACCAGAGATTGCAATCAATGTAGCCGGTAAAACTTTAAACTTTCTTGTAGACACAGGGGCGGCCAAGTCAGTGATCAATTCGACAGTGGGCATGAGAACCACTGGTAGGACAGTTCCAGCCATAGGAGTAACAGGAGTAGTCCAGCACTACCCTGTTAGCAAACCAGCCGAGATTACAATAGGGCCTTTGCATACCAAGCATTCCTTTTTGCTGGCTGCATCGGCACCGACCAATCTCCTGGGAAGAGACTTACTATGTAAAATGGGTTGCGTCATTTATTGTACTCCTGAAGGTGTATTCTTGGACATCCCTGAGAATCACGCTCAGGAAGTACGAGACATGTTAGACTCCCCATCAAAATTAATGTCACATTCCATTATGACAAATAGGAATCCATCCCAAGTAGAAGAGATGACATCTCAGATACCAGAGTCGCTTTGGACAAAAGATGGACAGGACACTGGATTAATGGCAAACGTAGCTCCAGTAGTAGTACAAGTAAAAGATGGTAGGATAGCTCCAAAAATCCCACAGTATCCTCTGAAGCCAGAGGTGGAGTTAGGAGTTTTCCCGGTAATAGAGCGCTTGCTACAACAGGGCATTCTAGTAAGAACGTCCAGCACAGCAAATAGTCCCATCTTCCCTGTTAAAAAGAGTGGGGGGAGGGGTTACAGGCTAGTGCAGGATCTAAGGGGGATTAACAAAATAGTTGAGAGTCAGTTCCCCGTAGTGCCTAATCCAGCTGTCATCCTAATGCAAATTCCTCCCACTGCCAAATTTTTCACTGTTATTGACCTCTGCTCCGCTTTCTTTTCGGTACCTCTGCACCCTGACAGCCAATATTTGTTTGCATTCACATACAGAGGAGTCCAATACACGTGGACTCGGTTACCCCAAGGTTTCATAGATAGTCCAAGTATATTTTCTCAGGCTTTGCATGATTGTTTACAGTCTTTCCAACCGGAAAGTGGATCAGTGTTGATACAGTACGTGGATGATCTACTGCTGTGTTCTGATTCATTGGAGGCATCCCTGAAGGATACGAAACAGCTCCTGTTTCATCTTTCAGACACAGGTCACAAGGTCTCCAAAGACAAGTTGCAATTATGCCAAGCTAAGGTAAAATACTTGGGACACTGTCTAACACAAGGACTGAGACACCTGACCGCTGATAGAATCCAAGCCATTAGAGACATGACACTGCCACAAACCCAGCAACAGATCAGGACGTTTTTAGGAATGTGTGGGTATTGCCGTAATTGGATCCCAGGGTTTTCCATATTGGCGCTACCTTTGCAGGAAATGGTCTCTTCAAACAAACCTGATCGGATTTCGCATACAGACGAATCCGAAACAGCATTTGAGAGACTCAAACAGTGCCTAACGCAGGCACCAGCATTAGGTATGCCAGACTATGGGAAACCCTTTGAACTATACGGAACAGAAAGTGCTGGGTGCGCAGCAGGTGTACTAACACAAAAACACGGTGATGCCAGCAGGCCAATTGCATACTACAGCGCTCAGCTAGACACGGTAGCGCGATCCCTCCCCACATGCTTGCGTAGCGTTGCGGCGATAGCATTGCTAGTGACGAAAAGCGAAGATGTCGTGCTAGGCCACAACCTCACAATCCATACACCACATGCGGTATCGGCCTTATTGAATTCTGCCCAAACCAGACATGTCTCATCAGCAAGGTTTACGAGATGGGAATTGGCACTAATGGCCCCAGTAAACATCACCATAAGGAGATGCAGCGCATTAAACCCTGCAACATTTCTCCCAGGTGTGCCTGGACAGGCACAAAGGGTGGGAGGTGAGAGTGATGGGGAAGGAGGATTTAATGCAAAGGAAGATACACATGATTGTATGGAATATTTGACCCAAAATTTTACCGCAAGGCCTGACATCAGTGACAATCCACTAGAAGATGCAGAACTCACGTTCTACACGGACGGTAGTTGTCACAGACAGTCAGACTCGGGAGACTTGTGTACTGGATACGCAGTCGTAGATGACCAAGACACCATAGAAGCGGAACCGCTAGGCCCACCTCACTCAGCCCAGGTTGCTGAACTGGTCGCCCTAACCAGAGCATGTGAATTGGCTAAGGGTAAGTCTGCCAATATCTACACCGATTCTAGATACGCGTTCGGGGTAGTCCATGATTTCGGAGCGCTATGGCGTCTCAGAAATTTCATGACGGCAGCTGGTACACCGATAGCGCATGCAGCTCACATAAAAAGGCTTCTAACAGCGATACAGGAACCCGACAGAGTGGCTGTTATCAAATGTAAAGCACATACATATAGTCAAGACCCAGTATCCCTTGGTAACAGCCGAGCAGACGAAGCTGCAAAGCTTGCAGCTGCTACCCCCATACGGACAGACACCACACAACTGATGGTATTTAATACCATCAACACACAAAAGTTGTGTGAAATGCAGAATTTGTGTTCCACTCAGGAGAAGGCAGTCTGGAAGGCAAAGGGATATGGCCAGGAGTCCTCAGGGCTCTGGACGGATGGACATGGTAAACCAGTGGCCCCCAGGGCATACCTTCCGTGTCTGGCTGAAGCAGCTCACGGGCTGACTCATCTAGGCAAGGAGGGGATGTGCAAGTTGGTAAGAGCATACTGGTGCGCCCCAGGATTCTCCTCTCATGCTAGTAAAAGAGCAATGTCATGCCTTACCTGTCTGAGAAAGAATATTGGAAAAGCAATACCAACAGAACCATCCCATATCCCACCTGCCGGCGGCCCTTTCCAAGTAATACAAATTGACTTCATTCAATTACCCCCATGTAGAAATTTGAAATATGTACTTGTTTGTATAGATGTTTTCTCGAATTGGGTCGAAGCTTTTCCAACAGCTACAAATACCGCTATGTTTACAGCTAAGAAAATTGTGCAGGAATTTGTATGTAGATATGGTATCCCTAGAATCATTGAAAGTGATAGGGGTACCCATTTTACAGGTGATGTCTTTCAAGGAATGTGTAAGTTGATGGGAATTGATAGTAAGCTGCACACTCCGTACCGTCCACAGGCGAGCGCGAAGGTCGAAAGAGTGAACAGCACTATTAAAAATAAATTGAGTAAAGTAATGGCAGAGACAGGATTGACGTGGCCAGAAGCTTTACCCATTGTTTTGTATAGCATCAGAACCACTCCCAGGTCCCCTCTTAATCTGTCTCCTTTTGAAATTCTGTTTGGTCGACAACCGCATGTCATGATTAACCCTCAGGATGATTTGAAATGTAACAATGAAGTAACTGTAAAGTACTTGATTAACATGAGTAAACAGTTGAGGAATCAAAATGATAATCTGAAGTTGGTGATTCCTGATTTACCAGATAGTAATTGTCATGACATTGAACCTGGGGATTATGTAATGATACGAAATTTTCTACGCTCAGGTTGTCTTATTGATAGATGGGAAGGACCATACCAGGTCTTATTGACTAGCACCACAGCATTGAAGGTTGCTGAGAGAGAGACTTGGGTCCATTCATCCCACTGCAAGAAGGTTGCTGATCCAGAGAAGTCCCGTGATAAGGAACAGACGGTAGAGGTTGTATCACTAGAGTGTCTGTTCCAGGAGGACTGAGGCGGCACCTGAGCCTTGAAGACCGAAAGCAGCTGTCGACTCCCCTCTCCCTTTTATTGTTTTCTCCACTTCCCATCCCCTCTCCTTTAAAATTTCTTTTTCCCCCTTCTCATTCTTCTCTATTTCCTCCTCAAAGATGGACTTGCCCCAAGAGACTGTGGTCCGGATTTTGATGTTAACCATGATGTTGACCAGAGCAGTCTGTTCCGGCGAGAGTACCATAGAGGTCGAAAGAGGTTCTGGAATGGGTTCCGATTATGATGATGGAGGCGTAGTTTTCCAAGATCAACCAAGCCAACAAGCAAAGGCGAGTATCAGAAAACGATCCGATAGAAGAAATTGTGATGGATTGTTAGCTGAGGAAAATTGTATCTGTAGGCTCTGTGATAATCTGGTTGAAGATGGATGCATAAAGAAATGTCAATCTAGTTTTAATATCCATATAGACCGGCATCCATTGAGTGACTATCACTCCTTAGTGGGTAACGTGTTAAACCAAACAGATTGTTGGGTATGCTCTCAAGTACCTCAGGGTCACAGTAAATCAGGGCTAGTACCATTTCCTTTAACGTTAGGGGAGGTACTTGAGCTAAGTGGTGGGAGACCGGTGGACCGGAGGTTTAACATCTCCAGCCCTCCTAGTTTGAAGCTCCACCAATACCATGTGGATAGGTCCCTCATATGTTTTAACATCTCCAATCCCAGAAAACCGGGAAATTGGGAAGTGTCATGGAGCAACCTTACCATGACCTTTTCACACAGAGCAGATAGAATGCCTACAGATACAGAGCTCGTACGCCACATAGCCAGTAGAGGAAAATCATTCCGGTATCGATATACCTTAGGAAATAGGATTACTAAAGTTGGAGAGGTATCACCAGGATACTGTGCACATATCGTACAAACTGATACGTGCATTAGACAGATGGAAGAATTAGGGTCAGGAGATTTCACCTGGAAGGTTTGTAACATGGTCATGTCCTTCTCCGTCCCTTATGTTCTCCCCGATGATGCATATTTCATATGCGGGAGAAAGGCGTACAAGTGGCTTGCCCCAAACTCTGAAGGATTGTGTTATATTGGAAAAGTATTGCCTGAAGTAATGACTGTTACACATGACAAAATGAAGGACATACACCGTGGTGCCCAAACTCCTTATACTCACACTCACTACGAGCACCTTGTTAAAAGACAACTGTCAGAAAGGTTAGAGCATCCGGCCTCTGATCTTATCCATGAATCCACCGGGATTCAGGTTCTGGTAGCGTTAGATTTCACTCGCACCGCTCGAGGTGTGATGAATTATAGGTACATTTCCGCACTCGCCAATTTGTTAGATAATATCACTGAAATGTATGATGACACGTTTAGATACACTGGAAGAGAACTTCAAGCTTACAAAACAGAACTAGTTCAGCATAGGATGATTCTTAATTATCTTACAGCAGTAACAGGCGGATATTGTGTTACATTGGCAACACAGTACGGCATAAAGTGTTGCACGTATATCACAAATAGCACCGAGGATCCGGTAGAGGTCATAGACCAAAAGATGGACGATATTCTGCAATTAAAGTGGGAATTTCGTCGAAAACACAATCTCACCCTTGCTGCTGTAGGTAATGAGCTGACTAGTTGGGTGTCATGGTTGAACCCGCGAAATTGGTTCTCCGGTTTAGGAGACTGGGCTCAAGGAGTCATAATGGATGTTGGAAAGTTTCTCCTATGTATTTTGGGTGTCGTTATATCTATTGGATTGATATTTAGATGCGGGCAGGCTTTGATGAGGTGCAAGCAAAGTACGAAAGTGATGAGCTTAAGGAGTGAGGAAACTGTAATTAACCTGGATTTGATTTATGACCCAATGCTAGAAACCATGACGTAATGATGTAATGAGTATACGGTCCGCCTTTCACCCATTTCTATGTTTTCCTCCGAGGTACAAAGACCCACGTAGACGAAGGATTTGATGAGCCAAGGGGCCGACAACGGAAAGATGGAAAGAAGAAGAGCAGACGACCTGATAAACAAGATTTTGATGGACAATGCCATGGGTACCCCAGTTTCCCTAGGAACTTTAAAACCACGCTAGCCCAACATTTTTTGTAAATCCATGGACGTTGTATGCTTTACTCACGATTTATGAGCAAAAGCACAAAGAAGAAGACTCCAATCAACCGACACCAATCAAGACCTCAATCGACGAACGTACATTACCCTGACATAGAATATCATTGCATTTTTCGTAAGTGTTCTTTATCTTCATCTCTGCAACCCTCAGGCAATAACACACATAGTCGATAGGGAATACAGGCACAGATAGCAGCAACCACATACCCCCCCCCAATTCATGTATCATCAACTAAAATGTGCATCCCCATTGTGTTACAACCACAGCCGAAATGAGCTCGGTAGAGTTTGACAGCCCATCCACAGACCTGTACCACAGGATAAGAAGGAATTCAAATGTATACTTCGCAATACCTCGAAGCTTGATTTACCACACGTACGGCACGATGATACATGACCTTCCAAACATGGACTCATACACACATGCTTCTACTTTCTCACTAGGTCATACTCTCTTCACACCTACTCCATTCTTCTTCCTTTCCCCACCATGGAAATCAATTAACCCCTGACTTACATTTTTCTCCTTAAATATTTTGTGGCAGTTATTATTGACTGCCAAAGGGTGGACTGTCAAAGTCAGAAAAATGTCTTAGTGCACACTGCCATATTTGCACCGCACACTGGTCCGTGCTGCGCATGCGTACGCTCTCCCGTGGAAGCGCATACCCGCAATAGCGTGCACTCGCACGCGCAGTATGCGCATTTACGGTAGAGTTTATGTGATCGTAGCGTGCGACTCATTCGTTACAAAAGTTCACAATTAATGTAGTTTATAGATCATGTTCCCCTCAATAGTTTCTGTAAGTTTGGTTTAGATAGAATGTCCCTGAGCGGAGGAATCCCTCTTTGTATTGCACGAAGGGTCTAACAGGAGTCATACAGCAGTGTTTGATACCCATCGGAAGAGTATTTAATTAGCAATATTCCGGTGTTGGTTTGGAGCGTATTAATCGCTCGTGCGAATAGTTATGGACATAAGAAGTTTATGTCCATTTCTATGATTTGCACATACTCAGGTATGCGGCGGGAAACCCAGTTCCCCACCCACCTGAGCTGTTGGAAATCAGCACAGCCCACCTGTATGAATCAACCTATGACCTTTGGTTACAGTACAGGGCCGAATTCCTGTGTCCAATAAACTGTAGGATTGTAGGGACTAGGAGATTGCATTGTGTGTGGGGCATAAATAGGCAGACCGACCACATCCAGCTCTCACTCTCTCATCAACGGTTATCTGCTGATAATCGGGAGCTGGATATCGAGGCGCAGGCGATCATACCCTTTGTGCGTAAGTTCTCTCCGTAATCATTGTCTTTCTGTGAGCCAATTTCTCTCTCTCTCTCTCTGTGTCTATCTCTCTCTCTCTATTCTCTCTTTTCTCTAATATCTCCCCTAGACTAAACTTTATAGTATTGTATTGTATTGTGTTAGACCAGGATAGCATTGTAGTTTATCCCTTAGTTAGGTGTTTGGTTAGGAAGTCTTTGTTATATTGTAGTGTATCATTTGTACTGTGTTACTCTTTTACAAGTATACTAGATATAATACAGATTATAGGCTTTGGAACCCTAAACCAGTATCAGTGTATTTACTATAGTATTAAGTGTTCACTTGAGCGTCGGTGACGCTCAAACAGCTTTGTAGATAGTCAGGTTACACAAGGTTGCATTTACACCCTGTACTCACATTAAGGTATTCTGTGTGTTTCATCGGTATAAGGTTTAATATCAAGGTATAGTGTTGTGAGCGTCTGCACCGCTGGTGACCTCCTCGTGGTCTCTAGCGTATGCTACGTTACAGCGAATCTTTCCCCTAGACATAACCAATAACGTGTCCTGTGATCACTGGGCCGTGAGCGAACGTGACGCTTGAGCGTCTCGCCTACGGCTGAGCGATCGTTACGCAAATAGCGTATCATTACGGTATTTCTTAAGTAAGCAGCGTACAGTGTTCTTAGCCTCATAAGGGTTGTTTATACGACAAAGGAATTTAGCATTGTCACCACCAAACATTCCTGAACCTGCCCTGCCATCATCTGAAGCAAGAGGTGGTAACGAGGTGGAATTCAACCCTCTATATGCTTCAGAGGATGGAGGAGCAGCAAAAGGCCATTCAAGCCTATACATCTGGCCACGATATAGGCAAAGGAGGGGGAATGCACCTGACTCAAGCGCAGTGGAGAATGATTTCAACGTTGTGCAAGGTTCTGCAACCCTTTGAACTTGCCACACGTGAAGTCAGTTCAGACACTGCCAGCATGAGTCAGGTCATTCCCCTCATCAGGCTTTTGCAGAAGAAGCTGGAGACATTGAAGGAGGAGCTAAAACAGAGCGATTCATGTGGGACTTGTGGATGGAGCCCTTAATTCGCTTAACCAGGATTCACGGGTGGTCAATCTGTTGAAATCAGAGCACTACATTTTGGCCACCGTGCTCGATCCTAGATTTAAAACCTACGTTGTATCTCTATTTCCGGCAGACACAAGTCTGCAGAGGTTCAAAGACCTGCTGGTGAGATAATTGTCAAGTCAAGCGGAACGTGACCCGTCAACATCTCCTCCTTCACATTCTCCCGCAACTGGGGGTGCGAGGAAAAGGCTAAGAATTCCGAGCCCACCCGCTGGCGGTGATGCAGGGCAGTCTGGAGCGAGTGCTGACATCTGGTCCGGACTGAAGGACCTGCCAACGATTACTGACATGTCGTCTACTGTCACTGCATATGATTCTCTCACCATTGAAAGAATGGTGGAGGATTATATGAGTGACCGCATCCAAGTAGGCACGTCAGACAGTCCGTACGTATACTGGCAGGAAAAAGAGGCAATTTGGAGGCCCTTGCACAAACTGGCTTTATTCTACCTAAGTTGCCCTCCCTCCAGTGTGTACTCCGAAAGAGTGTTTAGTGCAGCCGCTCACCTTGTCAGCAATCGGCGTACGAGGTTACTTCCAGAAAATGTGGAGAAGATGATGTTCATTAAAATGAATTATAATCAATTCCTCCGTGGAGACATTCACCAGCAGCAATTGCCTCCAGAAAGTACACGGGGACCTGAGATGGTGGATTCCAGTGGGGACGAATTAATAATCTGTGAGGAGGGGGATGTACACAGTGAAAGGGGTGAGGAATCGGAGGATGATGATGAGGTGGACATCTTGCCTCTGTAGAGCCAGTTTGTGCAAGGAGAGATTGATTGCTTCTTTTTTGGTGGGGGCCCAAACCAACCAGTCATTTCAATCACAGTCGTGTGGCAGACCCTGTCACTGAAATAATGGGTTCGTAAAGTGTGCATGTCCTGTTTATACAACATAAGGGTGGGTGGGAGGGCCCAAGGACAATTCCATCTTGCACCTCTTTTTTCCTTCATTTTTCTTTGCATCATGTGCTGTTTGGGGACTATTTTTTTGAAGTGCCATCCTGCCTGACACTGCAGTGCCACTCCTAGATGGGCCAGGTGTTTGTGTCGGCCACTTGTGTCGCTTAGCTTAGCCATCCAGCGACCTTGGTGAGCCTCTTTTTTTCTTTGCATCATGTGCTATTTGGGGACTATTTTTTTTGAAGTGCCATCCTGCCTGACACTGCAGTGCCACTCCTAGATGGGCCAGGTGTTTGTGTCGGCCACTTGTGTCGCTTAGCTTAGTCACACAGCGACCTTGGTGCGCCTCTTTTTTTCTTTGCATCATGTGCTGTTTGGGGACTATTTTTTTGAAGTGCCATCCTGCCTGACACTGCAGTGCCACTCCTAGATGGGCCAGGTGTTTGTGTCGGCCACTTGTGTCGCTTAGCTTAGTCACACAGCGACCTTGGTGCGCCTCTTTTTTTCTTTGCATCATGTGCTGTTTGGGGACTATTTTTTTGAAGTGCCATCCTGCCTGACACTGCAGTGCCACTCCTAGATGGGCCAGGTGTTTGTGTCGGCCACTTGTGTCGCTTAGCTTAGCCATCCAGCGACCTCGGTGCAAATTGTAGGACTAAAAATAATATTGTGAGGTGTGAGGTGTTCAGAATAGACTGGAAATGAGTGGAAATTATGGTAATTGTAATTGAGGTTAATAATACTATGCGATCAAAATGACCCCAAAATTCTATGATTTAAGCTGTTTTTTAGGTTTTTTTAAAAAAAAACACCCGAATCCAAAACACACCCGAATCCGACAAAAAATTTTCGGTGAGGTTTTGCCAAAACGCGTCCGAATCCAAAACACGGCCGCGGAACCGAACCCAAAACAAAAACACAAAACCGGAAAAATGTCCGCTGCACATCACTAGTATATATATACGGCAGTATCAGTGGAATTATACGGCAGTACCACTGGACATATATGGCAGTATCACTGGAATTATATGGCAGTACCACTGGACATATACGGCAGTATCACTAGATTTATACCGCAGTAGCACTGGACATATACCGCAGTATCACTGTAATTATGTGGCAGTACCACTGGACATATACGGCAGTATCACCGGAATTATATGGCAGTACACTGGATTTATATGGCAGTACTACTGGAGTTATACGACAGTACCACTGGAGTTATAAGGCATTATCACTGGAATTATACAGCAGTATCACTGGAATTATACGGCAGTACCACTGGATTTATACGCCAGTACTACTGGACTAATACGCCAGTACCACTGGAATTATATGGCAGTACCACTGGACATATACGGCAGTATCTCTGGAATTATACAGCAGTATTACTGGAATTGTACGGCAGTACCACTGGACCTAAACGGCAGTGCCACTGGACATATACGGCAGTTTCACTGGAATTATACGGCAGTGTCACTGGACTTTTACGCCAGTACCACTGGAATTATACGGCAGTATCACTGGAATTATACAGCAGTACCACTGCATTTATACGGCAGTACCACTGTACTTATATGGCAGTACCACTGGACTGGATTTATACGGCAGTATCACTTGACTTATATACCAGGGGTGGTAGTCATGTGACCGCCGGTCAGCTGACCGACAGTCACATGAACTCCTCCGTGAGCCCAACGGCTCACTATCCCAATGGTCGGCATGCCGACCAACAGGGACTATTTCCACTCGTGGGTGTCCACGACACCCATAGAGTGGGAATAGAACCCGTGGCGACCGCAGGCCGCCACCGAGCCCGCAGCGTGGCGAGCTCGCAAGGGGCTTGCTGCACTCGCCCCTCCCCGCCGGGATCTCGGCGTCGGTAAGGTGACCGGCGGTCAGGAGACCCATATACCAGTACCACTGGAATTATACGGCAGTATCACTGGAATTATACGGCAGTATCACTGGAATTATACGCCAGTACCACTGGAATTGTATGCCAGTACCACTGGAATTATATGGCTGTATCACTGGAATTATACGGCAGTACCACTGGACTTATACGCCAGTACCACTGGACTTATACGCCAGTACCACTGGAATTATATGCCAGTACCACTGGAATTATACGGCAGTATCATTGGAATTTTACGGCAGTACTACTGGATTTATACGGCAGTACCACTGGACATATACGGCCGTATCACTGGAATTATATGGCAGTACCACTGGACATATATGGCAGTATCACTGGATTTATACGGCAGTACCATTATATGGCAGTATCACTGGACTGGATTTATACCCCAGTACCACTGGATTTATATGGCAGTACCACTGGACATGTACGGCAGTATCACTGGAATTATATGGCAGTACCACTGGACATATACGGCGGTATCACTGGATTGGATTTATATGGCAGTACCACTGGACATATACGGGAGTATCACTAGACATATACGGCAGTATCACTGGAATTATATGGCAGTACCACTGGACATAAACAGCAGTATCACTGGACTGGATTTATACGCCAGTGCCACTAGATTTATACGGCAGTACCACTGGACATATACGGCAGTGTCACTGGAATTATATGGCAGTACCACTGGACATATACAGCAGTATCACTGGACTGGATTTATATGCCAGTACCACTGGATTTATACAGCAGTACCACTGACTGGACATATACGGCAGTTTCTCTGGAATTATACGCCAGTACCACTGGAATTATATGGCAGTATCACTGGAATTATACAGCAGTACTACTGCATTTATATGGCAGTATCACTGTATTATACGGCAGTACCACTGGACTGGATTTATACGGCACTATCGCTGGACTTATATACCAGTACCACTGGAATTATACACCAGTATCACTGGAATTATACGCCAGTACCACCGGAATTGTACGCCAGTACCACTGGAATTACACGGCTGTATCACTGGAATTATACAGCAGTACCACTGGATTTATATGCCAGTACCACTGGAGTTATACGCCAGTACCACTGGAATTATATGGCAGTATCACTGGAATTATACGGCAGTATCACTGGATTTATACCCCAGTACAACTGGAATTATACGTCAGTACCATTGGATTTATATGCCAGTACCACTGGAATTATATGGCAGTATCACTGGAATTATACTGCAGTACCACTGGACTTATACGGCAGTACCACTGGACATATACGGCAGTATCACTGGAATTATATGGCAGTACCACTGGACATATACGGCAGTATCACTGGATTTATACGGCAGTTCCATTGGACATATATGGCAGTATCACTGGACTGGATTTATACCCCAGTACCACTGGATTTATATGGCAGTACCACTGGTCATGTACGGCAGTATCACTGGAATTATATGGCAGTACCACTGGACATATATGGCAGTATCACTGGATTGGATTTATATGGCAGTACCACTGGACATATATGGGAGTATCACTGGACATATACAGCAGTATCACTGGAGTTATATGGCAGTACCACTGGACATATACAGCAGTATCACAGGACAGGATTTATATGCCAGTACCACTGGATTTATACGGCAGTACCACTGGACATATACGGCAGTATCACTGGAATTATATGGCAGTATCACTGAACATATACAGCAGTATCACTGGACTGGATTTATACGCCAGTACCAATGGATTTATACAGCAGTACCACTGACTGGACATAAACGGCAGTATCACTGGAATTATATGGCAGTACCACTCGACATATACGGCTGTTTCAGTGAATTTATATGGCAGTACCACTGGACATATACGGCAGTATCACTGGAATTATATGGCAGTATCACTGAACATATACAGCAGTATCACTGGACTGGATTTATACGCCAGTACCAATGGATTTATACAGCAGTACCACTGACTGGACATAAACGGCAGTATCACTGGAATTATATGGCAGTACCACTCGACATATACGGCTGTTTCAGTGAATTTATATGGCAGTACCGCTGGACATATACGCCAGTATCACTGGACATATATGGCCGTTCCACTGGACATATACAGCAGCACAGCAGGGATGTGCTGTGAGCTAAATGGCTCAGGAGGCACTGGCTAACCCCAGAGCCAGATTTACATGCAATATATGAGCCAAAGGGTACATCTGGGCATCATACACAGGTGCAGCACTATAAACTCCTGGAAATCTGGTGAGTTTTGATCAGAGATGTGTAGAAAGGATACACAGGTGAGGCACTGCCTCACCTGCCATAGGCTTTTTACTCCAGAGTTTGGCCTATAAATATTATTAGAATAATGCAAAGAAGATATTTCAAAAATATTATCAGTATTTTTCATATATTTTATTCAGTCAAAACTCTGGTTTAAACGTAAGTATGACAGGAAAAGCTCTGCCTCGCCTGCCTCACCTCACCGTACGTCACTGCAGCACAGGGACACCACCACTGGACTGATGCTGGACAACACAGCACCACTGCAATGGACTGGACTTATACAGCAACACTGGACATATGGCAGCAGAGGACACCACCACTGTGACTGGACTAATGCAGCACAGTACACCACCACTGAACTGATGCAGCACAACACAGCACCACTGGACTGGACTTATACAGCAGCACTGGACATATGGTAGCAGAGGACACCACCACTGTGACTGGACTGATGAAGCACAAGACACTACCACTGTACTGATGCAGGACACTGAGGACGGAGACACGTCCTCTCGCTACACTCTCCAATACCGGAGTGAAAATGGCGGCGACGCGCAGCTCCTTATATGGAATCCAAACCCTGCAAGAATCCGACAGCGGGATGATGACGTTTTGCCTCGTTCTGGTTTCCAAGTCAGGTGGGAAAACCTGAGCCGAGCTCGGATCTGGGCTCGGGTAGTGAAGTCCAGTACGGTTCGGTACTCAGGGAACCGAACCCGCTCATCTCTAGTGATAATGCACCAGCCAGTCAGCTCTTAACTGTCATTTTTCAAATCCGCAATGATTGGCTAGTGCGTTATATGACCTTACATTTATCACTGCTCTATCATTCTTCATCCCTTCTCCAGGATTAATACATCTGCCCCATAGTTACTGTATTTCAGTAGCACAAATTTACTTTGTTTTACTAAACTGAATATAAACCGCAGACTTAACTTTGAGTTTAGCAGGTAAATTTTGCTTTGTGTCACAATATAACTTTTCTGTTTAGTCATTTCAACTCAATTTGCAAAATTGACATTAAAAAATAAAAAGATGCCTGCAAAGATCTTAGGAACCTGTGCATCTCTTGCCAACAACCCACCTGGCAGAGGGAGGGCAATTTTTAAAGCACGGCTGCTAGTTCCACCAGTGCTTCGCAAATGAAGATCGGGAGCGAGCAGCTTAGCATATATGATCCTTGCTGAATAAGAGCCTTAAGCAGAAATGAAAAAAAATATGGAGTTCTGAGATTTTTGGTATTTATTTATTAAGCGGCGCTTTGGAGGGGGAAAATGAAAACGACACTCACAGTCAGTGTAAAGGCCACTGTGCTCTATATCCAGCCTGATCAGGGGGGCAGTTGTGTTCCTTATATTTACATTGCTCATTATAAGCATAATAATAGCCTTTAAATATACACTACAATATTAACCTTAATATACAGTAATAAGTATTAGATTACACTGACATCTCTGAGAACCAGTGCTCAGCATAAGAAACACCTGTTTCTATGCCCACAGCTCTCTCTGCATTTTATTTAATACATTTTATTATGCTTCGCACCCAGGGTAAATTTGTTTTGCTTTTTTTCACTGCAGGGTTAATTGGCTGCTGACAAAAATTGGACCCTCGTGTGTCTGTAATAAAAATAATTTAGACTGTGAGTTTCAATGTGTCAGGTGCTGCTGTTAAAGATTGAATATTCTTTGTACAGTGCTGCATAATATTATCTTGCAACTTAAATGTCTGGTTATAAATATTGTGTAATTCTATAACAAAAATGTTGTAGCACATCAATATTTGATATGATACTTTTTATTTTATTTTGTGACTTTTTTTTAAATGTTATACCATGTAATTACTTTATTGAATAGATGACTCCCTATACAATGTATAGTCTCAGCACTCTACAGCGCATTCCACATTCAGTCACTTTCTTCTACTCAGTACTCAGTCTTATGTCTTCTCATATTCGGCAATTAGTAAAATTAATGTAGCAAAATAAAATTCTTGCAGGCGGAAAAAAACGCGTTCTACTCTTTTTCCTTGAAGGTTCAATGGACCGCAGTGATTTAAAGTACAATTTAAAGTGTCAGTTTAAAATGATTCTTTGGTAACTGAAATGATAAATCCCCAGTTGTTACTACTTCTAGTGTATGAAGAATATGATACTTAATCTAAGCACTTTTAGAAAATATGTATATAGGTTTTATAATGTCATCTTATACAACAATAGACTGCAAATATGTTAGTTCCTTCATAGCTATAAGACAAATACCGTATATGGCTCTCATCTATTCCTCCCTGTATGGATATAGGGGCTAATTCAGACTGGATGTCTGCAGTGTTAGTGATCATGGTCTGAATCCTTTAGTGGAGTGTGCACGCGCAGTTGGCGCACTGCGCGTGAGCACCGCGGGAGCCCAGTGAGATGCTAAAAGCATCTCAGGGCTGCGATCGCCTCTGCCTGATTGACAGGCAGAGGTGGTCGCAGGGTGGGAGGGGGCGTGCTAACGGCGTTAGAACACCGTTGGTGGGACGCTGTCCAGACAATGGAGGCGTGTCTGGACAATTTGGAGGGTGGGCTGAGGCAGCTTCGTGAAGTCACACGCAGCCGCTGTGACTCAGAACGCGGCGTGTAGAGGCTTGCCAGCGCGCAGGAGCAGCGCTGGCAGGGAGCTACTCGCCAGGTACAAAAGCATCGCCACCATGCGATGCTTTTGTACCTGTGCAGGGGGTAGGGCTGACATGTGGGGCGGACTAGCCCTGTGCTGGGCGTACCCCATGTCAGAGTAAATCATTGTAGATGTGCTAAATTTAGCACATCTACGCTACGATCAGATCTAAATTACCCCCTAAGTCTCACTATGATGTATGTTAAGACTGGTGAAATGCAGATTCTGTGGATTATCTATTACCTGAATCGGGTTTAGTATGAAATACCTACAATCAAAATCCTGATGGTCAAAATACCGGCAACAACTGACTGACGGTCAAAATCCCGACAAGGTCAAAATATCGACATTTGAAATGTCGAGAGGTCAAGAAGTCAACACAAGTTTTTCTTTTTCTTTTGGTGTGTATGTTAACATAGGTCGACATGGACACCGTATAAGTGTACCACGTACCATCGCATGGCTCACTGTGCTCGCCATGCTTCAGGCACGGTGCATCGCTAGGCTCGGCACACTATTATATTCCCCCTCCAGGTCCACTGGGATAGTAAAGTATGAACAAGTCAGTTTCAATGAAAAAAATCATGAAAAACTCATGCCGACTTTTTGACCTGTTGACATTTTAAATGTCGGTATTTTGACCTTGACGGTATTTTAAATGTTGGTATTTTGACCATGTCGGAATTTTTACCTTGTCTGGATTCTGAGTAAGCTGCATTTTGGATGCATCTCAGTTACGGCTGAATGGGTGTTACTAGGTGGTAATTAAGCATCCTGCGAGCTTTTCATGGACATGCAGACAGAGCTTCAGGCTGTTTAGAGGGAAGCATATGCAGAGATTTGTCTCATTTAATTTGGATCTCCAACACCAATGGATCCCAAATTCAGTCCTCAAGGAACCCCAACGGTATCCGAATGATAGCTTCACAGTGTTCACATTGAAAAAGGTCAACAAGCCATAGGTCCGCACCAAATGGTTGACGTGCAGATGGTTGACATGGTCAAAAGGTCGACATGCTCAAAAAGGTCGACACATGAAAATGTCGACGTGAGTTTTTTAAAAAAAAACAGGACTTTTTCATACTTTACCATCCACATGGACTACAATTGGGAATAGTAACCTTGCCCGAATCATAGTAAGCGAAGCAAGCCATACGAGGGGACATGGTGCACTAATTGGGGAAAAGAAGGAAGGAACCTTTTGACACAAAAAGAAAACAATAAAAAGTAATGTCAGCATTTTCCTGCGTTGACCATTTCAATGTCGATCTGTCGACCCTGTCCAGCTTTTGGCCATGTCAACCTTGTACATGTCGACCATTTGGTGATGACCAAGACATTGTCGACTTTCTGACTGTCGACCCATTTATCTTTATCCCCCCTACAGTACATGTTTTTTATGTCTCCTCACAAAATCACAAGGGAAATAATTAGCTCCACCTGTGGATATTTTAAAATGTGCCAGTGAGTAATGAGTACACCTGTGCATCTGCTAGGTGACCTAGGGGGTCATTCTGACCTGATTGATCGCTGCAGTTCTTTGCTGCGCTGCGATCAGGCAAAGCCGAACAGCCTGCTGCAGTGAGAAGACCCGGGCAGAGGAGAACCGCTGAGGGGAGTGGAAGCATGGGAGCTGGTGTGTTGTGAGTGACCCTGTGGCTGGGAGCGGGGAGACTAATGCCGCTGAGGAGACGCATTGGGAGCCGGAGTGTATACCCGGAGCGGGTGAGCAGAAAGCTAAGGGATTGAGAGGAGATGCCGGTGAATTGTGTGTCATAGAGAGCAGCATATTGCTGGTACACCGAGTTTAACCAAAACCTATTGAGTCAGTCAGCCTGTCACCTAGGTTACAGCCTCCCCCTGCACTCTTTTGTCTAGCTCACGGTAAGTAGGCACAGACGTTTTTTAGCCACACCAGAGCATCGAACACTAATCCTCAAGGAGGAGACATTTATACCTGCTAAACAGTGCGAGATCAGACAGCGTAAGGGACAGCAGCTATACACAGTCTTAGTCAGGCCGACATCTTCGTTGCTAAAAGATATTAGACTACTTTACATGCTACTGTCTGCATGTACCTCTCTCTGCTTCTTGAACTGTGAACATTTGCTGGCCTAAACAATAGAGAATGCAGTTACCTGGCTTCTAAATAAAGGACTTGCTTGATCTAAGTTTATTATTTCTGTCCCTATAAACAAGTAATCTGTCCAACTGCCTGCTGGTCGCTGACTTACCGCTCTGCCTCGCATGCTTGCTCATTGCTTCCAAACTGAAATGTGTACCTCACAACCTCTGCTTCATTCTGCTGCTTAATGGAACTGTGAACTTTATTCCCTTGTACTTCCAGGAGTTGCATGCATACTACATCACTGTGTGAATGAACTGTGCTATTGCTTTAAGTCATGGCTTAAACTGTTCTTACTCTTCACTCTGCTTGTAGCAAATTATCTTCTCCATGGGCAGGTTACATAAAAAACAGTAAGACGGTATAACCCCGCCTAATACCTTCCACCCTGTTTTAAGTACTGTGAATACTGAGTAGGATATTAAGAGTAACAGGACTTCCCTTTCAAGCATAACAGATCCCAACAACAGGGGACTCTGGATAGGTATATTTGAGGTTCAGGGACTGAATCCTGGAGACTTTTAAAGCCATCACTTGGTGGACAATTACTACATTGCATTATATTTATGAAAGTAGTGGTAAATTACATGATATTGTATACTGTACTGGTAATGACATCATTGTACTTGTTATACATTGGGCGTTGTGAAAACTGTAATGGTTGATTATTTAGCTGCAAAATGTTTAATGCAGTTACTTTCACAGCGGTGACCAGTTTCCTAAATAATAAAGTATATGTCACCGTCCTAACGTGTGGTGACTATTGTATTGGGTCCACTGGGGTTGGGGTTCCTCGTTCCTCTGCCTAGGGTTCTAGCAGTGAGGTCCGGTTAGAGAGGTAACTCCAGGCGAAGATCCAGGAGGTACGTCCACCTGCACCTGCACAACACATCCTCAGTACTTACCTGTTACAACTTGGCATCCACGAACAAGATTCAGGATGTCAGGATTCAGGATGTCGGAACCAGAGGAACCTCAGACGCCCGTCCAAAGGAGGTTACCCGCTTCACCAGGCCAGTCACCACCAGCTGCGTCATCACAGGCTGCACCGATCATAATGCCTTATTATTTTTGGGCCCCATGGCTTCCCATATACTCAGGAGATACTAAGAGAGCTAGCACGAGTCCTTTTAAAGAATAAATAAGATCTATGTTCAGGCTGTATCCCCTCAATGAGGAACAAAAAGTGGAGGTCATCATTGGACAGCTAAAAGGCACAGCATTGAGGAAAGTAAGATCTTGGTCTGATGAGGAGCGAATGACAGCTGATGGCATCTTGAAAAAGTTGTCCGGCATCTTCAACTTACAGACAATTGCAGAGTTAAATTGCAGACAATTGCAGAGTTAAAGGGTTGTCTGTATGCCCGGAAGCAACAACCACATGAATCAAAATATAGATGTTGAGTATAAAACTATGTCAGAACCAATTGAGAGTGGAGTGCCCAGAGACTCACAACTATGTCTAATGGCGGAACCCTTTGTCTCAAGAAGAACCGTCATGCAAATGTTACAAGTTGGCCAAGACCAAGTGGGGGCGCTCACCAGTGTCATCAAGATGATGAAAGAGCTAAAAGAAATACGCCTGGAACAGGCTCAAGCTAAATGCAAGGAATGGCGCCGGGATCAAGGTGGAAAAGGACGACAGCGGTGGGATGTCCTATGCAGATCGGGGCGATGCCCCACTGATCAATTTGAGGAAGACCTATATGCAGGTGGTGCAAACAGAGTGGGCACATTGAGAGACAGTGTCCCAATGATCCTTTAAACGACTCGATCCTGAGGCAAGGGATCGACACTCGGGGGGAGATGTATCAGTAGGTCCATTGAAGCCAGGGTGGTGGCCTAGATATGTCGGAGAGTGTCCCTACCTCAAAATTCAGGTTAACGGAGTGGAGGTAGCTGCTTTTCTGGACACAGGCTCACATGTGACGACGATCCAACTTGCATAGTTTCAGAGACACTGGGACGAATATGAAATAGTAAGCCCACCGAATACCTGGTTACATCTATTGGCCAGTAATGGACAGCAAATCAAGTTCCGTGGCTATTGGGAAGCTGACCTTACTATCGGCAAGGCTAACGTGGAGCGGCAAGGGTGTCTGGTCACCACTACGTCTAATGAATATTTACCTCCGGTCATCTTAGGGATGAACATGTTGAAGAACTGCCTGGATGCATTGGTGGAGGCTCTTAAACTGGAAATGCGGTCTATGGCCCCTATGGAGCGGAATACTCTACAGCAGGCAGTCAGGTTGCTGGAGGGGCAAAAGAGATTCACCAGTACAAGGGGAGAAGTTGGAAAGGCAAGAATCACTGATCGGTAACACGTCAACCTGCGACCAAATTCTGAGCACGTAGTGTGGTGTAAAACCCGGATCGGTCCTGAGGGGGAAGATTATGAGGCAATCCTAGAACCCTGCGACTTCGATGGACAGCAACTGTTCACGTGGCATGAACGCTGGCTAAAGTGACACGTGGGAGAGTACCTGTCCGGATATTAAACCCACATAGCTATCCAGTCTGATTGTTTCAACACTGTCGGTTTCTAGAGTAATTCTGGTAGACTTTCAAGATGTCCTTGGCGAGGCTCTACCCAAGATTCCCGAGGGAGTGGTGGGAATATGACCACTGGTGAGGCTCCATGGTGGAGTGAAGTACAGATAAGTGGCCCAGATACTTCGGAGAATCAGCGTGAGGGCGTACTTCAGGTTGTGCACAAGAATGCCAAAGCCTTTAGTCAGCACCCTTCAGACTTTGGGAAGGCTGAGGGAGTCCAACATCACATCCCTACTGGAACTAACCCACGAGTTAAGGAGAGACACAGGCCTCTACCACCAGCCATGTACCAACCGGTGAGAAATATGATACATGAGCTGAAGGAAGCTAGTGTGATACGTGAGAGCCATAGTCCATGGGCAGCACCGTTATTGATTGTGCGGAAAAAAGATGGTAGCCTCAGATTCTGCGTCGACTACCAAAAACTGAATGCGGTGACACACAAAGATGCTTATCCACTGCCCCGGATAGAGGAATCGTTGACAGCACTTAAGACAGCTCAGTACTTCTCAACTCGACCTGACGAGTGGATACTGGCAGATCCCAATGGCCCTAGAAGACAGGGAAAAGACTGCATTCATGACCCCCATGGGCCTGTTTGAGTTTGACGCATGCCAGTCGGGCTTTGCAATGCTCATGCCACCTTCAAACGAGTTATGGAGCACTGATTGGGGCACAGGAACTTCGAGATGGTCCTGTTGTATCTTGACGATGTCATCATATTCTCAAAGTCCTATGACTTCTTGAGACATCTGGAAGAAGTCTTCATCCAATTGACCAAATGTGGTCTAAAGTTAAAGCCGTCCAAGTGCCATCTTCTGAAACCAAAGGGTGCAATATCTGGGCCACATAGTTAGCTCTGATGGGTTGAAGCCTGATCCCAAAAAGATACGGATGGTGCGGGACTGGCCTGTACCCAAGACAGCGAAAGACGTCCGCAACTTTCTTGGCTTCGTGGGATATTATCAACGCTTTATCCAACATTTTGCCAATGTGGCAGCACCACTTCATGAGTTACTATGAGGCAAGTCGGGTCAAGAGAGACGGAGTATTGCCCTGGTCGCATGGGCAGAGGAGCAGCAGAATGCTTTTGAACGGTGGCTCCACGGTCCTCCTCCATACAGAGGCATATCTAGAGAGGAGGGGACCCATGTGCAGTCTCCGTGTGTGGGCCCCCTACTCTCTAGATATGCCTCTGCTCACAGCAATCATTTATCACCAGTATAAAAAAAGTATGCCTTACTGTATGTCCATGGGACTGGAAACTTTCATGAAAGGGGCCATAGCTGGCAATGCCGCTGTTAGCACTTTGAGCACTGATACTCTGGCACAGTGCCAGAGTCTACAGTGCATGCGCATAATTCCGAAAAAAATGGCCGCCTTACCATTTTTACGGAGTCCTGCGCATGCTCTGTGGACTCTGGCACTGTGCCAGAGACTCTAGTGTTCAGTGCACTAGCAGCGGTGGTGACAGCTACGGGAGAGGAGGGGGCCCACACATAGTCACCGATGGACGCCTGAATGGTGAGTATAGAAGAAATGGGTGCAGTGTGTGTGGCATGGGCGCCATCTGGACCCAGGGGCCCGTGTGCACCGCACACACTGCACCCATTATAGATACGCCATTGCCTCCATCTACAGCCCACCCCTCCTGCTACTCATACATATATGTGTGGCATAACATGCATAAAGGGTACCATTGTGTAGTGTAACGTGAATAATGGGCACTACTGAGTGATGTAACCATAATCAGGGGCATTACTATGTGGTGTAATACGAATCAGAGGCACTACATGCAATGTTCCGATGATCTGTGATGTGCATTATATGCTAATCATACATAGTGCATTATATGCTAATCATACATAGTCACGCTAATGTACTTCCCTTCATGGTATCCTCATACTGTTGGATAGTTACAGGATCTCAGCTGCCGATAGAAACATAGCTTTAAAGTCCTTTCTAAATCTGGTCAGGTAGCCATTAGTGCCTCCTACACGGAATTATAAGATGGTAATATACTGTAGCACTGCAATTTTGTACTCATGCAAATAGAATTTTTTGTGTTTGTTATTCCAAGATATGGGGTCTTTTTCAAGATAATAAATATGTAGGTACTATATGTTTATTAGAGATGAGCGGGTTCGGTTTCTTTGAATCCGAACCCACACGAACTTCACTTTTTTTTTCACGGGTCCGAGCGACTCGGATCTTCCCGCCTTGCTCGGTTAACCCGAGCGCGCCCGAACGTCATCATGACGCTGTCGGATTCTCACGAGACTCGGATTCTATATAAGGAGCCGCGCGTCGCCGCCATTTTCACACGTGCATTGAGATTGATAGGGAGAGGACGTGGCTGGCGTCCTCTCCATTTAGATTAGATTTAGAAGAGAGAGAGAGAGAGAGATTGCTGTGATACTGTAGATTAGAAGAGAGTGCAGAGTGCAGACAGAGTTTAGTGACTGACGACCACAGTGACCAGTGACCACCAGAGACAGTGCAGTTGTTTGTTTTATTTAATATATCCGTTCTCTGCCTGAAAAAAACGATACACAGTCACACAGTGACTCAGTCTGTGTGCACTGCTCAGCCCAGTGTGCTGCACATCAATGTATTGTATATAAAGCTTATAATTGTGGGGGAGACTGGGGAGCACTGCAGGTTGTTATAGCAGGAGCCAGGAGTACATGATAAATAATATTATATTAAAATTAAACAGTGCACACTTTTGCTGCAGGAGTGCCACTGCCAGTGTGACTAGTGGTGACCAGTGCCTGACCACCAGTATATTAGTAGTATTGTATACTATCTCTTTATCAACCAGTCTATATTAGCAGCAGACACAGTACAGTGCGGTAGTTCACGGCTGTGGCTACCTCTGTGTCGGCACTCGGCAGGCAGTCCGTCCATCCATAATTGTATTATATACCACCTAACCGTGGTTTTTTTTTTCTTTCTTTATACCGTCGTCATAGTCATACTAGTTGTTACGAGTATACTACTATCTCTTTATCAACCAGTGTACAGTGCGGTAGTTCACGGCTGTGGCTACCTCTGTGTCGGAACTCGGCAGGCAGTCCGTCCATCCATAATTGTATTATAATATATACCACCTAACCGTGGTTTTTTTTTCGTTCTTTATACCGTCGTCATACTAGTTGTTACGAGTATACTACTATCTCTTTATCAACCAGTGTACAGTGCGGTAGTTCACGGCTGTGGCTACCTCTGTGTCGGAACTCGGCAGGCAGTCCGTCCATCCATAATTGTATTATAATATATACCACCTAACCGTGCTTTTTTTTTCGTTCTTTATACCGTCGTCATACTAGTTGTTACGAGTATACTACTATCTCTTTATCAACCAGTGTACAGTGCGGTAGTTCACGGCTGTGGCTACCTCTGTGTCGGCACTCGGCAGGCAGTCCGTCCAACCATAATTGTATTATATACCACCTAACCGTGGTTTTTTTTTCATTCTTTATACCGTCGTCATACTAGTTGTTACGAGTATACTACTATCTCTTTATCAACCAGTGTACAGTGCGGTAGTTCACGGCTGTGGCTACCTCTGTGTCGGCACTCGGCAGGCAGTCCGTCCAACCATAATTGTATTATATACCACCTAACCGTGGTTTTTTTTTCATTCTTTATACCGTCGTCATACTAGTTGTTACGAGTATACTACTATCTCTTTATCAACCAGTGTACAGTGCGGTAGTTCACGGCTGTGGCTACCTCTGTGTCGGCACTCGGCAGCCCGTCCATAATTGTATATACCAGTGACCTAACCGTGGTTTTTTTTTCTTTCTTTATACATACATACTAGTTACGAGTATACTATCTCTTTATCAACCAGTCTATATATTAGCAGCAGACACAGTACAGTGCGGTAGTTCACGGCTGTGGCTACCTCTGTGTCGGCACTCGGCAGCCCGTCCATAATTGTATACTAGTATCCAATCCATCCATCTGCATTGTTTACCTGAGGTGCCTTTTAGTTGTGCCTATTAAAATATGGAGAACAAAAATGTTGAGGTTCCAAAATTAGGGAAAGATCAAGATCCACTTCCACCTCGTGCTGAAGCTGCTGCCACTAGTCATGGCCGAGACGATGAAATGCCAGCAACGTCGTCTGCCAAGGCCGATGCCCAATGGCATAGTACAGAGCATGTCAAAACCAAAACACCAAATATCAGTAAAAAAAGGACTCCAAAACCTAAAATAAAATTGTCGGAGGAGAAGCGTAAACTTGCCAATATGCCATTTACCACACGGAGTGGCAAGGAACGGCTGAGGCCCTGGCCTATGTTCATGGCTAGTGGTTCAGCTTCACATGAGGATGGAAGCACTCAGCCTCTCGCTAGAAAACTGAAAAGACTCAAGCTGGCAAAAGCACCGCAAAGAACTGTGCGTTCTTTGAAATCCCAAATCCACAAGGAGAGTCCAATTGTGTCGGTTGCGATGCCTGACCTTCCCAACACTGGACGTGAAGAGCATGCGCCTTCCACCATTTGCACGCCCCCTGCAAGTGCTGGAAGGAGCACCCGCAGTCCAGTTCCTGATAGTCAGATTGAAGATGTCAGTGTTGAAGTACACCAGGATGAGGAGGATATGGGTGTTGCTGGCGCTGGGGAGGAAATTGACCAGGAGGATTCTGATGTTGAGGTGGTTTGTTTAAGTCAGGCACCCGGGGAGACACCTGTTGTCCGTGGGAGGAATATGGCCGTTGACATGCCAGGTGAAAATACCCAAAAAATCAGCTCTTCGGTGTGGAGGTATTTCACCAGAAATGCGGACAACAGGTGTCAAGCCGTGTGTTCCCTTTGTCAAGCTGTAATAAGTAGGGGTAAGGACGTTAACCACCTCGGAACATCCTCCCTTATACGTCACCTGCAGCGCATTCATAATAAGTCAGTGACAAGTTCAAAAACTTTGGGTGACAGCGGAAGCAGTCCACTGACCAGTAAATCCCTTCCTCTTGTAACCAAGCTCACGCAAACCACCCCACCAACTCCCTCAGTGTCAATTTCCTCCTTCCCCAGGAATGCCAATAGTCCTAGATGGGCCCGGTGTTTGTGTCGGCCACTAGGGTCGCTTATCTTACTCACACAGCTACCTCATTGCGCTTCTTTTTTTCTTTGCGTCATGTGCTGTTTGGGGAGGGTTTTTTGGAAGGGACATCCTGCGTGACACTGCAGTGACACTCCTAGATGGGCCCGGTGTTTGTGTCGGCCACTAGGGTCGCTAATCTTACTCACACAGCTACCTCATTGCGCCTCTTTTTTTCTTTGCGTCATGTGCTGTTTGGGGAGGGTTTTTTGGAAGGGCCATCCTGCGTGACACTGCAGTGCCACTCCTAGATGGGCCCGGTGTTTGTGTCGGCCACTAGGGTCGCTTATCTTACTCACACAGCGACCTCGGTGCAAATTTTAGGACTAAAAATAATATTGTGAGGTGTGAGGTATTCAGAATAGACTGAAAATGAGTGGAAATTATGGTTTTTGAGGTTAATAATACTTTGGGATCAAAATGACCGCCAAATTCTATGATTTAAGCTGTTTTTTAGGTTTTTTGGAAAAAAACACCCGAATCCAAAACACACCCGAATCCGACAAAAAAAATTCGGTGAGGTTTTGCCAAAACGCGGTCGAACCCAAAACACGGCCGCGGAACCGAACCCAAAACCAAAACACAAAACCCGAAAAATTTCCGGCGCTCATCTCTAATGTTTATACCAACTAAATAAGTTATTCTA
Organism: Pseudophryne corroboree; assembly: GCF_028390025.1. Classification (NCBI taxonomy): domain Eukaryota; kingdom Metazoa; phylum Chordata; class Amphibia; order Anura; family Myobatrachidae; genus Pseudophryne; species Pseudophryne corroboree. The sequence continues at coordinate 102,913,059 of NC_086451.1, read as the reverse complement.
GTTAGTATACATGATAGATGGTTAGATAGAGAAGAACTCTGTGATACAAATGGTCAAGCTAATTTTGATTATGTCAATATAAGGTGCATTTCTCTGCTTATTGATTTGTGAGTGGCATCAGAAAAACTATTAAGGAGAGTGCCACTTTGGTATAATTATTACATTGTGTGTTATTGAGTCACAACAAGGATTTGTACGAGTTTACAACAACCCTTGTTTACTTTCACATATATATATTTCATATATGTTAAGTGTTTGTTCGTCTGAAAGTGAGTCCACACATAAAAGTTAAGTTTTACATTTTTTTTTAGATATTTGTAAAGAGTGCCCAACAAAAAAGAGATTTCTTTTCTTTTTTTCTACATATCTAGTTTTAACTCTTGGGAGCACCACCGGGTCTCTAATTATGATTGGTGTATCATAGTGATACTTGTATTAGTACTTATTATAACATATCATACAGTATTTTACTGTCGTTATTCCGGTCTTGAAATATTGATATTCACCTATTAACGAGGTGACTATACCAGTGTACCTACCTACCACCCTTTTGCTTTTTCTATTTCTTAAAGGACTCTATGGCTTATTCAAAGGTGGATGCAGAAGTGTTGGTCGCCCCTCTGTGACTTTGGGCCTCATTCTGATTTGGAAGTAAAGCACCTGGCTAAATCTATGGAGCAGATTAACATGTGCAGACAAATTTAGACTTGTTTGGGGTATGTCCAAACTTGTCAGAGGCAGGTAATTTTCTAATGAAAAGCTGCTAGTTCTACCAGGGATGGGCCCCCGGGTAGGCAGGGCCTGGGACTTCGGTCCCGGCAGTCCCCCCTGATGTTAGTCCTGCCCATTATTCTATAGCAAGCAGATCCAGGGCTATGTATATCAATTAACAAACAGGTGCTGACTGACCACGTCAGGCTGGGTATCATCACGCCAGCACCCATTGTAGCATCAGTCCTCCAGTGTCAGACTGTGTCTCCCCTGCACTATATGGACCCCTGGCCCAAGCCTCTCCTTTCAGCAACTTCAGCACCCACAAACCTCCGGAGCCAACTGGAGACAGTGATCTGTCTGGCCAGTCAACAAGCAGGGAGCAGTGTCCAGGAGGAGGAAGACGCTGGTGGAACCTTTACGATGACATCACCCGCAACTTGAGCCCGTGGCTTCACCTTCCCAATGAGGCTGCTGTGGAAGTCAGCAAGTTGCAGCACTGGGGCCAGCCACAAAGGGAGCACCAGGCGAGGGTAAGTAAGTGCTGACTCAGGGGGACTCGGAGACCAGCAGGGGGTTCTGACTGTGGGAGCTCCGGAAGACATGTCCGGCTGAGAACTCAGCAACGCCCCTCTTCCCTTCTCTACATAGTATCTCTAGTCCCTGGTAGGCATCTTTTAGTGTGTTTGGGCTAATCTGGAGAACCACTAGATGGATTTTAATGTTTCATACGCCTAAGCCTTTCTTGACAAAAAGTGTGAACCGCATTAAAATCCGTCCAGTGGTTTTCGAGATAAGACCGAACAAACAAACAGACATCAACCAGAACTTTATTTTATACTACAGTATGTAGAGATTTAAACTACAGCACTGAGCTTTAATTTATAAAATGTATCAAAATCTTTTTGTTTTGTTACCTTGGAAAGTTTGGCTACAGAATTTCTTTTGCACTGCAGAACAACTTTTATGACCTAAGTTCAAATTGTGTGAACCCTATTAACAAGATAATTTATGAGGGTTTAGAAAGTCAACTATTTTTATTTGCCATAGCGTATTTTTTCATAGCTTTAATTTTGTAGACCAAGAGATATATTTACTAAAATGTCTAAAGCAGGCAAGTAGTAGTGTTGCCCATAGCAACCAATCAAATTCTACTTCTTAATTTCTAAGATGCAATAGACAATGATACAGTATAATCTTTAATGTACTGCTGACTAACATCACCTTATAGATAAGCATTAGAGATGTATGCTGACCTTCGTGTTTTGGTTTTGGTTTAGGATCTTTATTAATTTTGTGTTTTGTCTTTTGACAAACCCACTCTTACGTGTTTTGGTTTTGAATATGTATTCTTTTTTAAAAATGCTAAAAACTGCTACTATCATGCAATTTGGGCCTATTTTATTCATACAGTATTATGAACCTCAATAACAATAATTCCCAGTCATTTCCGCTCAGTTTTGATAACCTCACAGCTCATAATATTATTTTCATCCAGTTTAGAGCAAAAGGTTACACTGAGCTAGCTGGCTGTCTAAGCTAAGCGACATCAGTGGTGGTGGTGGTGGATGGCGGCAGCAGCATTTAGCACAAAATGCCAGCTCACAGGCCGGCCACTCTCTTAGTGCCGGATTAAGCCTTGGGAGAGCCCAGAGCACTTAAGATAGGGGGTCCGGAGGAAAGGGGGATATATATTGGATTATATATACCTCCCAACGTGACCCATTCCAGGAGGGACAAAATGCTCTACAACTGGACGTCCATCTTAATATATGATTGGCATCACCTGTTTTGCACTATTTCATTGATAAAAAAAAAAGGTATTTCAACACAGGAGGTTGCAAATATAAATTAAGAGGAAAGTCCAGGTAGAGAGCATTTTATCCCTCCTGGAATGGTTCATGTTACGAGGTATGGATTGTGTTTATTAAATTTAAACCAGTGATGTATGTTAGATTTATATTAATAGTTTAATAAAGCCTGGGTACTTTTTATAGCTCCACCTAATGGAAAGATTATTTTATAAAGCTTTCCTGTAGTGGAACAAAGACAACTTAAACATCCTTAAAATACACATAGAAAAAAAATCTGTACTATACTTTATCTTTCAAGAATGCAACAGCAGCAGCCCCTGTATTACTTACACACTGGTACAGGACTCAGAAGGACTGTGTGTGTGTGTGTGTGTGTGTGTGTGTGTGTGTGTGTGTGTGTGTGTGTGTGTGTGTGTGTGTGTGTGTCTCTCTAGACCCGAATGCTGTCATTGGATAACAGGTTAAACTGTACCAGACACCCAGGCAGGAAGGAGAAGCTTTAATCCCTGGGTCATTTACAGCTCTCTCCGCCCTCCTATTTCTCCTCTGGGTTTGAAGCTCCATCGGAAACCTGATACTCCTGTGTCTCTGCCTGTAGTACAAACTTTCCTGCTCACATTCTGGCTGCCTGGTTCTGCTGCTGCACAAGAGGCAGAGCTAGTGATATCAGTGTGCTCTGGACAGGGGCCTCTCCCCTCCCTTAATCTGTTACTCTCTGTATAACTGGCTTCACTAAGAGTCAACCTGTTCAAAAAACTACGGAATGTCATAGCAAGACTCTCCTGAGGATTTGTAATTTCCTATAACACGTAACATTGTGAGAGCATTGCAATTGGGTGAATTTGAACACGTTCCATGTTTTGCCCACACAATAAACTTGGTGGTTCCGAATTTTTTTTAAACTGACAGGGGCATGCAGGAGATTCTATCTGTGGACAGAAAAATATCTCGTCATTTCGGCATTCATTCAGCAACGGCATTTAGAAGATTGCAGCAGCTGCAAGCACAGTTCCATTTGCCATGCCACCAACTGAAGCAAGAGGTAGTGACCAGGTGGAATTGCACCCTTTTTTATGATTCAGCAATTGGAGGAACAGCAACAAGCCATCAAAATCTACAGAAGAAGCTATAACATAGGATGAGGAGGGGGAATGTATCTTACTCCAGCACGCTGGAGAATACTCTCGATTTGATGCAAGCTATTGAAATCATTTGAAGTAGCAACTGAAGAAACGTGAAAAAAGAATCATGTTCATAAAAATTAACTGCAAACTCTGTGAGGAAGACCTTTTCCAGTCAATGAAACAACGAGACTTCTATAATGGTGGATTCCAGTGTTTGTAATTTTTTTTATTTTTCAGCACTAAACTTTCCCTTTATTAAATGTGATTTTTTTTTTTTTTAGCATTGTGAAGTATACTTTTAATTAGAGATGAGCGGGTTCAGTTCGTCAAGATCCGAACCCCCCCAAACTTCACGTGTTTTACACGGGTCCGAGGCAGCCTCGGATTTCCCGACTTGCTTGGTTAACCCAAACGAGGCCGAACGTCATCATCCCGCTGTCAGATTCTCGCGAGATTCGTATTCCATATAAAGAACCATGCGTTGCCACCATTTTCACTCGTGCATTGTAGATTGAGCGGAGAGGACGTGGCTACGTTCTCTGCCTGAAAAGCTCAATATCTGTGCTCAGTGTACTGCATTGTGGAGACCACTACTATAGTAGTACAGTACAGTAGGCCATTGCTGTATCTTGCAGATCCGTGTCAGACTCAGTTCTAGTATCCTGATCAGTGCTCAATATCTGCTGCATTGTTGTGTGACCAGTATATAGTAGTACAGTGCAGCATTTTGGTGACCACCAGTATATAGTATTACAGTACAGTAGGCCATTGCTGTATCTTGCAGCTCTGCGTCACTTCAAGTATCCATATCTGTGCTGCATTGTTGTGAGCAGTATATAGTAGTACAGTGCAGCATTTTGGTGACCAACCAGTATATAGTAGTACAGTACAGTACAGTAGGCCATTGCTGTATCTTGCAGCTCTGTGTCACTTCAAGTATCCATATCTATGCTGCATTGTTGTGGGCAGTATATGGTAGTACAGTGCAGCATTTTGGTGACCACCAGTATATAGTAGTACAGTACAGTAGGCCATTGCTGTATCTTGCAGCTCTGTGTCGCTTCAAGTATCCATATCTGTACTGCATTGTTGTGGGCAGTATATAGTAGTACAGTGCAGCATTTTGGTGACCACCAGTATATAGTAGTACAGTACAGTAGGCCATTGCTGTATCTTGCAGCTCTGTGCCACTTCAAGTATCCATATATGTGCTGCATTGTTGTGAGCAGTATATAGTAGTACAGTGTAGCATTTTGGTGACCAGTATATAGTAGTACAGTACAGTAGGCCATTGCTGTATCTTGCAGCTCTGTGTCACTTCTAGTATCCATATCTGTGCTGCATTGTTGTGAGCAGTATATAGTAGTACAGTGCAGCATTTTGGTGACCACCAGTATATAGTAGTGCAGTACAGTAGGCCATTGCTGTATCTTGCAGCTCTGTGTCACTTCAAGTATCCATATCTGTACTGCATTGTTGTGGGCAGTATATAGTAGTACAGTGCAGCATTTTGGTGACCACCAGTATATATATAGTAGTACAGTTCAGTAGGCCATTGCTGTATTTTGCAGCTCTGTGCCACTTCAACTATCCATATATGTGCTGCATTGTTGTGAGCAGTATATAGTAGTACAGTGTAGCAATTTGGTGACCACCAGTATATAGTAGTACAGTACAGTAGGCCATTGCTGTATCTTGCAGCTCTGTGTCACTTCTAGTATCCATATCTGTGCTGCATTGTTGTGAGCAGTATATAGTAGTACAGTGCAGCATTTTGGTGACCACCAGTATATAGTAGTACAGTACAGTAGGCCATTGCTGTATCTTGCAGCTCTGTGTCACTTTTCAAGTATCCATATCTGTGCTGCATTGTTGTGAGCAGTATATAGTAGTACAGTGCAGCATTTTGGTGACCACCAGTGTATATATATAGTAGTACAGTACAGTAGGCCATTGCTGTATCTTGCAGCTCTGTGTCACTTCAAGTATCCATATCTGTGCTGCATTGTTGTGAGCAGTATATAGAAGTACAGTGCAGCATTTTGGTGCCCAACAGTATATAGTAGTACAGTACAGTAGGCCAATGCTATTGATATAATAATATTACTGGCATATAATTCCACACATTAAAAAATGGAGCACAAAAATATGGAGGGTAAAATTGGGAAAGATCAAGATCCACTTCCACCTAGTGCTGAAGCTGCTGCCACTAGTCATGGCAGAGACGATTCAATGCCATCAACGTCGTCTGCCAAGGCCGATGCCCAATGTCATAGTAGAGAGCATGTAAAATCCAAAAAACAAAAGTTCAGTAAAATGACCCAAAAATCTAAATTAAAAGCGTCTGAGGAGAAGCGTAAACTTGCCAATATGCCATTTACAACACGGAGTGGCAAGGAACGGCTGAGGTCCTGGCCTATGTTCATGGTTAGTGGTTCAGCTTCAGATGAGGATGGAAGCAATCATTCTCCCGCTAGAAAAAGGAAAAGAGTTAAGATGGCAAAAGTACAGCAAAGAACTGTGCGTTCTTCTAAATCACAAATCCCCAAGGAGAGTCCAATTGTGTCGGTTGCGATGCCTGACCTTCCCAACACTGGACGGGAAGAGGTGGCTCCTTCCACCATTTGCACGCCCCCTGCAAGTGCTGGAAGGAGCACCCACAGTCCAGTTCCTGATATTCAAATTGAAGATGTCACTGTTGAAGTACACCAGGATGAGGATATGGGTGTTGCTGGCGCTGAGGAGGAAATTGACAAGGAGGAATCTGATGGAGAGGTGGTTTGTTTAAGTCGGGCACCCGGGAAGATACCTGTTGTCCATGGGATGAATATGGCCATTGACATGCCTGGTCAAAATACCCCAAAAAATCACCTCTTCGGTGTGGAATTATTTCAACAGAAATGCGGACAACTGGTGTGAAGCTGTGTGTTGCCTTTGTCAAGCTGTAATAAATAGGGGTAAGGACGTTAACCACCTAGGAACAGCCTCCCTTATACATCACCTGGAGCGCATTCATCAGAAGTCATTGACAAGTTCAAAAACTTTGGGTGACAGCGGAAGCAGTCCACTGACAACTAAATTCCTTCTTCCTCTTGTACCCAAGCTCCCAGTGCAAACCACACCACCAACTCCCTCAGTGTCAATTTCCTCCTTAGACAGGAACGCCAATAGTCCTGTAGGCCATGTCACTGGCAAGTCTGACGAGTCCTCTCCTGACTGGGATTCCTCCGATGCATCCTTGAGTGTAACGCCTACTGCTGCTGGCGCTGCTGTTGTTGCTGCTGGAAGTCGATCATCATCCCAGAAGGGAAGTCGGAAGACCACTTGTACTACTTCCAGTAAGCACTTGACTGTCCAACAGTCCTTTGCCAGGAAGATGAAATATCACAGCAGTCATCCTGTTGCAAAACGGATAACTCAGGCCTTGGCAGCTGTGTTGGTCTTAGACGTGCGTCCAGTATCCTCCGTTAGTTCACAGGTACTTAGAGAATTTCTTGAGGTAGTGTGTCCCCGGTACCAAATGCCATCTAGGTTCCACTTCTCTAGGCAGGCGATACCGAGAATGTACACAGACGTCAGAAAAAGAGTCACCAGTGTCCTAAAAAATGCAGTTGTACCCAATGTCCACTTAACCACGGACATGTGGACAAGTGGAGCAGGGCAGACTCAGGACTATATGACTGTGACAGCCCACTGGATATATGTATTGCCTCCCGCAGCAACAACAGCAGCGGCGGCACCAGTAGCAGCATCTCGCAAACGCCAACTCGTTCCTAGGCAGGCTACGCTTTGTATCACCGCTTTCCAGAAGAGGCACACAGCTGACAACCTCTTACGGAAACTGAGGAACATCATCGCAGATTGGCTTACCCCAATTGGACTCTCCTGGGGATTTGTGACATCGGACAACGCCACCAATATTGTGCGTGCATTACATCTGGGCAAATTCCAGCACGTCCCATGTTTTGCACATACATTGAATTTGGTGGTGCAGAATTTTTTTTTAAAACGACAGGGGCATGCAAGAGATGCTGTCGGTGGCCCGAAGAATTGCGGGCCACTTTCGGCATTCAGCCACCGCGTGCCGAAGACTGTAGCACCAGCAAACACTCCTGAACCTGCCCCGCCATCAGCTGAAGCAAGAGGTGGTAACGAGGTGGAATTCAACCCTCTATATGCTTCAGAGGATGGAGGAGCAGCAAAAGGCCATTCAAGCCTATACATCTGCCTACGATATAGGCAAAGGAGGGGGAATGCACCTGACTCAAGCGCAGTGGAGAATTATTTCAATGTTGTGCAAGGTTCTGCAACCCTTTGAACTTGCCACACGTGAAGTCAGTTCAGAAACTGCCAGCCTGAGTCAGGTCATTCCCCTCATCAGGCTTTTGCAGAAGCAGCTGGAGCGATTGAAGGAGGAGCTAAAATGGAGCGATTCCGCTAGGCATGTGGGACTTGTGGATGGAGCCCTTCATTCGTTTAACCAGGATTCACGAGTGGTCAATCTGTTGAAATCAGAGCACTACATTTTGGCCACCGTGCTCGATCCTAGGTTTAAAGCCTGCGTTGTATCTCTCTTTCCGGCAGACACAAGTCTGCAGATGTTCAAAGACCTGCTGGTGAGACACTTGTCAAGTCAAGCGGAACGTGACCCGCTAACAGCTCCTCCTTCATTTTCTACCGCCACTGGAGCTGCCAGGAAAAAGATCAGATTTCAAAACCACCCGCTGGCGGTGATGCAGGGCAGTCAGGAGCGAAAACTGACATCTGGTCCGGACTGAAGGACCTGCCAATGATTACTGACATGTCGTCTACTGTTACTACATATGATTCTGTCAACATTGAAAGAATGGTGGAGGATTATATGAGTGACAGCATCCAAGTAGGCACGTCAAACAGTCCGTACGTATACTGCCAGGAAAAAGAGGCAATTTGGAGGCCCTTGCACAAACTGGCTTTATTTTACCTAAGTTGCCCCCCCTCCAGTGTGTACTCCGAAAGAGTGTTTAGTGCAGCCGGTCACTTTGTCACCGATCGGTGTACGAGGTTACTTCCACAAAATGTGGAGAAGATGATGTTCATCAAAATGAATTATAATCAATTCCTCCGTTGGAGACATTTACCAGCAATTGCCTCCAGAAAGTACACAGGGATCTGTGATGGTGGATTCCAGTGGGGACAAATTAATACTCTGTGAGGAGGGGGATGTACACAGTGAAAGGGGTGAGGAATCGGAGGATGATGATGAGGTGGACATCTTGCTTCTGTAGAGCCAGTTTGAGCATGGAGAGATTGATTGCTTCTTTTTTTGGTGGGGGCCCAAACCAACCAGTCATTTCAGCCACATTCGTGTGGCAGACCCTGACGCTGAAATGATGGGTTTGTTAAAGTGTGCATGTCCTGTTTATACAACATAAGGGTGGGTGGGAGGGCCCATGGAAAATTCCATCTTGCACCTCTTTTTTAATTTATCTTTGCATCATGTGATGTTTGGGGCCAATTTTTTTAAGTGCCATCCTGTCTGACACTGCAGTGCCACTCCTAGATGGGCCAGGTGTTTGTGCCGCCCACTTTGGTCGCTAAGCTTAGTCATCCAGCGACCTCGGTGCAAATTTTAGGACTAAAAATAATATTGTGAGGTAGTCAGAATAGACTGGAAATGAGTGGAAATTATGGTCATTGAGGTTAATAATACTATAGGATCAAAATTACCCCCAAATTCTATGATTTAAGCTGTTTTTGAGGGGTTTTTGGAAAAAAAACACCTGAATCCAAAACACACCCGAATCTGAAAAAAAAATTTAAGGGAGATTTTGCCAAAACGCGCCCGAATCCAAAACACGGCCGCGGAACCGAATCCAAAACCAAAACACAAAACCCGAAAAATTTCCGGTGCACATCTCTAGTTTTATTTTTAGGTGCCCTCTTTTAAACCCTCTATGCCCTTGAGCCGAGGCTTTAGTTTATAATGAAGTACTAATGTACGTACTAATATCATGATCGTCATGACAGCACTAGTACTTGGTTGCTGCTCCTTCTCTTCTATTGGCTGATCATGATCCATATTGACGCAGTGTTTATATTTATTAACGCAGTGGGGCACAGCACTTACTGGGCTTTATTGAACCCACTCAACAAGTTGTACAAAAAAAACTATTTTTTTTCTGTCTGTTTTCCACAAATGATAACTTTGCCAAAAACTTTTGTGGGCACCAGCGTGCACTATGCACCAATAAATGGTTAATGCTGCCCTATATGGATAGGCAGTGACAAAAAAACACCACTCGGATATCCTCAGATCCATGAAGTTCGGACGGCTCAGTTTTCAGGAAACTGAGCCCACACATATCTAATAAGCATATTATAGCTCCCTGTGATATACTTTATGTTTAAACATTTTATTAGATGAAAGTAGATTACTTGCACAGAGGAGAAAAATTCAATATGTTTTCTAACAGGGTGTTCTGATCTGTGACTACCAACGTGCATTTCCATTCTTCCCCATTGTTTCTGGCTGCTACGCATTGATTGAATGTAAAATGAGCATAATATGTATGTATCATATATTGCTCCTTACAATCAATGATCACCTGTATAGTGGTGAGAGTTTCACAAAATAAATATGAAATTTACACTAAACCATTACTTTTTTTTAACGTCCCTTTAAATCGCATTTGTGCATTTGCATTTGTGTTAATGGTAATGCATATAATATTTTGAAAGTGTTCCATAGGGATAAAGTTAACATCAGACCTATTCAACTAACTTATGCACACTGTCATTTATAGTGGCTGCTTGTAAAGGTATTCCCATTATTAATATTGCTATTGATTCACAAGCCCAATCCTTTATAGCAAACAGTAAACCAAAATAAGAGGAGCATTGGACCGGAGTCACCTTGTTATGGAATCACCATGCACAGTGCATACCTACATAATCAGAAATGCAATTACCATTTATAACCTCTGCCTTTGTGTGGCAGCTTGATATTGCTAGCCATTAGCATGCATTATATGGGAGATCCAGGTTGCCCAGGAATGGATCATTGGACACTAAGTGCTGTTCCAATTTCCAGTCTCAGGATAGATTACTTGAGCTAGGAAATGAAATTATAAATTATTCACAAGCTAGCCCTCCAGAGACTGCATTACAAGTTCAATGAGAAATACACCTATTCAGACCTGTTGGCCTTATGGCAGCATATGCATGAGAAAATTAATTGAATCACATGTGGCAAAAAGCTGGGATTTCATCTAGAAACAGAATTCATTTTCATGTTGTAAATCCTTCAGGATATTAAAAGGTAAGTGTTCCCTTCTTTAATCCCTTTCCTGTACCTTACTTACTATGTGCACTTGGTACTTTAATGTTACACCCACGTGCTTAGATGCCCTACTCTGCACACAGGTAGGTGCATGCCTTCTATATTTATGAGACGCCAGTATAAACTTTGTTATTTTGTTATGAGTGCCTGATCCCTGTAATGATTGAAGAAGTTGCTAGCAAATACAATATATTGATTAACAGACTATTTTATCATTTCTATAAAGTATGTATCTTCCTAATGCTACGGTAGCAGAGATCTTCTTTTACATGACGTACTAGCACTCCTTCTTCATACTGCCAGCTTGGTACACAGTCATAATTGGCATTATAAAGAGGGTGGCAAAACCAGATTAATCATAGTCTTCAGCTTTAGCATCCCCTTTTACATGTGCTCATAGATACTCAAAGGAAGATGCTGGCCCAGCAAATATTGGAAACACTATGGCAAAAACAACTATTTTGCCTATCCTGGTGTATGTAAAGCAATCATGTTCAGAGAAATGTCCACAATACATAGAGATATAGCAATAACTTCAACGATAGGCAATAAACGGATCCAAATATCTGAGCAGGGGTCAATGTAGGTGGCAAGATAAATTGCCTAGAGACCTGGCAGAGGTAAGGACAGACAGCAATCAAGAATGGTCAGTATACATGAACAAGTTAGGGGAAGACAGAAGACAGCTTGATACACTGCTCCTATAATGTATACTGAGGTGTACAGCTGCCTGCTATGGATTCAGCTGTAGTTCAATCACATGGCTGCATTTCAGCTACTGTACCTGCCCAGCCACTACGAATTATTCATACTGTAGTCCACTATTGGCTGATGAGAAAGAGCAGAATCACATGTTGGTGCATTACTGCACCTATAGCACATGATAACACCTTCCTTGAGGAGAGGTTAATTAACTACTACAATGTTTTTATTCTGTAACTGCCTATGAAAATTGATCTTAAAACTTTTAGCATGTACTGCCTCAGAAGTTTAGAGAAGTATGGATGGTGTAATGGTTAACATTATATTCCTACAGCACTGAGGCCATGGGTTTTATTTCCGCAATGGTCCAAACTGTGTGCAGTTTGTATATATTCCCTATGCTTGCATTGGATTCTTCCTCCCACGATACAAAAATTAACCCTATTGTAGAAGTGTGAGCATGTACATGTGTTTAGGGCAGATTAGATGTGCCAACTGGTTCTTATCTGCAATAAAAAAAAAATATGTTTCTGTGAAGTTCACTAAAACCTAATGGACCTTATCCTTTCCAACTGACTAACTAATGAAGGTGTCTCCTAGATCGCTGGTTTTCACTCCAACCCTCAAGTGCTCCCAGCAGTTAATGTTTTGAGGATTTCTGTCTATTGAAGCAGCAAACTAGATTAAGGGGTCTATTTACTAAAGCCCAGTACCCACGGGCCGATGCAGGAGAGATGTGTGCTGAGAGAACCGCTCAGCACACATCTCTCCTGCCGCTCAGCACAGAGCGATCTGTGCTGAGCGTGCGGGGGGAGACGGGGGGGGGGGCGCTCACTTCACCCAGCGGGTGAAGTGAGCGACCCGCTAGATTGGCCTGCATGCAGGCCAATCTAGCAGCAGCGATAGCGATGTGAGGGGCCGCGCATCGCTATCGCTGAGGGGGCTACACACACACGGAGCGATCATGCTGATATTCTAAGCAATCTAGTCAGATTGCTTAAAATATCACTCCGTGAGTACCCCCCTTAAGCCTTGGAGAGAGATTAAGTAGACGGTGATAAAGTACCAGCCAACCAGTTCCTAACTGTCATTTTTCAAACACAGACTGTAATGTGGCAGTTAGGAGCTGATTGGCTGATACTTTACCTCCATGTACATTATCTCCATCTAAGGTTTAGTAAATAGACCCCTAACTCACTTATACAAAATGTATCCATTGAGGATGCAGATCTTCCTGTGCACATTCTGTGCACCCTGACCTGTGTTCCTCCTCCACTGTGTGCTCAGTTCCTGAAAACCTCTGCTACTCACAGCTTACCTGTCTGCGTTCCCATGTATCTATGTCCTTCCAAGGTCACAAACCAATGCCAGTACATCCTGCCACACATCGCATTCATAAAAATCGCATATGCACTAACATATGCAATTAGTATTGAAAAGGACAGTTCTTCCAATAAGAGCTGTCTTTTGCAATAAGCACTGGTTACTTCACTTTCGGGTTTCAGTCCCAGGAGTCCCTCTGATTATGAACAGTGGGACACGGGTGGTGGTGAGAGGGAGCCGATTGGTTCCCCCTCAGAGCACAATGAGGAAAGAAGCCCATAGGCTTCTATAGAGTAATGAAAGCAAATGCTGGAGTTACTCTCCTCAACTAAGCTTGGAATTGCCAGGCTTGGTACATATGGGAAATGCGGCCAAGGCACAAAAACTGACTTGTTGTGCATTCATATGGTATCCGGATGAATCATAGTAAATAGATAGACAGTCAAGAGGTCAACACCAGATGACTAACAGTCAATAATTGTTGACATGGACTTAGGTCAATGGTTCGAAATGTTCAAATAGTCAACACAGAAAAAATTGACACATGATTTTCCATGATTTTTAGGGTTTAGGTTAGGGTTAGACTTAGGTTTGTGGTTAGGTTTAGTCACTTGGGGAAGAGATAGGGTTAGGATGCCAGAAGTAAAAGTTAGACCAGAGGTTCTCAAGCGCGATCCTCAAGCCTCCCCAACTGTCCAGGTTTTAGATGTATCCATGGCTCAGTACAGATGGTTAAATCAACTTGACTGCACTGCTAATTAATTCACCTGTGACCAAGCATGGATAAACTTAAAACCTGGACTGTTGGAATGTCTTGAGGACCGTGTTTTAGAACCTCAGGGTTAGGCACTTGGTGGAGGCTTAAAGTTAAGCTGCGTAAGGGGATGGTTAGGGATAGGCAGTAGGGGGAGGGTTAGGGATAGGAACTAGGGGTAGAATTAGGTTTAGGGTTAGTAACAGGATTAAATAACAAAACAAAAAAAATATGTCAACCTTTTCTGTGTCGACCATTTGAACCTGTCAACCTTTTGACCCTGTTGACCTATTGACTGTTGACCATCTGGTGTTGACCTACTCTCTATGTGCTGTCAATCTTTTAATCCACAGCCATTCACAGTTGCTGCCAGTTATTCTCCTTTCTCTTTCTTGTCTGTAATAATTTATTAATTTAAATAGGTTTAAGGAACATTGTGGAATGTAGGATATTGTTTTGTTTTGATGGCTGTAAAGACCTGGAATGCAGAAGAGATACTCTGAAATAATAAACAGGTCAAAAATCTGTATTTCTGTAAATTGTTCTGGGAATACAATTGTAGTTCTTTGCTGTGAAAAGGTCATCTTTTCCATTGGCACTTCCCTGCAAGTGATACTGCTGTTCAAGCATGCACAAATCACATTGTAGTTTGACATATTATAGTTTGGCATATGGCTGCAAATGATGACAATGTATAAATTTACAATGTCATAGATCCAAGGTGGAATCAGTTGACTTAGAAATTAAATTATTCTGTGACACTCAGCATGACAGGTCTGTAGATGCTCAATTTGCCAAACTATTGCTAAACTCACTAAAGTTTTTTTGCATGCAATGTCGATGTTGAATGCAGTAGAGCATTTTATTGCCACTGTGCACCTTCCAAAGCCACACCATGCACGCTCTTTCATTGATTTGTGATAGCGCACGCACAGCAGAATTATTCACAAAGTGAGTGATCAATACTCAGCATTTGAAAGTGGTAATGGGGGTGACTAGAAAAAATCAGGTGTGTCATGACCATTTTCTGGTTGCCGGGTTGACCACTGCAAATTTGTTTGAAGCTGGGGAGGTCCCAATGTGTTAGGACAGCCGCTCAGTCTGAGACAGGCTAAGCTGCCTTGACAATAAAACACCAGACAATAACCCCCTATGCTACAGTAATGATTATGAATTCCAGGGATGGGAAGGATTTCCTCCATCCTGACTTCAGTAATCTCAGGGGTACACATTTAAAAGAGGGGAGTCCCCGCTTTCAAATAATGTGGCCTCCTAGTGGTTATTGCCATGTGATCACCATACAATATCACACTACAAAACAAAAATACTAGTAGAGTCAGGAGATGGGGAGGACACTAACCATAACTGATCATGGAACTTATACACTCGAGGTCACACTCATTTGAAAAAAAAAGTCTATTCTTTCAAAATATGTGCCCCTTTAGTAGTTATTTCTTAACACCAGACAATAACACCCTACACTACACAAAAACCTTAAGAAGTCTAGAGATGGGGGAGGGGATTCTAATGCCCAGATCGTCTTCCTCCTGGCTTCAATAAAGTTCAGGATGATCTCATCTAATGGGGTAACGTGTGTAGTTTTCAACACTGTATCCTTTGCTAAGAGATTATGCCTACACTTTTTATGCTTTATCATTTTCAAGTGAATTTTTTATTATGAAACCTATGTCTAGAATATTGCTTTTTGATTTTTGGAAAAGTTGATTACTACCAAACCAAGAACCACAAAGTATTTTTTGATGGTGGGTAGAAAAAAAATACACAAATTATTTGTACAGTAGTTCACTTTCTTATCATTACAAAATGGCCATTTTAGGTAAATGACTGCCAATGACAAGATGTCCCTCGATGTTCACTACAGGACACTATTTTGTTGTGGCCAGGGGCATAAGAAATGCGTGTGGATCACTGGGTCGATCTTGAAAAGGTCATCAGTGTCTAGGTCAACCCCAAAAGGTTACTATTCCCAATCATAGTCCACATGGATGGTAAAATACGAAAAAGTTGGAAAAATTAAAAGAAAAAGAATTGTAAAAACACTCATGTCGACCATATGCTATGTCGACTGTCAACCATTACCATAACAACCTTTTGACTATGTGGACCTAATGCTTGTCATCCATTAGTGGTTGACCTATTGACTGTCAACCTTATTACTGTTGATCTATCATCTGGATAGCCTAAGAAACAGCAAGCTGCAAATATTGGAATCGGTGGTAGATTTACCTTGATATCCAAAACACAAAGCTGTCCTTTCAGTTGTGCCTGGGGATATGAAAATTAAACAGCAAACTGCAGATACAGGTGCTGGCAGGAGGGACAGACAAAAAAAACCCAATGCTGGATGACACTGCAAGACAGAGAGAAAGAGAGAGAGAGAGAGAGAGAGAGAGAGAGAGAGAGAGAGAGAGAAAGAGATACAGATCATCAGGAGAGACAGAGACCCAGCCCAGCGGGGTGATGGAACAGGAGGGACAATTGTGTGAAGGGGAGCTGTGACCAGTGCTGTGTGGGTGTGGCCAACGCAATGTTGGCATGTACAAACCAATACACCATCAGCCCCAATATCTCCCTAAGGGGGAGATGTGCTAAGCCTTGGAGAGTGATGAGTTGGAGAGAGATAAATAACCAGCCAATCAGTTCTTAATTGACATGTTACAGGCTCTTGGGGCGATGTACTATGCCTTCAAGAATAATAAAGTATCAGTCAATCCAGGGCTTGCAAAATAAATCTTATGGCCAGGTACATTGATATCTCTGGGGGCCCCCTCAACCACCTTCAACCATGTCCAGGTTATTGCAGCAATTAGGCATAGGCCCTCTTGCCTTATCAAAATTCTGGTCCCCTATCATCATCCGAATGCTAGGGTCAGGGTAAATGGGACTCTCTCTCCCCTGGTGTTTATACAGTACTACACACAGAGGCTTTAGCTGGGGCAATATCATTAAGCTGAACCCAAACATCTGTGGAATTCAGGAAAAAAGAAGGTGTACAACCCACCTCTGTACTACAACTATTGGGTGAAGATTATTACTTGGGTTATGTAGACCTGTTAATGAACATGTAAGTGAATGGGCTAGCGTGATGGAAGAAATTAACCAAATAAAAGTTGAGTCTGAAAAGTCACTGTTCATAAGTCCATCTTATTATGAGTCCAATCTTCCTGTGATGTCTATCCTGGATATTGTTGCACCTCAGAATGGTGAGGAAGTTCTAGAGTTCAGTAACCCCCAGGAAAGGGGGAGAAGGAACCAATCGTATGGTAAGTCTCAATTAAGTGGGAAATCCTACAATTCAATGGAGCTGGAGAAGGTTGGACGGGTGTGAGGATGTGCATACCGTACTCACATGTAAACGTGCAGTTAACCTCTTATAAAGGTATCTTTTCCAATGCGGTTCCCTGCAGACCGTCTTTAACCATTAATTGGCAATTTTACCCATGTTCGATGTTTCTCATAAAAGGGAGAGGAGAAGAGAAAAAGATTAAAGGAGAGAAAAAAAGAGAGAGAAGAAGAGAAAAAAGGGTTCTGTGGAATCCAGGCCGGGCCTTCGATATACAAACTTGCACTCTATGCAGAAGATCTTTAGCTCTAATAACTAATCCCATTGTGTCTCTTCCTTCTTGTCACTCACCGCGGGCAGCGGCGGCCGCGCTTGTCCCTGCGGGTGACCTGGTCTGCCCGGCGCCTCTCTTCTCCCGGCGATCTCCGGTTCCAGCGGCGGGTCGGCGCGTTCCTCCGGCGGCTTCCCGGAGCGAGGGCGCCGCCATCATAGTGAGGTCAAGGAGGCGGAGCAGGACTGACGTCACCTGCCTGCTCCGCCAATCAGGCAAGGGCGGGGAATTCAAAACCAGACGCCGGGCAGAGATCCGGTGCCTGAGTATCTTCGTTTCTCCCGCAGAAGCTGTAATTCCAGAGCTCCCACGTTCCTGTGACCTCCGTGCCTCCAAGCACCCTGTGCCTCCAAGCAGCTCCGTGCCTCCAAGCACCTCCGTGCCTCCAAGCACCTCCATGCCTCCAAGCACCCTGTGCCTCCAAGCACCTCCGTGCCTCCAAGCACATCCATGCCTCCAAGCACCCTGTGCCTCCAAGCACCTCCGTGCCTCCAAGCACCTCCGTGCCTCCAAGCACCTCCGTGCCTCCAGCACTTCAGTGCCTCCAGTGCCTCAGCATTCAGTCTCACTGTGCTCCCGGCACCTGTGTGTCTCAGTACCTGTACTACCAGCACCTCAGTGCCTCCAACACCACAGTGCCTCCAACACCACAGTGCCTCCAACACCTCAGTACCTCAGTATTCAGTATTTCTACAAGTCTTGTCTTTCAGGAAACCTTCAAGAATTCTTCCGTGCTTCCTGCCTGCCGTCTTAATCCTGCATGAGGAAGACCTACATCCGGCCATCTCTACTGCGACCCAGTAGCGGTTCCTCTTCCCGGTCATCGGAAGAAGCCCCGAGTCTACAACACTCCCAAATCAGGTCAGTGACAGTATACTCAGGCCAGATGGACGCGGGGAATCGGAACACGGACTCAAGTGCCATCCAGAATCTCGCTTCCCGAGTACAAAGTCAGGAAGCGGCGCAAGGCCAGGTGATGCAGTACCTCCAGCAGTTGTCCGGGCGTCTGGATCAGATTCAGGTGTCTCTAGCCTCTGTAATTCCGGCACCTGTTCCAGTAGTCGCACCAGTTGCCGTTGCCAGCAATGTTCAACCATCGGCCGGTATCACCCCACGCCTTCAGCTGCCTACTCCGTCCCGCTATAATGGGAATCCTAAAAATTGTCGCGGTTTCTTAAACCAATGCGAGGTACATTTCGAGCTACTTGCACACAACTTTCCTACAGACCGGTCCAAGGTAGCATATATTATTTCTCTGCTGGAAGGGTCTGCCTTGGATTGGGTGTCTCCATTATGGGAACGATCTGATCCCATGGTTTCCAACTATACTAACTTCATCACGTCCTTTCGAAGAATTTTCGACGAACCCGGCAGAATGACCACTGCTTCTTCCGACTTGCTCCGTGTTCGACAGGGCGCCCGTTCCGTGGGTCAGTACGTGGTTCATTTCCAGACCATTGCCTCCGAACTACGCTGGAATAATGATGCCCTGAGAGCTGCCTTCTGGAACGGTCTTTCCGACCGGCTGAAAGATGAGCTGGTTACTAGAGATCTGCCGGATCCATTAGAAGATTTGATTTCCCTTTGCGTCAAGGTGGATCTTCGGATGCAGGAGCGTGGAAGAGAACGTAGCCGTTCGGATCGTTCCAGGTTCCGGAATCCTACTCCTAGACCGGTGGCCTCACCTAGCTCGGACGAGCCCATGCAAATTAACCGATCCCGACTGTCTCCGGAAGAACGACAGCGTCGTCGTGAGGGTAAACTCTGCCTTTACTGTGGAGCCGCAGATCATTTTCTTAAATCTTGTAAATCCCGTCCGGGAAACGGGCAGGCCTAGCTTGTTCCGGAGGAGTCAAGCTGGGAGTTACGACAAAAGCTTCTCCAACTTCGGACTGTTTGCTTCCTGTAACTCTAGTCTCCGATTCAGTCTCCAAGTCTTGTGAAGCCCTGTTGGATTCCGGGGCTGCGGGGAACTTCGTATCTTCCTTCTGTGCCCAAAGCTTGGGTTTAAAGTTACGGCCTATCGAGCGGCCAATTTCACTGACGGCTATCAACGGGACTAGAATTTCCAAAGGTCTTATAATGTGGCGCACGGGGCCAGTTAAGCTGCAGGTCGGGGCTCTACATCAGGAAGGTCTGGAACTCTTGGTAATCCCAGAAATGCACCATGATCTGGTTCTTGGAATGCCTTGGCTAAAAAGTCATAATCCCCACATCGACTGGAAGTCTTCACAAATTCTGTCCTGGAGTTCCTTTTGTCACACTAATTGTCTCACTCCTGTTTGTCCACTCCGTGTCTCCTCCAAGACGGATGAAGAGCACATTCCGGAGGCGTATCAAGGGTACAAGGACGTATTTTCGGAACAAGCAGCTGATCTGTTACCACCTCATAGGCCTTGGGACTGCCCTATTGACCTTGTCCCAGGGAAGACGCCACCCCGTGGTCACACATATCCTCTGTCACTTCCCGAGACTCAAGCTATGTCGGAGTATATTAAGTCCAATCTGCTCAAGGGATTTATTCGCCCCTCTTCCTCCCCTGCTGGAGCGGGCTTCTTTTTCGTGAAGAAAAAGGATGGGGGGTTGAGACCATGCATCGACTACCGCGGCTTAAACGATATTACTATCAAGAATAAATACCCCTTGCCACTAATCACAGAGTTATTTGATAGGGTTCGTGGTGCCCGCATTTTTTCCAAACTCGACTTGAGGGGAGCTTATAATCTTATACGCATCCGAGAAGGGGATGAATGGAAGACTGCCTTCAATACCCGAGATGGGCATTACGAATACTTGGTGATGCCGTTCGGTCTCAGTAATGCTCCCGCTGTTTTCCAGGGATTTGTCAATGAAATCTTTCGTGACATGTTATATCAGAGTGTTGTGGTATATTTGGACGACATACTGATCTTTTCCAAGAATCTTGTCGAACACAGGACTCAAGTCAAAGAGGTGCTCCACCGTTTACGAGAGAATCATCTCTATGCCAAGCTTTCCAAATGTACCTTTGAAGTAACATCAATTCCGTTCCTCGGTTATATCATCTCGGGGACGGAGCTTCGCATGGATCCGGAAAAGCTGTCTGCCATTCGTGACTGTACTCAGCCTCTTTCTTTGAAAGCAATACAAAGGTTTCTGGGCTTTGCGCACTACTACAGGAAATTCATTAAGGGTTTCTCCACCATTGTTGCGCCCATTACTGCCCTGACGAGAAAGGGTTCTAATCCAAGTTTGTGGCCTCCGGAAGCCATTGAGGCTTTTTCCCACTTAAAGTTAGCTTTCATGACGGCTCCAGTTCTCCAACAACCAAATTTCGATGAACCTTTCTTCCTAGAGGTTGATGCATCTTCAGTCAGGGTTGGGGCTGTTCTCACTCAGTACTCCTCTGATAAGAAATGACATCCGTGTGGCTTCCATTCTCGTAAATTCTCTCCGGCCGAACGAAATTACACTATTGGAGACCAGGAACTCTTGGCAATTAAATCC
Source organism: Pseudophryne corroboree (assembly GCF_028390025.1). Taxonomy (NCBI): domain Eukaryota; kingdom Metazoa; phylum Chordata; class Amphibia; order Anura; family Myobatrachidae; genus Pseudophryne; species Pseudophryne corroboree. The sequence goes on along the minus strand of NC_086451.1, from coordinate 102,892,189 downwards.
GCCTTGGAAGAGTGGAGATATCTTTTGGAAGGGGCTAAACATGTGTTTACCATCTACACGGATCACAAAAATTTGTTGTACATCAAATCCGCACAATGCTTGAATCCTCGCCAAGCGAGATGGGCACTTTTCTTTTCTCGATTCTCGTTTGTTATCAAGTACCGGGCCGGGACTCTCAATATTAAAGCAGATGCGCTTTCCCGTTCACAAGCTTCCACAGACGAGGATGAATCTCCTGAGCGGGGTTTAATTCTAAATCCAGTTTCTGTCTCTGCTGCTTTTACTACTTCAGCTCCTCCTCCTGGAAGAATGTCCGTACCAGCTAGATTCCGGCCAAGAATACTACAGTGGGTCCATAACTCCAAGTTTTCCGGTCATCCCGGTGCCCAGAAGATGTACAAGTTTCTGCAAAGGTCTTACAGGTGGAACACCATGAGGAAGGATGTACAAGATTGCGTTAATTCTTGTCCACAATGTACACAACATAAATCTCCTCGTCTGCCTCCTGCAGGGTTACTTCGTCCTTTGCCTATCCCTGTGAGACCCTGACTTGCCCTGTTCCAAGGGTTGCAACACCGTTTGGGTAATCGTTGACCGTTTTTCGAAGATGGCACACTTCGTGCCTTTGATTGGTCTCCCGACAGCTCGGAAACTGGCTCTACTGTTCATCCAAGAACATTTTCGATTGCATGGGTTGCCACAAGAAATTGTTTCTGACCGTGGAGTACAGTTCACCGCCAGGTTTTGGAAAGCCCTCTGTTCAACTCTACAAATTAAACTTAAGTTTTCGTCCGCTTATCATCCCCAAACAAATGGTCAAACAGAACGAGTCAATCAAGATCTAGAGACTTTTCTTCGTTTGTATCTCTCTCCTTCACAGGACAACTGGGTGGAGTTGTTGCCTTGGGCGGAGTTTGCCCATAACCATTTGTTTCATTCTTCCACTGGGGAATCACCATTCTTCGTCAACTACGGGTTCCATCCACGTGTTCCAGAATTTCCAAGCCGTCCGATAGAAGAGGTTCCAGCTGTAACGTCCACTCTATGACACTTCGGACAAATTTGGAGAAAGGTTCATGCTAATCTTAAGAAGGTTTCAGTCCAGTACAAGTTCTTCGCAGAAAAGAAACGGCGAGCCGCACCTCAATATAAAGTTGGGGACAGGGTATGGCTGTCCACACGTAATCTCCGGTTGAAGGTGCCCACCATGAAGTTCGCTCCAAGGTTCATCGGTCCTTACCCTGTGCTACAAGTCTTAAATCCTGTGGTCTGTAAACTGGGTTTGCCTTCCCACCTTCGAATACCTAACGCCTTTCATGTTTCTCTACTCCGTCCCCTCATTCTGAATCGGTTCCACTCAGCATCCCCTAGGCCAACGTCTGTAGTGACAGAAGCTGGAGCGGAGTTTGAAATCAAAGCTATTCTTGACTCTCGTTATCTTCATAAAAAATTACAGTACTTGGTGGACTGGAAGGGTTATGGTACTAAGGAGAGAAGTTGGATTAAGGCTACTGAAGTAACGGCTCCTCGACTGGTTCGGATCTTCCACTCCAGACATCCAACTAAGCCCGGAAAGTGTCCAGGGGCCACTCCTGGAGGAGGGGGTACTGTCACTCACTGCGGGCAGCGGCGGCCGCGCTTGTCCCTGCGGGTGACCTGGTCTGCCCGGCGCCTCTCTTCTCCCGGCGATCTCCGGTTCCAGCGGCGGGTCGGCGCGTTCCTCCGGCGGCTTCCCGGAGCGAGGGCGCCGCCATCATAGTGAGGTCAAGGAGGCGGAGCAGGACTGACGTCACCTGCCTGCTCCGCCAATCAGGCAAGGGCGGGGAATTCAAAACCAGACGCCGGGCAGAGATCCGGTGCCTGAGTATCTTCGTTTCTCCCGCAGAAGCTGTGATTCCAGAGCTCCCACGTTCCTGTGACCTCCGTGCCTCCAAGCACCCTGTGCCTCCAAGCACCTCCGTGCCTCCAAGCACCTCCGTGCCTCCAAGCACCCTGTGCCTCCAAGCACCTCCGTGCCTCCAAACACCTCCGTGCCTCCAAGCATCTCATGCCTCCAAGCACCTCCGTGCCTCCAAGCACCTCATGCCTCCAAGCACCTCCGTGCCTCCAAACACCTCTGTGCCTCCAAGCACCTCCGTGCCTCCAAGCACCTCGTGCCTCCAAGCACCTCTGTGCCTCCAAACACCTCCGTGCCTCCAAGCACCTCGTGCCTCCAAGCACCTCCGTGCCTCCAAGCACCTCCGTGCCTCCAAGCACCTCGTGTCTCCAAACACCTCCGTGCCTCCAAGCACCTCAGTGCCTCCAAGCACCTCCGTGCCTCCAAGCACCCTGTGCCTCCAAGCACCTCCGTGCCTCCTAGCACCTCGTGCCTCCAAGCACCTCCGTGCCTCCAAGCATTCCGTGCCTCCAAGCACCTCCGTGCCTCCAAGCACCTCCGTGCCTCCAGCACTTCAGTGCCTCCAGTGCCTCAGCATTCAGTCTCACTGTGCTCCCGGCACCTGTGTGTCTCAGTACCTGTACTACCAGCACCTCAGTGCCTCCAACACCACAGTGCCTCCAACACCACAGTGCCTCCAACACCACAGTGCCTCCAACACCTCAGTACCTCAGTATTCAGTATTTCTACAAGTCTTGTCTTTCAGGAAACCTTCAAGAATTCTTCCGTGCTTCCTGCCTGCCGTCTTAATCCTGCATGAGGAAGACCTACATCCGGCCATCTCTACTGCGACCCAGTAGCGGTTCCTCTTCCCGGTCATCGGAAGAAGTCCCGAGTCCACAACACTCCCAAATCAGGTCAGTGACACTTCTCTTTGCTCACAATTTCAGAGGTTCATTAAATTACCCAATTACAAGATCATCTTTTCAAAATCGATTGCCAATGTCACCTCGGCAATTGTCATGGGATTGCAGCATGCCTTCCCTTTTTTGGCATTCCTCATATATTAAATACTTGGGTGTGTTTATCACATGTGATAAATCTGATCTAGTTAAATTGAATTTTGACACACTCCTTCGGACTGTTAATCTTGATTTGCAATGCTGGATCCCTTTATGGACTTCATAACTTGGGTGTATTAGCATTATTAAAATGAATATCCTTCCCAGACTACTTTACCTATTGCAGGCATTGCCCATGCAAATCCCTCCGGCCTTTTTTAAAGGTTTACGTAAGACAGTACAAGACTTCATATAGGGCAATAAAAGACAGAGATTTAAGAACAGTATCCTCTACAGATGTAAATATCAAAGAGGACAACAGCTCCCCAAGTTTTTGAAGTTTTTGAACTATTATCATGCAGTCCTCCTTTGTCAATTAATAGCATCTACACAGATTAGTGCTGCACCAGGAATTACAGAAGCTTCGTTCCATAGGATTACATGGGTGGCTTTAAGAGCCTATCCTAGGGCACTGTTAAGATTAATCTGTGAAACAGAACTTTCTGTGAATAGAATTGGAAATTTAAATTTGCAGTGCAAAGTGCGACCACCTTCCATGAGCGTTGCTGCTCTACAAATCCAAGCTACAGGAACAGCAGGAATATTATTTAATCTGCAATAGTGGAGTAGTCTTATAGAGAAATGTTTTTCCAGGTCCACCAGGTCCACCAATAGAAAATGCCTTTGTGTATATAGACATACTTTCAATAGCATTAATCGGTGTTGAATAGATACTTATTTGATCATTGTTGAGAGTTGATAGGCATTCTTGGGGTAATAGTTCCTGTAGAAATTGATCATATACTGAAATCATGTCTGGCTGATGAGTGATTTGAGAAAGGCCAAATGTGTCTACGATTAGATTATGCATTGAGAGTACATTTGAGATCTCCATAAGGGCTTGACTTGTAGCCCAAGCAATTGGATGACCTTGGTGCATGTAATCCTCAACGATATGTTATTTAAAATGGTTGAAAAGGTGTAGTGAAATGCTAACATATAACCAAACATACTGTGTAATTGTTGAGACATCTGGAAATATGTAGCCTCTTCGAGTGCTGTAAACCACTCATCATCGTCAGCTAGTAGGTGTCTTACTTTATCTGTTTCATAAAGTGTAAGGTATTTTATTCCATTGAAAGTATGCAACACTTCAAATGACTGAAGTCTTGCAATTGAAACCAAAAAAAGCCGAAGTCCTCGGGCATATACTAAGACATACCACAACATTATACTTGCCATGCAGCATCATGGAAACATATTCTTCCAATTGTCTTTTCAGTATTATGCTGTCTATGTTTCCATGCTGCTGCATGGCAAGTATAATGTTGCGGTATGTCTTAGTATATGTAAGCTTCTATGTCTTCAAGTGTTCAAGTAAGCTGTCATGCTGTTGTTACATATTTCCTCACCAGCTGCCACTTGTATAGCCGTATCTTCCCTGAACTGTACATTCTGAAGATCAAGCAGATGGAGCAGATGGATAGAGAGATGTACAACCGTATGTGATTTGGCCTGCATGTCAAATTCAAGGAGTCACCAGTACACCTTTGGGATACTAACATAACGCAAGTCTTAATAAAGTTTGAACTTAACATATATTGATTCTTCACTACTATTGGTTGCATTATAGAGTTTGCAAATATATTTATATAGCTACTTTACCGCCACTACACATAGTATTTAACTTTTCCAAAAAATCCTTCTTTGGTTAAAGCATGTAGTAAAGATTTTAGTTTGGAATGGAAAACTCTGGCCACTAAGTCAGGACGTATATTTGGTTATTGGTAGGGTTACAGCTGAGCTGGTATCTCTGGCCATTTTGGATTGCATGTGAATAATATGAACAGTGTAGATTTTCCTTATGCACCGATTAATGCCATTGCATCCTGATACTGTTGAATCATATTGCGTGGCAAACCTTGAAATGAAGATGGTAAAATTACAATACAGCCTGGTCTAATGTTTTGTTGTACAACAATCCCATGAACATACTGTAGTCAGAAAAGGGCAGCATAAGTATCCATGTAGAGCTGTTTTTGGTTTTGACTGGCAAAATTTAGACATTCTCCTTCAACACAACAGTATTAATTCACTACATATTGTTGAAATAACATGCCTCCGTTGTGCAATAAGCTGAAAGATGGGTGCACAGCCTAGCGATATGCTATGTAACGTGATTTTGAGTAGCTGTTCTAGGGTTTTCAGAACGTGTCCTACTTTTAATCCAACCTTCTTCACCATAAGGAAATAATAATGGGTATATCAGGGGGTCGCACTTTGGGTGAAGAGTTTAAATATTTTGTAGTCTGTTTCCTTGCAAAGCTTTAGAATAAATAATCAGTTCAGGTGATGAAGGATGTTCTCCATCAACAGTCATAAAAACAGCGGCCCCTTCATTGACGTTAGGTGTGTTGTAGTGATACTTATCGCGTGCTTTGTTGCAAAATATCACAATACATACCTCAAGCATTTGTGTAGACCTAATCTTTGAGCATCTTCCTTCTCATGTTTTTATACTTTGTGCATCATCATTAGACTCTGTGCAAGAAGGTTCACTTGATCAACCTTACAGTTTGGATTTCTAGCCATATGGTCCTCACTTGCATGTTGAGTATCAAGGATATAAAGTTGGTTATAACTTGGAGTAACTGCAGTATCTGGATGCAAACTTCATATTAAGTGATGTACGGCACTCATGTATTTTAAAGGGGGTATGGTCCGTGGCCCGAAAATTCAGCAATAATAGCTTTGAATGATGCGAAGGCAAATGCAGAGTTGTAACGAGGATATTATGGACATAGTGGGTGGGATTCATAACTTATCCCGTCGGCAGCCACTAGAAGGCGCACAAATGGAGCTATTTAATTGTATCACCGTTCGTGCGCATTGGCTGCCGGCCTCTGCATTTCAGCTCGCACCCCCCTTCCCGGGGGGGTGGCAAGCTGAAATGCATGAAAAGTGACCAGTTTGGGTGGCCATACTGTATTTTTCACTAACGCGCCCAGTACTTTGGTCGGGTTTAGCAGATTCATGCGGCTAAACTCTACCTATATGGGCACTATAAGCATGATAATGTAACTCAATTGAATATCACCCCGCTATCTCCCGTCACTTTAGATGGGAGATCGGGCGCGATAATCAATTGCATTCCGCCCAATGAATCAGAAATTTGAGGGTATTTGTCATAAACAGTTCCGCTAAATATGGTGGAACAATGACATTGTGCAACAAAATTTTTCCACTGTAACAGCAGTCTGAAAAATGTCTCCGTAATCTCCTCTACCAAGAAGTGTAGGACACCACAGTTCACACAATACACTTCCATAGGACCCAAAGAGTAGTATTTTGGTGAAGTTGTCATGTCCAATGCAACCAGTGTATCAGTTAATATTGTTGTACGTTGGTTGTGATGATATTCTTGACCGTAAGATTTTTTAACTGCTGTCTCTGAGTGACCTTTAAGAGTTCCACACCATGGGGGTAATTCCAAGTTGATCGCAGCAGGAAATTTTTTAGCAGTTGGGCAAAACCATGTGCACTGCAGGTGTGGCAGATATAACATGTGCAGAGAGAGTTAGATTTGGGTGGGTTATTTTATTTCTGTGCAGGGTAAATACTGGCTGCTTTATTTTTACACTGCAAATTAGATTGCAGATTAAACACACCACACCCAAATCTAACTCTCTCTGCACATATTATATCTGCCTCACCTGCAGTGCACATGGTTTTGCCCAATTGCTAACAGAATTCCTGCTGCGATCAACTTGGAATTACCCCCCATGTTTAGTGTAAACAAAGCAAGCAGAGGTGGATACTGAAATAACACAGTAGTCAGTGACTGAGGTCCCCACAAGACGCACTGATATATGTGGCTGCAAATAACTCACAGTTTCCAAACCACCCAGCAGGTCACATGTTCTAGGTCACCCAGCAGGTGTACAAGGAAAGTTCCCCAACTGTCACATTTTCCATAGCACAATGGTAATGCATTGTATAGAAGGTGGACATTTAGCCACAAAGTCCCAAAACAAAGCAGCTAATTACAGTGGCAATATTTTTCTGGAAATCTTTAGACCAAGATCTTTAATTCAGTAAGTGAAGTGCCCTGCTCAGACAACTCCAACATAGAAATATGTCACTCATAAGTGTCATACTTTTGATACATAAATTGGCTGGGACCCTGACTCTGGCATTGTGTGTGTGTGTGGGGGGGGGGGGGAGGGGGGGTAGTGACTGTCCAGGCCCAAGTCTCTATAATGGTCCAAGATTGCAGGGAGATAAAGCCATAACAAAGATCTGCTGTGGGCACACCCTATGCGATCAAAGAGGGAATATAACCACGTCCCCACCTGTAACCATGCCCCCACAGCACCCTGTTATATATATACACCACTGGCTTGAGAGGTAGGGGTTAATTAACACATGTATGACCTTTTAGGAGAAAAAAGACATTAGAGCAGATGATGTGTCAGTATAACATCAGTTTATATTAGAGATGAGCGGGTTCGGTTCCTCGGAATCCGAACCCCCCCCGAACTTCACCCATTTTACACGGGTCCGAGGCAAACTCGGATCCTCCCGCCTTGCTCGGTGAACCCGAGCGCGCCCGTACGTCATCATCCCGCTGTCGGATTCTCGCGAGATTCGTATTCTATATAAGGAGCCGCGCGTCGCCACCATTTTCACTCGTGCATTGGAGATGATAGGGAGAGGACGTGTGCAGCGTTCTCTCAGTTGTGTTCAGTGTGCTGCAAATATCTGTGCTCAGTGTGCTTGCAAATATCTGTGCTCAGTGTGCTGAAAATATCTACGTTCTCTGCCTGAAAAATGCAACATATCTGTGCTCAGTGTGCTGCAAATATCTGTGCTCAGTGTGCTTTATTGTGGGGACTAGGGACCACCAGTATTATATAGTAGGAGGACAGTGCAGAGTTTTGCTGACCAGTGACCACCAGTATTATACGTTCTCTGCCTGAAAAACGCTCCATATCTGTGCTGCATTGTAGTATATAGTAGGAGGACAGTGCAGAATTTTGCTGACCAATGACCACCAGTATTATATCAGTACGGTACAGTAGTCCACTGCTCTACCTACCTCTGTGTCGTCAATTATACTATCCATCCATACCTGTGGTGCATTTTAGTTGTTGTGCGCAGTAGTAGGAGGACAGTGCATAATTTTGCTGACCACCAGTATATAATATATAGCAGTATGGTACAGTAGTCCACTGCTCTACCTACCTCTGTGTCGTCAAGTATACTATCCATCCATACCTGTGGTGCATTTTAGTTGTTGTGCGCAGTAGTAGGAGGACAGTGCATAATTTTGCTGACCACCAGTATATAATATAAAGCAGTACGGTACAGTAGGCCATTGCTATTGATATATTACTGGCATATAATTCCACACATTAAAAAATGGAGAACAAAAATGTGGAGGGTAAAATAGGGAAAGATCAAGATCCACTTCCACCTCGTGCTGAAGCTGCTGCCACTAGTCATGGGCGAGACGATGAAATGCCATCAACGTCGTCTGCCGAGGCCGATGCCCAATGTCATAGTAGAGAGCATGTAAAATCCAAAAAACAAAAGTTCAGTAAAATGACCCAAAAATCTAAATTAAAAGCGTTTGAGGAGAAGCGTAAACTTGCCAATATGCCATTTACGACACGGAGTGGCAAGGAACGGCTGAGGCCCTCTCCTATGTTCCTCATGACTTGTGGGTCAGCTTCATATGAGGATGGAAGCACTCATCCTCCCACTAGAAAAATGAAAAGACTTAAGATGGCAAAAGCACAGCAAAGAACTGCGTTCTTCTAAATCACAAATCCCCAAGGAGAGTCCAATTGTGTCGGTTGCGATGCCTGACCTTCCCAACACTGGACGGGAAGAGGTGGCGCCTTCCACCATTTGCACGCCCCCTGCAAGTGCTGGAAGGAGCACCCACAGTCCAGTTCCTGATAGTTAAATTGAAGATGTCACTGTTGAAGTACACCAGGATGAGGATATGGGTGTTTCTAGCGCTGAGGAGGAAATTGACAAGGAGGATTCTGATGGTGAGGTGGTTTGTTTAAGTCAGGCACCCGGGGAGACACCTGTTGTCCGTGAGACGAATATGGCCATTGACATGCCTGGTCAAATTACAAAAAAAATCACCTCGTCGGTGTGGAATTATTTTAACAGAAGTGCGGACAACATTTGTCAAGCCGTGTGTTGCCTTTGTCAAGCTGTAATAAGTAGGGGTAAGGACGTTAACCACCTAGGAACATCCTCCCTTATACGTCACCTGGAGCGCATTCATCAGAAGTCATTGACAAGGTCAAAAACTTTGGGTGACAGTCCACTGACAACTAAATCCCTTCCTCTTGTAACCATGCTCCTGCAAACCACACCACCAACTCCCTCAGTGTCAATTTCCTCCTTAGACAGGAACGCTAATAGTCCTGCAGGCCATGTCACTGGCAAGTCTGATGAGTCCTCTCCTGCCTGGGATTCCTCCGATGCCTTCTTGAGTGTAACGCCTACTGCTGCTGGCGCTGCTGTTGTTGCTGCTGGGAGTCGATCGTCATCCCAGAGGGGAAGTAGGAAGACCACTTGTACTACTTCCAGTAAGCAATTGACAGTCCAATAGTCCTTTGCGAGGAAGATGAAATATCACAGCAGTCATCCTGCTGCAAAGCGGATAACTCAGGCCTTGGCAGCCTGGGCGGTGTTAAACGTGTTTCCGTTATCCACCGTTAATTCACAGGAAACTAGAGATTTGCTTGAGGTACTGTGTCCCCGGTACCAAATACCATCTAGATTCCATTTCTCTAGGCAGGCGATACCGAGAATGTACACAGACTTCAGAAAAAGAGTCACCAGTGTCCTAAAAAATGCAGTTGTACCCAATTTTCACTTAACCATGGACATGTGGACAAGTGGAGCAGGGCAGACTCAGGACTATATGACTGTGACAGCCCACTGGGTAGATGTATTGCCTCCCGCAGCAAGAACAGCAGCGGCGGCACCAGTAGCAGCATCTCGCAAATGCCAACTCATTCCTAGGCAAGCTACGCTTTGTATCACCGCTTTCCAGAAGAGGCACACAGCTGACAACCTCTTACGGAAACTGAGGAACATCATCGCAGAATGGCTTACCCCAATTGGACTCTCCTGGGGATTTGTGACATCGGACAACGCCACCAATATTGTGCGTGCATTACATCTGGGCAAATTCCAGCACGTCCCATGTTTTGCACATACATTGAATTTGGTGGTGCAGAATTATTTAAAAAACGACATTCAGCCACCGCGTGCCGAAGACTGGAGCACCAGCAAACACTCCTGAACCTGCCCCGCCATCATCTGAAGCAAGAGGTGGTAACGAGGTGGAATTCAACCCTCTATATGCATCAGAGGATGGAGGAGCAGCAAAAGGCCATTCAAGCCTATACAGCTACCTACGATATAGGCAAAGGAGGGGGAATGCACTTGACTCAAGCGCAGTGGAGAATGATTTCAACGTTGTGCAAGGTTCTGCAACCCTTTGAACTTGCCACACGTGAAGTCAGTTCAGACACTGCCAGCCTGAGTCAGGTCATTCCCCTCATCAGGCTTTTGCAGAAGAAGCTGGAGAGATTGAAGGAGGAGCTAAAACAGAGCGATTCCGCTAGGCATGTGGGACTTGTGGATGGAGCCCTTAATTCGCTTAACCAGGATTCACGAGTGGTCAATCTGTTGAAATCAGAGCACTACATTTTGGCCACCGTGCTCGATCCTAGATATAAAAGCTACGTTGGATCTCTCTTTCCGGCAGACACAAGTCTGCAGAGGTTCAAATACCTGCTGGTGAGAAAATTGTCAAGTCAAGCGGAACGTGACCCGTCAACAGCTCCTCCTTCACATTGTCCCGCAACTGGGGCTGCGAGGAAAAGGCTAAGAATTCCGAGCCCACCCACTGGCGGTGATGCAGGGCAGTCAGGAGCGAATGCTGACATCTGGTCCGGACTGAAGGACCTGCCAGCGATTACTGACATGTCGTCTACTGTCACTGCATATGATTCTGTCACCATTGAAAAAATGGTGGAGGATTATATGAGTGACCGCATCCAAGTAGGCATGTCAGACAGTCCGTACGTATACTGGCAGGAAAAAGAGGCAATTTGGAGGCCCTTGCACAAACAGGCTTTATTTTACCTAAGTTGCCCCCCCTCCAGTGTGTACTCCGAAAGAGTGTTTAGTGCAGCCGATCACCTTGTAAGCAATCGGCGTACGAGGTTACTTCCAGAAAATGTGGAGAAGATGATGTTCATCAAAATGAATTATAATCAATTCCTCCGTGGAGACATTCACCAGCAATTGCCTCCAGAAAGTACACAGGGACATGAGATGGTGGATTCCAGTGAGGACGAATTAATAATCTGTGAGGAGGGGGATGTACACAGTGAAAGGGGTGAGGAATCGGACGATGAGGAGGAGGTAGACATCTTGCCTCTGTAGATCCAGTTTGTGCAAGGAGAGATTGATTGCTTCTTTTTTGGTGGGGGCCCAAACCAACCAGTCATTTCAGTCACAGTCGTGTGGCAGACCCTGTCGCTGAAATGATGGGTTTGTTAAAGTGTGCATGTCCTGTTTATACAACATAAGGGTGGGTGGGAGGGCCCAAGGACAATTCCATCTTGCACCTCTTTTTTTCTTTAATTTATCTTTGCATCATGTGCTGTTTGGGGACTATTTTTTAAATCTGCCATCCTGTCTGACACTGCAGTGCCACTCCTAGATGGGCCAGGTGTTTGTGTCGGCCACTTGGGTCGCTTAGCTTAGCCACACAGCTACCTCATTGCACTTCTTTTTTTTCTTTGCATCATGTGCTGTTTAAATCTGCCATCCTGTCTGACACTGCAGTGCCACTCCTAGATGGGCCAGTTGTTTGTGTTGGCCACTTGGGTCACTTAGCTTAACCATCCAGCGACCTTGGTGCACCTCTTTTTTTCTTTGCATCATGTGCTGTTTGGGGACTATTTTTTAAATCTGCCATCCTGTCTGACACTGCAGTGCCACTCCTAGATGGGCCAGGTGTTTGTGTCGGCCACTTGGGTCGCTTAGCTTAGTCACACAGCGACCTTGGTGCACCTCTTTTTTTCTTTGCATCATGTGCTGTTTGGGGACTTATTTTTTTGAAGTGCCATCCTGTCTGACACTGCAGTGCCACTCTTAGATGGGCCAGGTGTTTGTGTCGGCCACTTGGGTCGCTTAGCTTAGTCACACAGCGACCTTGGTGCACCTCTTTTTTTCTTTGCATCATGTGCTGTTTGGGGAATATTTTTTAAAATGCCATCCTGTCTGACACTGCAGTGCCACTCCTAGATGGGCGCCACTTGGGTCGCTTAGCTTAGTCATTCAGTGACCTCGGTGCAAATTTTAGGACTAAAAATAATATTGTGAGGTGTGAGGTGTTCAGAATAGACTGGAAATGAGTGGAAATTATGGTTATTGAGGTTAATAATACTATGGGATCAAAATGACCCCCAAATTCTATGATTTAAGCTGTTTTTGAGTTTTTTTTGTAAAAAAACACCCGAATCCAAAACACACCCGAATCCGACAAAAAATTTTCAGGGAGGTTTTGCCAAAATGCGTCCGAATCCAAAACACGGCCGCAGAACCGAATCCAATACCAAAACACAAAACCCAAAAAATGTCCGGTACACATCACTAGTGTCTCGCCGCCGCCCCGTCCGCCTTACTTACCTCTCCGGGCGCGCTGGTCCTCTCTGCGGCCGTCCTCGCTGGCGGCTCCCGGCGCTCGGATCGGCGTCTGGGCGGGTGACGTCATCGGGCACTTCCCACCAACCAGACGGTGGTGGGAAGTATAAATTCAGGCGCCAGGCCCTGCATCAGTGCCTGAGTATCATCAGTTCCCCAGAGTGGTGATCACCAGTCCTCCGTGCCTCCAAGCACCTCCGTGCCTCCAGCACCTCCATGCCTCTGAGCACCTCCGTGCCTCTGAGCACCTCCGTGCCTCCAGCACCTCAGTGCCGCCAAGCACTTCTGTATCTCCTAGCACAGTCAGTGCCTTCCGCGTTCTGTACCTCTAATTTACCGTGCGTCCAGCAAACACAGGCTTCCGCACCGTGCATTCCAGCCACGGTTACTACTCTCAATCTTCCTGTTCTCCATCCACGTTCATTATCGTCTGTCTGCAGAGGATTCATCAGCCCTTTCAAGTTCTTGTTTTTCAGGAGATCTTCAATATCCAACACGTGCCTCCTGCCTGCTGTCCAAATCCTGTATGAGGAAAATCTACATTCGGCCATCTCTGTTGCGGCCCAGTTGCGGTTCCTCTTCCCGATTTTCGGAAGATACCCCGAGTCCACAACAATCCCAAACCAGGTCAGTCATAGTATACTCAGGCCTCATGGACCCGGGGGATTGGAACACGGAATCAAGTGCTATCCAGAATCTGGCTTCCCGAGTACAAAGTCAGGAAGCGGCACAAGGTCAGGTGATGCAGTACCTCCAGGAGTTGTCCGGGCGTCTGGATCAGATTCAAGCGTCCCTAGCCTCGGTAATTCCAGCACCAGTTCCCGTATCCGCACCAGTTGCCGCTTCCAGCAATGTTCAGCCATCGGCCGGTGCCACTCTGAGCCTTCAACTGCCTACTCCGTCCCGTTATAATGGGAAACCTAAAAATTGTCATGGTTTTTTAAACCAATGCGAGGTACATTTCGAGCTACTTGCACATAACTTTCCTACAGACCGGTCCAAGGTGGCATATATTATTTCTCTGCTGGAAGGATCTGCCTTGGATTGGGTGTCTCCATTATGGGAACGTTCTGATTCACTGGTTTCCAATTACACCGAATTCATCACGTCTTTTCGAAGAATTTTTGACGAGTCCGGCAGGATGACCTCGGCCTCTTCTGACTTGCTCCGCATCCGTCAAAGGCACCCGATCTGTGGGTCAGTATGTGGTTCATTTTCAAACCATTGCCTCTGAACTTCGCTGGAATTATGAGGCTCTGAGAGCTGCTTTCTGGAATGGTCTCTCTGATCGCCTGAAGGATGAGTTGGTCACTCGGGAGCTTCCGGATTCTTTAGAGGAATTGATCTCTCTCTGCGTCAAGGTAGATCTCCGGATGCAGGAACGTGGAGGTGAACGTAGTTGATCGGATCGTTCTAGGTTCCGGCTCCCCCCTGCAAGGCAAGCGATGGTCCCAAGTCCGGACGAACCCATGCAGATTAACCGATCCCGATTGTCTCCGGAAGAGCGACAGCGTCGTCATGAGGGTAAACTCTGTCTGTACTGCGGAGCTGCAGGTCACTTCATAAAGTCCTGCAAATCCCGTCCGGGAAACGGGCAGGTCTAGCTTGTTCAGGAGGAGTCAAGTTGGGGGTTATGACCAAATCTTCTCCGACTTCGGACTGTTTGCTCCCTGTATCGTTAACCACCAAGTCTACTTCCAAGCCTTTTGAAGCCCTGTTGGACTCCGGGGCTACGGGGAATTTCGTTTCTTCTCTCTGTGTCCAAAGCCTGAATTTGGAAGTACGGCCCATCGAGCGGCCTATTTCTTTGACAGCTATCAATGGTACTAGGATATCCAAGGGTATCATAACAGGGCGCACGGTCCCAGTTAAACTACAGGTTGGGGCTCTACATCAAGAATATTTGGAGTTCCTGGTGATTCCGGAAATGCATCACGATCTGGTTCTCGGAATGCCTTGGCTCAAAATTCACAATCCCCATATCGATTGGAAGACCGCACAGATTTGGTCTTGGAGTTCTTTTTGTCACACTAACTGTCTCACCCCTGTCTGTCCGCTTCGTGTTTCTACTAAAGCGGAGGAAGAACTTATCCCGGAGGCATATCAAGAGTTCAAGGATGTGTTCTCGGAACAGGCGGCTGACCAGTTACCACCCCATAGGCCTTGGGACTGCCCCATTGACCTCATCCCAGGGAAAATGCCGCCCCGGGGTCGCATTTATCCTCTGTCCCTTCCAGAGACACAAGCTATGTCAGACTATATCAAGTCCAATCTTCACAAGGGATTCATTCGCCCCTCTATCTCCCCGGCTGGAGTGGGCTTCTTCTTCGTGAAAAAGAAGGACGGGGGGTTAAGACCATGTATCGACTACAGCGGCCTAAACGATATTATCATCAAAAATAAATACCCCTTGCCCCTAATCACAGAGCTATTTGATAGAGTTCGTGGTGCCCACGTTTTTTCCAAGCTCGATTTGAGGGGGGCCTATAACCTAATACGCATCAGAGAGGGAGATGAATGCAAGACCACCTTCAATACCCGGGATGGGCATTATGAGTATCTGGTGATGCCGTTCGGTCTTAGCAATGCTCCTGCTGTCTTCCAGGGATTCGTCAACGAAATCTTCCGAGACATGTTATACCTAAGTGTCGTGGTATATTTGGATGACATACTGATTTTTTCCAAAGATCTTGCTGAACACAGGACACAGGTCAAAGAGGTACTCCACCATTTACGTGAGAATCATCTCTATGCCAAGATCTCCAAGTGTACCTTCGAAGTAACATCAATACCGTTCCTCGGTTATATCATCTCGGGGACGGAGCTTCGCATGGACCCGGAGAAACTTTCCGCCATTCGGGACTGGGCACAGCCACTCTCCTTGAAAGCAATACAAATATTCCTGGGTTTTGCGAACTATTATAGAAAATTCATTAGAAGTTTCTCCACCATTGTTGCGCCCATTACCGCCTTGATGAGAAAGGGTTCCAACCCGGGTTTGTGGCCTCCCGAAGCCATAGAGGCTTTTTCCCACTTGAAATCAGCTTTTATGTCCGCTCCAGTACACCAACAACCAAATTTCGAGGAACCTTTCTTCCTAGAAGTTGACGCATCCTCGGTCGGAGTTGGGGCCGTTCTCTCTCAGTACTCCTCAGATAAGAGATTACATCCGTGTGGCTTCCACTCTCGTAAATTCTCTCCGGCCGAACGAAATTACACTACTGGAGACCAGGAACTCTTGGCAATTAAATCTGCCTTGGAAGAGTGGAGATATCTCTTAGAAGGGGCCAAACATGTGATTACCATTTACACTGATCACAAAAATTTGTTGTATATCAAAACCGCACAGTGCTTGAATCCTCGCCAAGCTAGATGGGCACTCTTCTTCACTCGATTTTCTTTTGTTATCAAGTACCGAGCCGGGACTTTCAATACTAAAGCGGATGCACTGTCCCGTTCACAAACTCCCACAGATGAAGAGGATTCTTTTGAGCGGAGTTTAATTCTGAATCCAATTTCTGTCTCCGCTGCCTCAAATACTCCAGGTCCTCCCCCTGGAAGAATGTCCGTACCAGCTAAATTCCGGCCGAGAATACTACAGTGGGCCCATATCTCCAAGTTTTCCGGTCATCTCGGCGCCCAGAAGATGTACAAGTTTCTGCAAAGATCTTACTGGTGGGACTCCATGAGGAAGGATGTACAGGATTACGTTAATTCTTGTCCACAGTGTACACAGCATAAATCTCCTTGCCTGCCTCCTGCTGGGTTGCTTCGTCCTCTGTCCATTCCTATGAAACCCTGGACTCACATTTCCATGGACTTCATCACCGACTTGCCCTGTTTCAAAGGTTACAACACTGACTGGGTGATCGTCGACCGTTTTTTGAAGATGGCGCACTTTGTTCCATTGACTGGTCTGCCGACAGCTCCTAAATTAGCTCTAATATTCGTCCGAGAACATTTTCGGTTGCATGGGTTGCCTCAAGAAATAGTCTCTGATCGAGGGGTACAGTTCACCGCAAGGTTTTGGAAAGCTCTCTGCTCGGCCTTACAAATTAAACTTAAGTTTTCGTCCGCTTATCACCCCCAAACTAATGGGCAAACGGAACTAGTCAATCAAGATTTGGAGATTTTCCTCCACCTGTATCTCTCCCCTTCACAGGACAACTGGGTAGAGTTATTGCCTTGGGCAGAGTTTGCACATAACCATTCATTTCATTCCTCCACTGGCGAATCTCCGTTCTTCATCAACTATGGTTTCCACCCACGAGTTCCGGAATTACCAATTCTTCCAACAGGAGAGGTTCCAGCTGTGACTTCCACTCTACTACACTTCAGACAAATTTGGAGTAAGGTTCATGCTAGTCTTAAAAAGGTTTCTGTCCGATACAGGTTCTTCGCGGACAAGAAACGGCGAGCTTCTTTGGTTGGTGACAGGGTATGGCTCTCCACACGTAACCTCCGGCTAAGGGTACCCACCATGAAGTTCGCCCCAAGATTCATCGGTCCACACCCTGTGCTACAAATCCTGAATCCTGTGGTCTGCAAGTTGGGATTACCTTCTCATCTACGCATACCGAATGTCTTTCATGTTTCTCTCCTTCGTCCTCTCATCCTTAATCGTTTTCATTCTAAGCCCTCAAGCCCCACTTCGGTAGAAACTGAAACTGGGACAGACTTCGAGATCAAAACTATTCTGGACTCTCGTTATCTTCATAAGAACCTGCAATATCTGGTAGAATGGAAAGGTTATGGTCCTGAGGAGAGAAGTTGGATAGGAGCTTCTGAGGTCTCAGCTCCTCGACTAATCCGGATCTTCCATGCCAAGCACCCTACGAAACCTGGGAAGTGTCCAGGGGCCACCCCTAGAGGAGGGGGTACTGTCACGCCGCCGCCCCGTCCGCCTTACTTACCTCTCCGGGCGCGCTGGTCCTCTCTGCGGACGTCCTCGCTGGCGGCTCCCGGCGCTCGGTCCGGCGTCTGGGCTGGTGACGTCATCAGGCACTTCCCACCAACCAGACGGTGGTGGGAAGTATAAATTCAGGCGCCAGGCCCTGCATCAGTGCCTGAGTATCATCAGTTCCCCAGAGTGGTGATCACCAGTCCTCCGTGCCTCCAAGCACCTCTGCCTCCGAGCACCTCCGTGTCTCCAATCACCTCCATGCCTCCAGCACCTCCGTGCCTCCGAGCACCTCTGTGCCTCCAGCACCTCCGTGCCTCCGAGCACCTCCATGCCTCCGAGCACCTCCGTGCCTCCAAGCACCTCCGAGCCTCCAGCACCTCCGTGCCTCCGAGCACCTCTGTGCCTCCAGCACCTCCGTGCCTCCAAGCACCTCCATGCCTCCAAGCACCTCCGTGCCTCCAGCACCTCCGTGCACCTCCGTGCCTCCAGCACCTCCATGCCTCCAAGCACCTCCGTGCCTCAAGCACCTCCGTGCCTCCAAGCACCCCCGTGCCTCAAGCACCTCCGTGCCTCCAAGCACCTCCGTGCCTCCAGCACCTCAGTGCCGCCAAGCACTTCTGTATCTCTTAGCACAGTCAGTGCCTTCCACGTTCTGTACCTCTAATTTACCGTGCGTCCAGCAAACACAGGCTTCCGCACCGTGCATTCCAGCCACGGTTACTACTCTCAATCTTCCTCTTCTCCAGCCACGTTCATTATCGTCTGTCTGCAGAGGATTCATCAGCCCTTTCAAGTTCTTGTTTTTTAGGAGATCTTCAATATCCAACACGTGCCTCCTGCCTGCTGTCCGAATCCTGTATGAGGAAAACCTACATTCGGCCATCTCTGTTGCGGCCCAGTTGCGGTTCCTCTTCCCGATCTTCGGAAGATACCCCAAGTCCACAACAATCCCAAACCAGGTCAGTGATAACTAGTTTATATAGTGTTTTCTGTGTCATTCACTTTGTGCAAGTTTGTAAAGCAAATTCACGCATATGTGCAAGAGGTGGAGATGGGCCTGAATTGTTTATGGCTTTGCATCTCTTGGGACTTACATACGCTTGAATCCAGAGCATCCACACCCTTGCTAAACTTAGCCTACATGCAAACGCCTCACTACCACGCAGTTATGCTTCGTCCATCGTAAGTGGAGATGTAACTGAGTAAGGCTCAGCTCCAGAGCATACACAATACGAAAACACGCTAGATTTATGTGCAAATCCAACTCTTCATCAGCCGCTGTATAAAAGTAGGGAAAATCCTGGTTTTATCTTAAATAATGAAAATGATTCAGTTCTAATTATAAGATAACTATACAATGTAAGAACAGTTTGCCAGTTAAAATAAAATGCTTAATATTCTAACAATTTTTGAAATTCAAAATGTTATCATCAAGCTAAATATTAGTATACACCCACTACAAAATAAACAAGCACGTTCATTTAGATTTATTAGTGAAACCGTTAATTAGGTTTAATGCATCCTTCCAGTTACGTATAATTATAATCACAGGGAGGACAACACATGTGAACTAGTTGCAGGGAAAGATAATTTATATTTAGTTTCCACGTAATGAAATCACATTAAAACATTACACATGATGATTTGTTTTTTTAATAAAAATACATTTAGTAACAACAATAATTTCATGATGAGAGGTGTCAAGTGGAATGTATAAAGAAGATTTACTAGAAGAAAATGTAGTATTGATTGAAATCCTCATATTGTACTGTACCGCAGATATTGATTATATATCACCCACACTCACAGTCGCTAGTGGAATGAGATGCTGTTGTCCTATACAAATTATATTTGCAAAAATTCACAAAGCTCATAAATGGAAATCTCATTTCTCCACACTTTTGGTCTTGCAGAAAAAGAACCATAATTTCCTTGGAATATCTTATGACCATGGCCGTAACTAGGGGTGTGGGGTGGGGGCATGTGCCCCGGGTGCAGAATCTTAGGGGGCGCAAAGATGGATACTCTGCATTCCCCTCCTTCCTCTAAGCTCTAAGAAGCTACCCTCTGTCCAAGAACCCTGACTGCAGGTACCCGCTGCCCTTCACCACCAATGAAACTCCCCCCTCCCTGGCAATTAGAATGCTAATGAATGGGGCACGGGCAGTGACCAAGGACTCTCCAGCTGCCCCCTTTTATTTCCCAAGCGCTGTTCACACACTCCTGTGCCTGTGTAAGTGATGTCTGCCCCCAAGCCTGTTCCCCAGCACGTCCCCCTTCCCACACGCAGCTCCACCAGAGGAGGACAGGACCCTAAGGGGCTACCTACTGCCAGGTCCAATAACCCTCACTGCAGTTCCCAGCTCCCCAGTACCACCAATGTGGACTGCTGGGAAACCAAACCCCCTGGATACTAGAACACTTATGAATGTGGCGGTGGTGGCCATTCACACACTCCTGTGCCTGTGTAAACTATGTCTGCCCCGGGCACTGTTCCTCAGGGCCTCCCCCTTCCTGTATGGCATCTCCACCAGAGGAGGACAGGGCGAGAGGAAGCAGCAGCAGCTGATAATTAGTCTGTGCACTGAGGGGTGGTCTCTATACGCCAGGACACCAGCTGTCTCCCAAAGTGTGGTCCTAGGTCCCAACTTGCATGCAGGGCTTTGTAGTCCTACAGCAGTTGGCCAGTTGGAGTCCTCCAACCCAGTATGTGTGACACAGTGATTGCATGGCTTATATCAGGTATATAACACCAGCCAGTCCTAGGGACTCCTCTCTACAGCCAGAATTGTGTGTCCCCCCACCCCAGAAAGTTGGTACTCCTCCTCTTTAGTTGGTCCTAGGACCTAGGACTGGCATACTGGGCTTTGTAGTACTACAGCAGTTGGCCAGTCGGAGTCCACCACAATACTTTATCTGATGTGCATGTTAGTTTTTTTGTGTTCCTTTCCATTTTCCTAGGGAATGGGTGCTGAATGTTCCCTGACGGTGCAGATTGTCACGAGGGGCGCCAAATTACTGTTTTGCCCCGGGTGCCAAAAATCCTAGTTTCGGCCCTGATATGACAACTGCAAGTGACACTGCTACTACTACTTCTACTTGTATCTACTATTACTACTACTACTACTACTACTACTACTACTACTACTGCTCAGCTTCTGGCACTACTACTAATACTACTACTACTTGTACTACTACTGCTCAGCTACTACTGCTAATACTAATAATTTTAATAATACTGGTACTCTCTATACTACTACTACTACTACTACTACTGCTACTACTACTACTATCATTATTACTACTACTACTACTACTACTACTACTACTACTACTGCTACTACTACTACTATCATTATTACTACTACTACTACTACTACTACTACTACTACTACTACTACTACTACTACTACTACTGCTACTACTGCTTCTACTATTATTACTATTACTACTGCTCAGCTACTCCTGTTACTAATTAAAATTGAAATACTGGTACTTTCTATACTACTACTACTACTACTACTACTACTACTGCTGCTACTGCTGCTGCTGCTGCTGCTGCTGCTGCTACTACTACTACTACTACTACTACTACTACTACTACTACTTGTTCTACTACTACTACTACTTCTACTACTATTACTATTAATGTTTACCTACTGCTACTTGTTCTACTAATGCTCAGCTACTACTGCTACTACTACCACTACTACTTCTTCTACTATACTTTTACTACTACTACTACTGTACTTTTACTACTATGTTTACTATTATTACTACTACTACTGTTCAGCTGCTGCTGCTGCTGCTGCTACTACTACTACTACTAATAATAATAATAATAATAATAATTTTAATAATACTGGTACTCTCTATACTGCTGCTGCTACTACTACTACTACTACTACTACTGCTGCTGCAACTACTTCTACTATTACTACTACTGCTCAGCTACTGCTACTACTGCTACTTGTACTACTACTGCTCAGCTGCTGCTGCTGCTGCTACTACTACTACTACTAATAATAATAATAATAATTCAAATAATACTGGTACTCTCTATCACTCCACATCAATGCTCCTCACTTGTCTATACTACCAGAGGCACTGATTGGGTGAAGGAGCAGAGGGGGCAGACAGATTACTCTTTATACTACTGCTGCTGCTACTACTATTACTGTTACTACTATTATTGCAGCTGCTGCTACTAGTACTACTACTACTGATGCTACTACTACTATTACTACTATTACTACTACTGTTACTACTGCTACTACTTCTACAGTTTCTACTATTACTACTAGTACTGCTCACCTACCTTTGCTACTACTACTAATTTTAATACTGGTACTCTCTACACTACTATACTACTACTACTGATGCTACAACTACTACTACTGTTGCTGCTACCACCACCACCACTACTACTACTAATACTGGTGGTCATTCCGAGTTGTTCGCTCGCAAGCTGCTTTTAGCAGCTTTGCACACGCTAAGCCTACGTCTACTGGGAGTGAATCTTAGCTTATCAAAATTGCGAACGAAAGTTTTGCAATATTGCGAAAAGACTTCTCTGTGCAGTTTCTGAGTAGCTCGAAACTTACTCTGCCAGTGCGATCAGTTCAGTGCTTGTCGTTCCTGGTTTGACGTCACAAACACACCCAGCGTTCGCCCAGACACTCCTCCGTTTCTCCAGCCACTCCCGCGTTTTTCCCAGAAACGGTAGCGTTTTTTCGCACACACCCATAAAACGGCCAGTTTCCGCCCAGAAACACCCACTTCCTGTCAATCACATTACGATCACCAGAACGAAGAAAAAACCTCGTAATGCCGTGAGTAAAATACCTAACTGCATAGCAAATTTACTTGGCGCAGTTGCACTGCGGACATTGCGCATGCGCATTAGCGACTAATCGCTCTGTTGCGAGAAAAAAATAACGAGCGAACAACTCGGAATGACCCCCACTACTACTACTGCTACTACTACTACTTCTACTATTAGTTCTACTACTGCTCAGCTACTACTGCTACTAATAATAATTTTAATAATACTGGTACTCTCTATCACTCCACATCAATGCTCCTTACTTGTCTAGACTACCAGAGGCACTGATTGGTTGAACGGGAATCGGGGAAGACAGATTACTCCATATACTACTACTGCTGCTACTACTACTTCTACTATTACTACTACTGCTCAGCTACTGCTACTACTGCTACTTGTACTACTACTGCTCAGCTGCTGCTGCTGCTACTACTACTACTACTACTACTACTACTACTACTACTGCTGCTGCTACTACTTCTACTATTACTACTACTGCTCAGCTACTGCTACTACTGCTACTTGTACTACTACTGCTCAGCTGCTGCTGCTGCTGCTACTACTACTACTACTACTACTACTACTACTACTACTACTACTACTGCTGCTGCTACTACTTCTACTATTACTACTACTGCTCAGCTACTGCTACTACTGCTACTTGTACTACTACTGCTCAGCTGCTGCTGCTGCTACTACTACTACTACTACTACTACTACTACTACTACTACTACTACTGCTGCTGCTGCTACTTCTACTATTACTACTACTGCTCAGCTACTGCTACTACTGCTACTTGTACTACTACTGCTCAGCTGCTGCTGCTGCTACTACTACTACTACTACTACTACTACTACTACTAATAATAATAATAATAATAATAATAATAATAATTCAAATAATACTGGTACTCTCTATCACTCCACATCAATGCTCCTTACTTGTCTAGACTACCAGAGGCACTGATTGGTTGAACGGGAATCGGGGAAGACAGATTACTCCATATACTACTACTGCTGCCACTACTACTACTACTACTACTACTATTACTGCTGCTGCTACTACTACTACTAATCTTAATAATACTGGTACTCTCTATACTACTACTAGACTACTACTACTACTATTATTACTACTACTACTACTACTGCTACCACTACTACTACTGCTGCTGCTGCTGCTGCTACTACTACTACTTCTACTATTAGTAGTACTGCTACTGCTCAGCTACTACTGCTAATAATAATAATACTTTTAATAATATTGGTACTCTCAATAATACTACTACCACCACTACTAATTCTGCTACTATACTTTTACTACTACTACTACTACTATTACTATTAATGCTACTACTATGTCTACTATTACTACTAATACGGTTCAGCTGCTGCTACTACTACTACTACTACTACTACTGCTGCTGCTACTACTACTACTACTACTACTACTACTACTACTAATAATAATAATAATAATAATAATTGTAATAATACTGGTACTCTCTATACTGCTGCTGCTGCTACTACTACTACTACTTCTACTTCTATTGCTGCTACTTCTACTACTTCTACTTCTACTATTACTACTACTGTTCAGCTGCTACTGCTACTTGTATTACTACTTCTCAGTTGCTACTGATTCTACTACTACGACAACTACTACTACTACTACAACTACTACTACTACTACTACTAAAAATAATAATAATAATAATAATAATAATAATTTAAATAATACTGGTACTCTCTATCACTCCACATCAATGCTCCTCACTTGTCTAGACTAACAAAGGCACTGATTGGTTAAAGGGGGAGTGGGGGCACACAGGCTACTATATATACTACTACTACTGCTGCTGCTACTACTACTACTACTGCTACTAATC
Organism: Pseudophryne corroboree; assembly: GCF_028390025.1. Lineage (NCBI taxonomy): Eukaryota > Metazoa > Chordata > Amphibia > Anura > Myobatrachidae > Pseudophryne > Pseudophryne corroboree. The sequence goes on along the minus strand of NC_086451.1, from coordinate 102,867,884 downwards.
TTAATAATACTGGTACTCTCTATACTACTACTACTACTACTACTAATCTTAATAATACTGGTACTCTCTATACTACTACTACTACTACTACTACTACTACTGCTGCTGCTGCTACTACCACCACTACTACTACTACTACTACTACTACTACTCTTTCTACTACTGCGGCTGCTACTACTACTAATCCAAATAATGCTAGTACTCTCTATACTAGAGATGTGCGTCGGACACTTTTCAGGTTTTATGTTTTGGTTTTGGATCTGGATCCTCGCTCGTGTTTTGGATCTGGATTGGTTTTGTCAAAACCACCCTTTCGGGTTTTGGTTTTGGATCTGGATGAATTTGAATAAAACATAAAAACAGCTAAAATCACAGAATTTGAGGGTAATTTTGCTCCTACGATGTTATTACCCTCAATAACATTCATTTCCACTCATTTCAAGTCTATTCTAAACACCACACACCTCACAATATTATTTTTAAGCCAAAAGGTTGCACCGAGGTAGCTGGATGACTAAGCTAAGCGACACAAGTGGGCGGAACAAACACCTGGCCAATCTAGGAGAGGTACTGCAGTGGCAGACAGGATGGCAGTTTTATAAATTAGGCTCCAAAGAGCACATAATGCAAAGATAAAAAAAGAGGGGCAACGAGGTAGCTGGATGACTAAGCTAAGCGACACAAGTGGGCGGCACAAACACCTGGCCCATCTAGGAGTGGCACTGCAGTGACAGACAAGATGGCAGTTTTAAAAAATAGACCCCAAAGAGCACATAATGCAAAGAAAAAAATAGGTGCAGTGAGGTAGCTGTATGACTAAGCTAAGTGACACAAGTGTGTGGCACAAACACCTGGCCCATCATGGAGTGGCACTGCAGTGGCAGACAGGATGGCACTTTAAAAAAAATTGTCCCCAAAAAGCACATCATGCAAAGAAGTAAAAGAGGTGCAATGAGGTAGCTGTATGACTAAGCAAAGCAACACAAGTGTGTGGCACAAACACCTGGCCCATCTAGGAGTGGCACTGCAGTCCCACTGCACTAATGGCGTCTAACACCAGCATAGTTGTTATGGCCTCAGTAATCCGCTTTGCAACGGGGTATATATATACGGCAGTATCACTGGAATTATATGGCAGTCCCACTGGACATATACGGCAGTATCACTGGATTTATACGGCAGTACCACTGGAATATACGGCAGTATCACTGGACTGGATTTATATGGCAGTACCACTGGACTTATATGGCTGTATCACTGGAATTATATGGCAGTACCACTGGACATATATGGCAGTATCACTGGATTTATACGGCAATACCGCTGTACATATACGGCAGTATCACTGGACATATACGGCAGTACCACTGGACATATACAGCAGCACAGGGGTACCACCACTGGACTGATGCAGGATAACACAGCACCACTGCAATGGACTGGACTTATACAGCAGCACTTGATATATGGCAGCATAGGACACCATCACTGTGACTGTACTGATGCAGCACAAGTCACTACCACTGTACTGATGCAGGACAACACAGCACCACTGCAATGGACTGGACTTATACAGCAGTATTACTGGACATATGGCAGCAGAGGACACAACCTCTGTGAGTGGACTGATGCAGCACAATACACCACCACTGAACAGATGCAGCACAACACAGCACCACTGGACTGGACTTATACAGCAGCACTGGACATATGGCAGCTGAGGTGTGACTGGACTGATGCAGCACAAGACACCACCACTGGACTGATGCAGCACAACACAGCACCACTGGACTGGACTTATACAGCAGCACTGGACATATGGCAGCTGAGGTGTGACTGGACTGATGCAGCACAAGACACCACCACTGGACTGATGCAGCACAACACAGCACCACTGGACTGGACTTATACAGCAGCACTGGACATATGGCAGCAGAGGACACCACCACTGTGACTGGACTGATGCAGCACAAGACACTACCACTGTACTGATGCAGGACACTGAGGATGGAGACACGTCCTCATACTACACTCTCCAATGCTGGAGTGAAAATGGAGTCGACGTGCAGCTCCTTACTCGGAATCCAAACCCCGCGAGAATCCGACAGCAGAATGATGACATTTTGCCTCGTTGTGGTTTCCGAGTCAGGCGGGAAAACCAGAGCCGGGCTCAGGTAGTGAAGTCCGGTAGGGTTCGGACCTCAGGGAACCGAACCCGCTCATCTCTACTTTTTTGGTATTTTGACCAGGCATGACAATGGTCTTTCTCTTACGTCCTTGGGGATACTAGGAATCCATTTTGTGCCATGGGGTATAGATGGGTCCACTAGGAGCCTTGGGCACTTTAAGAATTTGATAGTACACTGGCTCCTCCCTGTATACCCCTCCTACCAGACTTAGCTTAGAAAATGTGCCCAGAGGAGACTGTCACGTCTCTAGAAGCTTCTGAAGAGTTTTCTGCATTTATTTTATGTTTGTTATTTTCAGGCAGGACTGGATGGCACCAGCCTGCCTGCTTCGTGGGACTTGGGGGGGGGGGGGACGTCTTAACCTATTGAAGGGTTAATGGTCCCGTTCTCCGCTGGCAGGACACTAGCTCCTGAGGGAACTATTCGCAAGCCCCACCACGGCAAGTGTACATTCCCGCAGCATGCCGCCACCCCTGAAAGAGCCAGAAGAAAGAAGAGTGGTGAGTACTAAGTCGGTGCCCGGGTTAGCGGGGAAGCCGTACCCTCATGCCGCCATTATGGTGGCATGAAGGTACGGAGACGCTCGGCTTCTACATGGGGCAGCTGGTTCTCCAGACTCTGTACCAGTGGCGTAACTACTGCCCCCGCAGCCCTCGCGGTGGCTTGGGGGCGAGGGGCTGCGGGGGCGCCACTGACAGAACAGATTGACATGCGGACGAGCGTCCGCATGTCAATCTGCGGTCTCCTCTCCCTCCTTCCCTCCGCTGCTGCCTACTGTGTACGGAGGGACACGGAGCGAACATCGCTCGCCTCTCCTGTGTCTCTCCTGGCTCTCCCCCGGCCGGTCTAATAAAGGAAGTGCCGTTCGTGAGCTCTGATTGGCTCACGAACCGGCACTTCCTTAATTAGACCGGCCGGGGGAGAGCCAGGAGGGACATTGGAGAGGCGCGCTATGCGCTCCGTGTCCCTCCAACACAAAGGAGGGGGAGGGGAAGCAGCCCCCCCAGACTGGGGGGGCATATACCTGGCACTGGGGGCATATACCTGGCACTGGGGGGGCATATACCTGGCACTGGGGGGAAAGCAGGCACTGTGGGGGAATATCTGGCACTGGGGGGCATATACCTGGCACTGGGGGCATATACCTGGCACTGGGGGGGGCATATACCTGGCACTGGGGGCATATACCTGGCACTGGGGGGGAAGCAGGCACTGTGGGGGAATATCTGGCACTGGGGGGGCATATACCTGGCACTGGGGGCATATACCTGGCACTGGGGGGGAATATCTGGCACTGGGAGCATATGTGGCACTGGGAGCACGGCCCTAGCAACAAGCACTACCCCCTAGCAACGAGCATGACACCCAGTGCATGAAACCCCTGGCAACGAGCATGACACCCTGAGCATGAAAACCCCTGGCACCGTGCATGGAACCAAGAGCATGAAACCCATGGCAACGAGCAGGTAATTTAAAAGTAATTGGAAGCCTTACTGTAGAACTTAATGTGTAATGGGCATTACGGTGTGTGGTATACTATATCACGGGCATTGTGTGGTATGTGGTATAATGTCTCAGGGTCACTGCAGTGTTTGGCATAATGTATCACGGACATTGGGGTGTGTGTCATAATGTGTCAGGCATTACGGTGTGTTGTATACTATATCACGGGCATTGTGGTATGTGGTATAATGTCTCAGGATCATTGTGGTGTGTGTCATAATGTGTCACAGACATTGTATGTGCTATAATGTATCAGGGGCATTGCAGTGTGTAGCATAATGTATAACGGGCATTGCGATTCCTGTCATAATGTGTCACAGGCATAACGGTGTGTGGCATAATGTGTCGGGGGCACTATGGTGTGTGCATATTGTGTCATGTGCATTATTGTGCGTGGAATAATGTCTAAGGGCCATTGCAGTATGTGGCATAATGTATACTGGGCATTACTATAAGGAGGAAAAATGACAAATAATGTAAGGGGCATGAATCAGGATTATTTTTCTTTCCTGTGGTAGCTAACGGTCTGGGCGTGCAGGTTGCAAAACTGGGGTATAAGGTAGTCTTTTCCTGCAATGCCACGCCCCTTTACGCGAAGCCACGCCCATGTCAACGAAGCCACACACCCTTTTGGCGGCGCGCGCATATTTGTCCCTTTACTAGTGCCAATTATGGGGGGGGGGGGCGCCGAAGGATTTTTTGGCTTGGGGGATTTGGGGGAGAAAAATTTCTAGTTACGCCACTGCTCTGTGCACTGCTTCTGAGGGGGCGAACCGAGTCTCAGTAGACTATACGTGTACACAGTAACCAGACCAGCATTTCTGACTTAAAAGGGTGCTGACTCCATTTTAGGCACAAAATTACCTCAGCCAGTATAAAAAAGAGCAGGAAGACTGCGCACCATTGAAGGGGTGGGGCTTCACTATGAGCAGATCCAGCAGCTCACAAATGCCATTTTCCCTCTGCAGCTGACACAGACGCTAACTGACAGGGACACACAGCTCCTCTGGAGAGACTCCAGATTACCTCAGCGGTACAAGGGGTTCATAGCAGGGGGGGAGCGGTTATTAGTTTTAATGAGCCAGTGGAGAAATTCCCATGACAATCAATCAGATGCTCCGTACAATTGTATAATATGCAAATCAGAAATGTTACGTCACTGCTGATTCATTGCCATGGGCAACTTCTCCACTGGCTCACTTCTCCACTATTATCACTGCTTAGTACATGTCCCCCTTTGTCCCTAATCTAGGTACTTAGTCTGCGAACCGTCTAAGCTTGGCATTAGCGGTAAGGGCATCGTGTGCTGGCTCCATACTTTCTGTGTTTCTCCCAGGAAGGGCTCTTTGTGGGTTAATTGTGCAATTTAACCTTTTTCGTGTGTGTGTGTGTGTGTGTGTGTGTGTGTGTGTGTGTGTGTGTGTGTGTGTGTGTGTGTGTGTGTGTGTGTGTGTGTGTGTGTGTCAGGGCAGGCTGTTTTTGTGAATCCGTTGGACTCTGACCAACCCAAGGAGTAGATGCCCTGGAATGCAGGAAAAAAAGAGGACGAAGATAATACATTTTCTTATATTTTATTAAGGACTACAGATTATTGTGGCTGACCAAGAGTCCGTGATTAACGAGTTCTAGATTGTAGAGACTGAGGTTATCGAACTCCTGAAGGATGAAGCTGAATGACAAGGAGACGTGGCTGAGGAAGTGGGAAGAAGTTTGGTGGAAGTAGTGGGAGCGTGATTGAAGAACTGTGAAGAATTGCTTGCTGAATGATGCGAAGACGTGAATGAAGAACTGTGAAGAATTGTTTGCTGGATGATGCGAAGATGTGAATGAAGAACTGTGAAGAATTGTTTGCTGTATAATGTGAAGACGTGAATGAAGAACTGTGAAGAATTGTTTTCTGGATGATACGAAAACGTGAATGAAGAACTGTGAAGGATGTCCACTGGATAATGCGAAGACGTGAATGAAGAATAGTGAAGGATGTCCACTGGATAATGCGAAGACGTGAATGAAGAACTGTGAAGGATGTCCACTGGAGAATGCAAAGGTACCGTCAGGTGAGCGGTTAACCGGGACCGCGCTCTGGATGACCGACGGGTACTACGCAGCTAGAAATGGCAGATGACTCGGAGAGCAGAGAGAGAACCAGAACACCTGGAGATGCACAGAATAATCTGCGGGAGCATAGAGCTAGGGTACAGAGTAACTTCAACAAAGCACTGGCACAGAATGCAAAACTCCCAGCCTATTTATAGGCAGCAAGGAAACAGGATTGGCTGTCACTAACCCATAGACGCTCATTGGTGCTGCACTTGGTCTCCAACATGGCCGCCCCCTGTGCTGCAGACACATAGGAGCGTTGCACTCCACTAGGTCCTCACTCCTGACTCTGGAAGCTGCGTCCCTTCCGCCGCTGACCGCGCCGCATCCCCATGCGTCCATACAGCCCCGCAGTCATCCACGCCGACAACGGACGGATCCCGGGACCTGCGGGGGTGAGTTCCGTGACATTGCCCCCCCTCCTCTGAGGGTGGTTTCCAAACACCTTCGAACTTTATTAGGATTTTTGGAGTAGAAATTACTAATCAATCTTGGAGCGTGAACATCTTCAGCGAAAAGCCAGGATCTCTCCTCGGGTCCATACCCTTTTCAAACAAGAAGATATTTAAGACGTCCGTATCGACGAGAGTCTAAATTTTCCTTAACCTCAAATTCTTCACTCTGCAAGGTGTGATTCTTAGGAGGTTTGGGCAGAGCTGCACAAAATTTGATGAGGATAAAGGGTTTAAGTAGAGATATGTGAAAGGAGTTAGGTATCTTGAAGGAGGATGGTAGTCTCACTTTATAAGCTACAGGGTTGAGCACTTTTTCTATAGGAAAAGAACCAATATACCTGGGTGCAAACTTATTGGGGGGAACTTTGAACTTGAAATTATGAGAAGAAATTCAGACTTGGTCTCCCACCTTGTAATTAGGGATTGCTTGCCGTCGCCTATCTTCGAAAAAAATTTATCATATGGAAGTTTTAACTAAAGACTTGCGCACTTGACTCCAAATCCTAGAAAGTTGCTTGAGAGCTAAATCTGCTGCTGGCACCTCCTGAGCTGGAAGAGTTTGAAATTCTGGTACTTGTGGATGGAATACAAAATTGAAGTAGAACGGTGTGGATTCAAAAGATGAATGAAAGAGGTTATTATAGGTGAACTCTGCCAGTGGAAGAAAATCCAACCAATCATCTTGTGAGCATATTATGTATAGGTGAAGGAAGGTTTCAAGATCTTGATTTACTCTTTCAGTTTGTCCATCTGTCTGGGGATGATATGCAGAGGAATGATTTAACTTGATGTTCAGAGAGGAGCAAAGGGACTTCCAAAACTTAGCCACAAACTGTGTGCCGCGATCCAAACAATTTCCAGAGGAAGGCCATGGAGCTTGAAGATCTCAGAAATGAACAATTTGGCTAGCAATGGAGCTGAAGGTAGTCCTGTTAGAGTGATAAAATGCGCCATCTTAGAAAATCGATCCAGCACCACCCAGTTGGTATTTTTTCCCTTCGATGGAGGTAAATCAGTTACGAAATCCATTGAGATATGTGTCTAAGGTATCTTGGGTATGGATAATGGATGTAGTAAACCAGGTAACGGCCCCTTGGGATTCTTGTGTTGGGCGCATTTAGGACAGGCAGCAGTTAATTCTTGAACGTCAGTTCTAAGACATGGCCACCAATAGGACTGTTGAATGAATTCAACAGTCTTGAGGACCCAGGGTGACACATAAAAGCTGAAGAATGAGCCCAAGTTAGTAGTCGTTTCTGGAGATTTGAGGCGTCAAATGTTTTACCAGGCGGAGGTACTGGAGCTGGAGAAATTCGAGTCCTTAAAAAAGATGTTGGACTTACAAAGGCTTGCCTATTTGTTAGAGCATCAGAATCTGAAGAATTGAAGGACCAGGAGAGAGCATCCGCTTTCTTATTTAAGGACTCTGGGCGGTAGGTGAGTTTAACATTAAACCAGGTGGAGAAAAGAGCCCATCTTGCTTGCCGTGGATTAAGACAATGAGCCGTTTGCAGATACAGAAGATTCTTATGATTGGTATATACTATGATGGGATGTCGAGCTCCCTCCAAAAGGCATCTCCATTCTTCAAATGCCAACTTAACAGCAAGCAATTCCTGCTCCCCAATAGCATAATTTCTTTCGGCAGGTACGAATCTCTGAGAAAAATATCTGCATGGATGGACTTTCTTATCCTCGTAAACTTGTGACAAAACAGCCACAACTGCCTCTGTGGAAGCATCCACCTCCACAAGAAATGGATTATTAAGATACGGTTGACGAAGAATGGGAGCAGATATAAAGACTTGTTTTAAGTTGAAGAAAGCTTTGGCTGCTTCAGGAGTCCTATTGGAAGGATTCACTCCTTTACGTGTCAAGGTTGTGAAGGGAGCAACCAATGCGGAATAACCCTTAACAAATTTCCTGCAGAAATTGGCAAAGCCAAGGAAGCGCTGAATCCCTTTGAGAGTCAAGGGAGCTGACCAATCACGAATAGCTTGGACTTTGGCGGGATCCATTCGTAACTCTGACCAGGAAATTATGTAACCTAGAAATGGAATGGATGCTACTTCGAAAGTACATTTTTCCAATTTGCAGTATAACAGATTCCTTCTCAGACGGATTAACACTTCCTTAACTTGGAGACGATGAGACTCCAGATCCTTGGAAAATATCAGGATATCATCCAAGTACACCATGAAACATTTGTAAAGGGGATCCCGAAAGAGCTCGTTCACATAACCTTGGAAAACTGCGGTGGCGTTACAAAGACCAAACAGCATTATGAGATACTCGTAATGCCAATCCCGTGTATTAAAGGCCATTTTCCATTCATCCCCTGTGCGGATTTGAATTAAATTATAAGTGCCTTGTAGGTCAAGCTTAGTGAAGACTGTGGCTCCCTTTATTCGGTTTAATTCAGGAATTAACGGAAGTGGATGCCGATTTTTGATTCTGATTTCATTGAGTCTGAGGTAATCAATGCATGGTCGCAGGCCACCATCGTTCTTTTTGACAAAAAAGAATTCGGCCCCCGCAGTAGACAAAGAGGGTCTAATAAAGCCTTTGGCTAAATTTTCTTGTATATAGTCCGACATAGCCTGAGTCTCGGGAATGGATAACGGATAAATTCGACCACTGGGAGGTGTTATACCCGGCACCGCACGTCCCTGATACAAGGCACCAAATCGATCGGGCAATCTCATTCACGGTGAGGTGGTAAAGAATCAGCTCCTTGCTTACTGAAGACATCTTTAAAAGGCTGGTAAACTGTAGGCAACTCGGAAATATGAACTGAGCGAAGAAGTTTGACTGAGGCAAATCAACCGTTGACACAAGACTCTCCCCAGGATAGGATCTCCATAGTTCGCCAGTTAAGCTTTGGATTGTGTTTTATAACCAAGGTAGACCAAGAATCACATCATGAGAGGCTTTGGGAATCACGAAAAAGGAGATATATTTGGAGTGTAACACGCCCACTCTCATTCTGAGAAATACAGTTTGAAGAGTGATTATGCCTTCAGGAATTCGATTTCCATCCACCGCCGTAATAGAAACTGCTTGTTCCAGTGGCTCAGTCCAGATCCTAAATTGTTGAATGACGGCAGAAGAAATGAAGTTCCCAGCTGCACCAAAATCTAAGCTAGCTTCACCTCCTTGGAATAAGCTAGGAGCGGGAGTTTTCCGGCCGGAGTTTATAAGATTTCACGAAATGAACCACAATACATACAGAGGTTCCCCTGGCGGCGACTTGAACACTCCTTGTCCGTGAGCCAAGAACGACCAATTTGCATCGGCTCTTCAGTTGCTGAAGGAAGTTGTGATGGAGAAGGTTCCTGACGAGTTGGAGAACGAAAGCGAGGACTTGGACGATCGAACTTGGATTTTTCCAAACAGCGCTCTCTATACTGTAAGTCCAGTTTGTTGCAAATGGAAATCAGTTCATCCAGTTTCGTGGGCACATCCCTGACAGTGAAGTCATCTTTGATCTTGTCGGAAAGCCCATTCCAAAAAGCAGCGATTAAGGCCTCCTAATTCCAGTTTAATTCTGAGGAAAAAGGGGGTCATTCCGAGTTGATCGCTCGCTAGCAGTTTTTAGCAGCCATGCAAATGCATTGTCACTGCCCACTGGGGAGTGTATTTTTGCTTTGCAAAAGTGCGAACGCTTGTGCAGCAGATTGCCTGCAAAAAATTTTTTGTGCAAAACAATACCAGCCCTGTAGTTACTCTTCGTGTGCGTTTATTCTAACAACGGAGGGACAGCTTTTGACGTCACACACCTGCCCAACGTTCGCCCAACCACGCCTGCATTTTTCAAAGCACTCCCTGAAAATGGTCAGTTGCCACCCAGAAATACCCACTTCATGTTTTGTGCCGTGCGACTGGAATCTTCGTTAGACCCTGTGCAAACCCACGATGCTCATTGTACCCGTACGACGCGCCTGCGCATTGCGGTGCATACGCATGCACAGAAATTCCGATTTTTAGCCTGATCGCTGCGCTTCGAACAACGGCAGCTAGCGATCAACTCGGAATGACCCCCAAAGTACGGAACTGGATCACATATTGGCTGACCGATCCATGGGTCCAGTGCTTACTGTCAGGGCAGGCTGTTTTTGTGAATCCGTTGGACTCTGACTAACCCAAGGAGTAGATGCCCCGGTATGCATGAAACAAGAAGGACAAAGATAACTCCTTTTCATATACTTTATTAAGGACTACAGATGTTAATGTGGCTGGTCAAGAGTCCGTGATTAACGAGGTCTAGATTGTAGAGACTGAAGTTATCGAACTCCTGAAGGACGAAGTAGAATGACAAGGAGACGTGGCTGAGGAAGTGAGAAGAAGTTTGCTGGAAGGTATGGGAGCATGATTGAAGAACTGTGAAGAATTGTTTGCTGGATGATGCGAAGACGTGAATGAAGAAGAATTGTTTGCTGGATGATACGTAGATGTGAATGAAGAACTGTGGAGAATGTCCACTGAATGATGCGAAGATGTGATTGAAGAACTGTGAAGGATGTACACTGAATAATGAAAAGATGTGAATGAAGAACTGTGAAGGATGTCCACTGGATGATGCGGAGACGTGCAGAGTGATACGAGAGAAAGCTGACAAACCACCATGGGCTCCGGAGGATCTGAAGGTACCGTCAGGTGAGCGGTTAACCCGGGACCGCGCTCTGGATGACTGACAAGTACTACGCAGCTAGAGACGGCAGATGACTTGGAGAGCAGAGATAGAACCAGAACAACTGGAAACGCACAGAATAATCTACAGGAGCACAGAGCTAGTGTACAGAGTAACTACAACAAAGCACTGGCACAGAATGCAAAATTCCAAGCCTATTTATAGGCAGCAAGGAAACAGGATTGTCTGGCACTCACCCATAGATGCTTATTGGTGCTGCACTTGGTTTCCAACATGGCCGCCCCCTGTGCTGCAGACACAAAGGAGCGCTGCAGGCCACTAGGTCCTGACTCCTCACTCTGGAAGCTGCGTCCCTTCCGCCGCTGACCACGTCGCGTCCCCATGCAGCCACACAGACCCGCAGTCAGCCGCGCCGGCAAAGGACGGAACCCGGGACCCGCGGAGATGAGTTCCCTGACAGTGTGCTATCACTGTTACAGTATGTCAGGCAAAGAGTGTGTTTCATGTAAGGCACAGTGTTCCTCTTCTCCAGGGGGTTCACTAGTGTGTACTCAGTGTACTGTAGTGTACTTTTCAAGACTAGCGGGGCAGAGCCAGCATGGCTAGACTCCATTAGGGGAATGATTTCCAACATTTCTACTAAACTGTCCCGCAATACTTAAGACAATCTATGACTGAGTTTATGAAAAGAGACTCAAAACTCAAACCCAAACCAGTATCTCAGTCCCCTGCCATTTGTCCGCATAAAAGTACTTTGGCCCATATCCTGCAGTCTGACTCTGATGATGAGGGGTCAGACATGGAGGAGGAGGAGGTGGACTTAGAGGTGGGGGAGAGTACTCTGTCACAGGCAGTGGTGCAAGTGTGTGGGTACGGGTGGGTACGGCGTACCCGTAAGAATTTAGCCGTGGGTACGCCGTACCCACACCGACGGGCCGCCGCTCCTCTTCCCTCCCTCCCTCTACTGCTTCCCGCCGTCCCCGCCGCACCGCCGCTGATGTGAGGGAAGGAGAGCGCAGCCTGCGCCTCTCCTTCCCCTCAGTCTCCGGCGGGTGTCTCAGTTTAATTCAGCGCCAATCCGTGAGCCAATCAGAGCTCGCACCCGCGAGCTCTGATTGGCTCACGGATCGGCGCTGAATTAAACTGAGACACCCGCCAGAGACTGAGGGGAAGGAGAGGCGCAGGCTGCGCTCTCCTTCCCTCACACAGACAGGACAGCGACGGCAGCGGTGAGCAGGGGAGGGGGGGCATGTATACCTGACACTGGGGGATATCTGGCACTGGGGGGGCATGTTATACCTGGCACTGGGGATATCTGGCACTGGGGGCATATCTGGCACTGGGGGATATCTGGCACTGGGGGGGGATGTATACCTGGCACTGGGGGATATCTGGCAGTGGGGGGGCATGTATACCTGGCACTGGGAGCATATCTGGCACTGGGGGACTTGTGTACCTGGCACTGGGGGATATCTGGCACTGGGGGGCATGTATACCTGGCACTGGGAGCATATCTGGCACTGGGGGGGACTTGTGTACCTGGCACTGGGGGATATCTGGCACTGGGAGCATATCTGGCACTGGAAGGACATGTGTATCTGGCACTGGGGGCATATCTGGCACTGGTAGGCATATCTGGCACTGGGGGGACATGTGTATCTGGCACTGTGGCCATATCTGGCACTGCGGAGATGTGTATCTGGCACTGGGGCATATCTGACACTGAGGGCATATCTGGCAATGGGGGCATACTTGTGTATCTGGCACTTAGGGGCAAACCCAGAGGTTCTTCTACAGCCACCAGAGGTGCTAGAGGTAGACGACGCTAACCAGCAACTGCCAGTTCACAGGAACAGGGCTCCAGCTCTGCTTCCTCAAAACCTTCAGCATGACGGTGGACTGCGATGCCTGGAAGACTGGCAGGTGGGATCCCGCCTAAAATTCTTCAGTCACATCTTGTCAAGTTCGTGCCAGGATCCCTGGGTCATAGATCTTATTTCCCAGGACTACAGACTGGAGTTCCAGAAGCTACCACCTCACAGGTTCTTCAAATCAGACTTACCAGTTTCCCAAGAGGCAAGTATAACTTTACAGGACGCCATTCAAAAACTGGTACAGACTCAGGTCATTGTTCCAGTTCCACCTCATCTGCAAAACAAGGAGTATTATTCCAACTTGTTTGTAGTACCGAAACCGGACGGTTCAGTAAGACCGATTCTGAACCTCAGGTTGTTGAACCCGTACTTACGAGTGTTCAAATTCAAGATGGAGTCTCTGAGAGCGGTGATCTCAGGTCTGGAGTAGGGGGAATTCCTAGTGTCTTTAGGTATCAAGGATGCATACCTTCACATTCTGATCTGGCTGCCTCATCAGGCTTATTTATGATTTGCACTGCAGGACTGTCACTACCAGTTCTAGGCCTTGCCATTTGGTTTCTCCACGGCACCGAGGGTGTTCACCAAAGTGATGGCAGAGATGATGTTTCTACTCCACAAGCAGGGACTGAACTTAATTCCGTACCAGGACGATCTTCTGATAAAGGCACCGTCCAGGGAGTGATTGTTGGATAGCATTGGCCTCTCAACCAGACTACTCCTGGTTCATGGTTGGATTCTGAACCTACCAAAATCTCACCTGGAACCGACATAGAGGCTTCCTTTCCTGGGAATGATACTGGACACAGAGTCTCAGAGAGTGATCCTTCCCTTGGAGAAGGCTATGATAATCCAGTCGATGGTTCAGGCTGTCCTGAAGCCATCCCGGATCTCGGTGCATCTGTGCATTTGCCTTCTGGGGTAAATGGTGGCCTCTTACGAGGCGCTTCAGTACGGAAGGTTTCATGCAAGGACCTTCCAGCTATATATATTGGACAAATGGTCCGGATCGCATCTTCACATGCATCAGAGGATCCGTCTGTCACCAAGAGCCAGGATCTCCCTTCTGTGTTGGCTACAGACTTCTCACCTCATCAAGGGTTGGAGGTTTGGGATTCAGAATTGGATTCTGCTAACCACAGACGCAAGCCTCAGAAGTTGGGGAGCAGTCACTCAGGGGGTGCCGTTTCAAGGAAAATGGTCAAGTCAGGTAATCATCTTGCCAATAAACATCCTGGAACTCAGGGCTATCTACAACACCCTTTTGCAGGCCTCATCTCTACTTCGCAATCAGGCTATTCAAGTCCAGTCGGACAATGTGACGCCTGTAACGTACATAAACTGACAGGGCGGAAACAAAAATCAGAGCAGCAATGTCAGAGGTGTCAAGAATTCTCCTCTGGGCAGAACAAAAATGCTTTGGTGTTGTCGGCAGTCTTCATTCTGGGAGTAGAAAACTGGGAAGCATACTTTCTCAGCATACACGACCTGCACCCAGGGGGAGTGGGGCATTCACCCGGAGGTGTTTTGGTGGTTGACACGTCGATGGAGATATCCACAGATCGACAAGATGGCCTCTCGACTCAATAAGAAGCTCAAGCGGTATTGTTCCAGGTCGAGAGATCCACAAGCAGTGGCGGTAGATGCTCTGACAACTCCGTGGGTCTACCAGCTGGTGTATGTGTTTCCTCCACTTCCTCTGATCCCAAGAATTCTAAAGAGAATAAAAAGGGAAAAGGTTCAAGCAATACTCATTGCTCCAGACTGGCCGTGAAGGGCCTGGTACGCAGATCTTCTCGAAATGCTGATCAAAAATCCGTGGCCTCTACCTCTTTACGAGGATCTTCTAAAACAGGGCCTGTTTGTCTATCAAGACTTACCGCAGCTACGTTTAATGGCATGGAAGTTGAATGGCTGATTCTAGCCAGGAGAGGGATTCCTGACAAGGTCATCCCGACTATGATCCAAGCCTGGAAGGGAGTAACGTCTAAGCATTACCACCGTATATGGAAGACGTACGTCTCTTGGTGTGAAAGCAGACAATATTCTGCAGTGGAATTTCATCTGGGGCGTTTCCTGCTTTTTCTGCAGTCTGGAGTGGATGTGGGCCTACATCTAGGCTCCATTAAAGTCCAGATTTTGTCCTTGTCTGTTTACTTTCAGAAACTATTGGCTTCTCTCCCTGAGGTCCAGACGTTCTTGTAAGGCGTTCTGCACATTCAACCTCCCTTTGTACATCCTACGGCATCTTGGGATCTCAATTTCGTTCTATACTTCCTCCAATCGGACTGGTTTGAATTGTTACATGAGGTGGACGTAAAGTACCTTACATGGAAGACCGTCGCACTGCTGGCCTTGGCTTCAGCAAGATGTGTGTCGGCGCTGGGGGCATTGTCTTACAAGAGCCCCTACTTAATTTTACATGAGGACAGAGCTGAACTCAGGACTCATCAGCAATTTCTTCCTAAGGTGGTGTCTGCATTTCACATCAACCAACCTATTGTGGTTCTGGTTTGTTACGGACACCTCTGCTACTTCAAGTCTTTGAATGTTGTGAGGGCTTTGGAAATCTGACTCGCTGTTCGTTCTTTATGATCCCAATAAAATTGTGTGTCCTGCTTCAAAGCAGTCAATTGCACGCTGGATCAGACTTACTATCCAGCATGCTTATTCCACGGCAGGCTTTCCGATTCCAAAATATGTACAGGCCCACTCTACTTGGTCAGTGGGTTCTTCTTGGGTGGCTGCCCATGGTGTCTTGGCTTTACAGCTCTGCCAAGCAGCTACTGGGTCAGGTTTGAACACGATTGCAAAGTTTTACAAGTTTGATACTTTGGCCTCTGAGGACCTTCAGTTTGGTCAATCAGTTCTGCAGGAACCTCAGCACTCTCCCACCTGGTTTGGGAGCTTTGGTACTTCCCCATGGTACTAAAAGGATTCCCAGTATCCCAAAGGACGTAAGAGAAAATAGGATTTTAATTACCTAATGGTAAATCCTTTTCTCATAGTCCGTGGGGAATACTGGGCGCCCGCCCGGTGCTTTGTTCTTCCTGCACTGTTACTTGGTTCAGTAATGTTGTTTGGTTCAGCTGTTGCTGTTCCTGGTTTCAAGTTTGGTTAGAATGGCTTTCCTCTTGTTTTGTGTGGGCTGGTTCGATTTCTCACCACTTTCCTTTTTCTATATCCTTCTCTCAAAGTATGTCCATCTCCTCAGGCACAGTTTCCTAGACTGAGTCTGGTGGGGGGGGGCATAGAGGGAGGAGCCAGCGCACACTATCAAATTCTTAAAGTGCCCAAGGCTCCTAGTGGACCCGCTCATCTCTACTCATTTGTGTTTAAATGTGAGTTAGGGACGCACTGTTTACTCCATCTTGGTGAAGGTTACACTGAAGAGACTAGAGGAACAAAGATACCTTTAGTTACACTGATTTGGGGGCTTTCCTGTGAGTTAGGGTATACCCCTTTATGCTTAAATCTCTCTCTGCATCCGATTTCTCTCTCTATTCTTGATTTGGAGAAATATGGTACTTTGTTGGATATCTACAGTTTAAACAATACTACACAATGGGCCAAATGTAATAGAGTGAGAGTTTCAAAAAGTGAGAGATTTGGTAAGGTTTTGTAGTTTTTTTTAAAGTGGCAATAATTTACACAGCAAGATCAACCTGGTTTTGCAGTGTAAATGATTGCCACTTAAAAAAAAATGAAAAACCTTACCAAATCTCTCACTTTCTGAAACTCTCACTCTGTTAGATTTGGCCCAATGTCTTTGCTGTTTTGATTTATTTTTATATACTTGTCGGGGATTGAGAGACATCTTTTTCAAAGAAAAAGAAAAGTTAAGGAACAGAAGGAGAGCCACCATCAAAAACACATAATTTATTTTCTATGTATGCTTGTTCCTTTGTATATGGCGCTTATACGGATGTGAAATTCAATTTTCTTGTCTGTTTAAATATTTGCACTAAGGGGGTCATTCCGAGTTGTTCGCTCGCTAGCAGATTTTAGCAGCATTGCACACGCTAGGCTGCCGCCCTCTGGGAGTGTATCTTAGCATAGCAGAATTGCGAATGAAAGATTAGCAGAATTGCGAATAGAAAATTCTTAGCAGTTTCTGAGTAGCTCGAGACTTACTCCTACACTGCGATCAGCCCAGCCCGTTTCGTTCCTGGTTTGACGTCACAAACACGCCCTGTGTTCGGCCAGCCACTCCCCCGTTTCTCCAGATACTCCCGCGTTTTATCCTGGCACGCCTGCGTTTTTCCGCACACTCCCAGAAAACGGTCAGTTTCCGCCCAGAAACACCCAATTCCTGTCAATCATACTCCGATCACTTCAACTATGAAAATTCTTCGTTCGGACTTGAGTAAATCTACTAAGCTTTGTGCTAAAATACTTAGTGCATGCACACTGCGTACCATGCGCATTTTTGCCTTAATCGCTCCGTTGCGAAAATCGGCAACGAGCGAACAACTCGGAATGACCCCTAAGTGTGGTGACACCTTAGGGAGTTTGATCCATTAAAGCTGCCTTGCGCACATCTTGGAAGTCCAATACCAGTTTTTGTTTCTATTATTACAATTATTATTATAAGTAGTAGTAGTAGTAGTAGTAGTAGTAGTATAATACAGAGTATTATTATTATTAGTAGTAATTGTCACAGCACCGCCGCGGTCTCCATACTTACCCCTCCGGGCGCGCTGGGTCTCCGTGCGGCCGTCCTCTCTGGCGGTTCCCGGCGTCCATCGCTCCGTCCGGCCAGCGTGTGCGCTCGACGTCCACGGGAGGTGCGGGTGACGTCATCGGTACCTCCACCAATCAGGCCCTGGCGGGAAGTTCAAATTCAGACGCCGGGCAATGCTCCGGCGCCTGAGTATCATCGTTGCTGCGACTGTGGTGGTGATCTCCAGAGCTCCCGTTTCTCCGTGCCTCAGCATCTCCGTGCTTCCCAGCACATCCGTGCCTCAGCATCTCCGTGCTTTCCAGCACCTCCGTGCCTCAGCATCTCCGTGCCTCAGCATCTCCGTGCCTCAGCACCTCCGTGCCTCAGCATCTCCGTGCCTCAGCACCTCCGTGCCCCAGCACTTAGCACCTCCGTGCCTCCAGTGTCTCCGTGCCTCAGCACCTCCGTGCCTCAGCATCTCCGTGCCTCAGCATCTCTCTGCCTCAGCACCTCCGTGCCTCAGCATCTCCGTGCCTCAGCACCTCCGTGCCTCAGCACTTAGCACTTCCGTGCCTCAGCACTCAGCACCTCCGTGCCTCAGCACTCAGCACCTCCGTGCCTTAGCACCTCCGTGCCTCCAGTGTCTCCGTGCCTCAGCACTCAGCATCTCCGTGCCTCAGCATCTCCGTGCCTCAGCACTCAGCACTTCCGTGCCTCAGCACCTCCGTGCCTCAGCATCTCCGTGCCTCAGCACCTCCGTGCCCCAGCACTTAGCCCCTCCGTGCCTCCAGTGTCTCCGTGCCTCAGCACCTCTGTGCCTCAGCACCTCCGTGCCTCAGCATCTCCGTGCCTCAGCATCTACATGCCTCAGCATCTCCGTGCCTCAGCACTCAGCACTTCCGTGCCTCAGCACTCAGCACCTCCGTGCCTCAGCACTCAGCACCTCCATGCCTCCAGTGTCTCCGTGCCTCAGCACCTCCGTGCCTCAGCACTCAGCACTCCGTGCCTCAGCATCTCCGTGCCTCAGCACTCAACACTTCCGTACCTCAGCACTCAGCACCTCCGTGCCTCAGCATTCAGCACCTCCGTGCCTCAGCACTCGGCACCTCTGTGCCTCCAACACCTCTGTGCCTCCAGCACCTTCGTGCCTCCAGCACCACTGTGCCTCCAAGCATCTCAACGTCTCTAAGCGCCTCAGCGCCTTCAAACGCCTCAGTAACTCTAGCATTTCGGTGCCTCTAGCACCTCAGTGCCTCCAGCACCCCAACATCGCTCACAGTAAGCTTTTGGTACTCTCCACCAATTCATCAGCACCTTTACAAGTCTTGTCTTTCAGGAGACCTTCAAGTATTCACCCGTGCCTCCTGCCTACCGTCCTAATCCTGTATGAGGAAGACCTACATCCGGCCATCTCTACTGCGACCCAGTAGCGGTTCCTCTTCCCGGTCACCGGAAGAAACCCCGAGTCCACAACACTTCTAAACCAGGTCAGTGATAGTATACTCAGGCCACATGGACCCGGGGAATCGGAACACAGACTCAAGCGCCATCCAAAGTTTGGCTTCCCGAGTTCAGTCTCAAGAGGCGACACAGGGTCAGGTGATGCAATATCTCCAGGAATTGTCCGGCCGATTGGATCAAATCCAAGCATCCTTAGCCTCCGCAATTCCGGCTCCAGCTCCCATAACTGCTCGAGTTGCTGTTTCCAGTAATGTCCAACCTCCGGCCGGTACCAGGTCACGTCTTCAGCTTCCTACTCCTTCCCGCTATAATGGGAACCCAAAGAATTGCCGTGGTTTTTTAAATCAGTGCGAGGTGCACTTCGAGCTGCTCTCTCATAACTTTCCTACGGATCGCTCTAAGGTAGCGTATATCATTTCCCTGCTTGAAGGGTCAGCGTTGGATTGGGTGTCTCCGTTGTGGGAATGATCTGATCCCGTGGTTTCCAACTACACCAACTTCATCACGTCCTTTCGAAGAATCTTCGACGAGCCCGGCAGGATGACCACTGCTTCTTCCGACTTGCTCCGTGTTCGTCAGGGCTCCCGTTCCGTGGGTCAGTACGTGGTTCATTTCCAGACCATTGCCTCTGAATTGCGCTGGAATAATGACGCTCTGAGAGCTGCCTTCTGGAACGGTCTCTCCAACCGGCTGAAAGATGAGTTGGTCACAAGGGATCTGCCGGATCCATTAGAAGAGTTGATTTCCCTTTGCGTCAAGGTGGATCTTCGGATGCAGGAGCGTGGAAGAGAACATAGCCGTTCAGATCGTTCCAGGTTCCGGAATCCTACTCCTAGACCGGTGGCTATGCCTAGCTCGGACGAGCCCATGCAAATTAACCGATCCCGACTGTCTCCGGAAGAACGACAGTGTCGTCGTGAGGGTAAACTTTGCCTTTACTGTGGAGCCGCAGATCATTTCCTCAAGTTTTGTAAATCCCGTCCGGGAAACGGGCAGGCCTAGCTTGTTCCGGAGGAGTCAAGCTGGGGGTTACGACAAAATCTTCTCCAATTTTGGACTGTTTGCTTCCTGTAACTTTAGTCACCGATTCAGCCTCCAAGTCTTGTGAAGCCCTGTTGGATTCCGGAGCTGCGGGGAACTTCGTTTCTTCCTCCTGTGTCCAAAGTATGGATTTAAAGTTACGGCCTATCGAGCGGCCTATTTCGTTGACGGCTATCAACGGTACTAGAATTTCCAAGGGTCTCATAATGTGGCGCACAGAGCCAGTTAAGCTGCAGGTCGGGGCTCTACATCAAGAAAGTCTGGAACTCTTGGTGATTCCAGAAATGCATCATGATCTGGTCCTTGGAATGCCTTGGCTGAAAATTCATAATCCCCACATTGACTGGAAGTCTTCTCAAATTCTGTCTTGGAGTTCCTTTTGTCACGCTAACTGTCTCACTCCCATTTGTCCGCTCCGTGTCTCTTCTAAGACGGATGAAGAGCATATTCCGGAGGCGTATCAAGGGTACAAGGATGTGTTTTCGGAACAAGCAGCTGATCTGTTACCACCTCATAGGCCTTGGGACTGCCCTATTGACCTTGTCCCAGGGAAGACGCCACCTCGTGGTCGCACATATCCCCTGTCTCTTCCCGAGACTCAAGCTATGTCGGAATATATTAAGTCCGATCTGCTCAAGGGATTTATTCGCCCCTCTTCCTCCACTGCTGGAGCGGGCTTCTTTTTCGTGAAGAAGAAGGACGGGGGGTTGAGACCATGTATCGACTACCGCGGCTTAAACGATATCACTATCAAGAATAAATACCCCTTGCCACTAATCACAGAGTTATTTGATAGGGTTCGTGGCGCCCGCGTTTTCTCCAAACTCGACTTGAGGGGAGCTTATAATCTTATACGCATCCGAGAAGGGGATGAATGGAAGACTGCCTTCAATACCCGGGATGGGCATTACGAATACCTGGTGATGCCGTTCGGTCTTAGTAATGCACCTGCTGTTTTCCAGGGATTCGTCAACGAAATCTTCCGAGACATGTTATATCAGAGTGTTGTGGTATATTTGGACGACATACTGATTTTTTCCAAAAATCTTGTTGAACACAGGACTCAAGTCAAAGAAGTGCTCCACCGTTTACGAGAGAATCATCTATATGCTAAGCTTTCCAAATGTACCTTTGAAGTAACATCAATTCCGTTCCTCGGTTATATCATCTCGGGGACGGAGCTTCGCATGGATCCGGAAAAGCTCTCTGCCATTCGTGACTGGACTCAGCCTCTCTCTTTAAAAGCAATACAAAGATTCCTGGGCTTTGCGAATTACTACAGGAGATTCGTTAGAGGTTTCTCCACCATTGTTGCACCCATTACTGCCTTGACGAGAAAGGGCTCTAATCCGAGTTTGTGGCCTCCTGAAGCCATTGAGGCCTTTTCCCACTTGAAGTTAGCTTTCATGTCTGCTCCTGTTCTCCAACAATCAAATTTCGATGAACCTTTCTTCCAAGAGGTTGACGCATCTTCAGTCGGGGTTGGGGCCGTTCTCTCTCAGTACTCATCTGATAAGAAATTACATCCGTGTGGCTTCCACTCTCGTAAATTCTCTCCGGCCGAACAAAATTACACTATTGGAGACCAGGAACTTTTGGCAATTAAATCCGCCTTGGAAGAGTGGAGATACCTCTTAGAAGGGGCTAAACATGTGTTTACCATTTACACGGATCACAAAAATTTGTTGTACATCAAATCCGCACAATGCTTGAATCCTCGCCAAGCGAGATGGGCACTTTTCTTTACTCGATTTTCTTTTGTTATCAAGTACCGGGCCGGGACTCTCAATATTAAAGCGGATGCGCTGTCCCGTTCACAAGTTTCCACAGACGAGGATGAATCTTTTGAGCGGAGTTTAATTCTAAATCCAGTTTCTGTCTCCGCTGCTTTAACTACTCCAGCTCCTCCTCCTGGAAGAATGTCCGTACCTGCTAGATTCCGGCCAAGAATATTACAGTGGGCCCATAACTCCAAGTTTTCCGGTCATCCCGGTGCCCAGAAGATGTACAAGTTTCTGCAAAGGTCTTACTGGTGGAACACCATGAGGAAGGATGTACAGGATTACGTTAATTCTTGTCCACAGTGTACACAACATAAATCTCCTCGCCTGCCTCCTGCTGGGTTGCTTGCCTATTCCTGTGAGTCCCTGGACTCACATTTCCATGGACTTCATCACTGACTTGCCCTGTTCCAAGGGTTGCAACACCGTCTGGGTGATCGTCGACCGTTTTTCGAAGATGGCACACTTCGTTCCATTGACTGGTCTACCGACAGCTCCGAAACTAGCTCTACTATTCATCCAAGAACATTTTCGGTTGCATGGGTTGCCACAGGAAATAGTCTCTGATTGTGGGGTACAGTTCACCGCAAGGTTTTGGAAAGCCCTCTGCTCAACTTTACAGATTAAACTTAAGTTTTCCTCCGCTTATCATCCCCAAACGAATGGACAAATGGAACGAGTCAATCAAGATCTAGAGACTTTCCTTCGTCTTTATCTCTCCCCTTCACAGGACAACTGGGTGGAGTTGTTACCTTGGGCGGAGTTTGCCCATAACCATTCGTTTCATTCTTCCACTGGTGAATCTACATTCTTCGTCAACTACGGGTTCCATCCACGTGTTCCGGAATTACCAAGCCTTCCGATAGAAGAGGTTCCAGCTGTAACGTCCACTCTACAACACTTCGGACAAATTTGGAGTAAGATTCATGCTAATCTTAAGAAGGTTTCTGTCCGGTACAAGTTCTTCGCAGATAAGAAACGGCAAGCCGCTCCTCAATACAAGGTTGGTGACAGGGTATGGCTGTCCACACGTAATCTCCGGTTGAAGGTGCCCACCATTAAGTTTGCTCCAAGATTCATCGATCCTTACCCTGTGCTACAAGTCCTAAATCCTGTGGTCTGTAAGCTGGGTTTACCTTCTCACCTACGTATACCAAATGCCTTCCATGTTTCTCTTCTTCGTCCTCTCGTCCTTAATCGTTTTCATTCAAAGACCTCTAGCCCCACCTCAGTGCAGACTGAAACAGGAACAGACTTCGAGATCAAAACTATTCTAGACTCTCGTTACCTTCACAAGAATCTGCAATATCTGGTGGAATGGAAAGGATATGGTCCTGAGGAGAAAAGTTGGATAAAGGCTTCTGAGGTCTCGGCTCCTCGACTAATCCGTATTTTCCATTCTAGACACCCTACGAAACCAGGAAAGTGTCCAGGGGCCACTCCTAGAGGAGGGGGTACTGTCACAGCGCCGCCGCGGTCTCCATACTTACCCCTCCGGGCACGCTGGGTCTCCGTGCGGCCGTCCTCGCTTGCAGTTCCCGGCGTCCAGCGCTCCGTCCTGCCAGCGTGTGCGCTTGACGTCCATGGGAGGTGCGGGTGACGTCATCGGTACCTCCACCAATCTGGCCCTGGCGGGAAGTTCAAATTCAGACGCCGGGCAATGCTCCGGCGCCTGAGTATCATCGTTGCTGCGACTGTGGTGGTGATCTCCAGAGCTCCCGTTTCTCCGTGCCTCAGCATCTCCGTGCTTCCCAGCACCTCCGTGCCTCAGCATCTCCGTGCTTCCCAGCACCTCCGTGCCTCAGCATCTCCGTGCCTCAGCACCTCCGTGCCTCCAGTGTCTCCTTGCCTCAGCACTCAGCACCTCCATGCCTCAGCATCTCCGTGCCTCAGCATCTCCGTGCCTCAGCACCTCCGTGCCCCAGCACTCAGCACTTCTGTGCCTCAGCACTCAGCACCTCCGTGCCTCAGCACTCAGCACCTCCGTGCCTCCAGTGTCTCCGTGCTTCCCAGCACCTCCGTGCCTCAGCATCTCCATGCTTCCCAGCACCTCCGTGCCTCAGCATCTCCGTGCCTCAGCACCTCCGTGCCCCAGCACTTAGCACCTCCGTACCTCCAGTGTCTCCGTGCCTCAGCACCTCCGTGCCTCAGCATCTCTGTGCCTCAGCATCTCCGTGCCTCAGCACCTCCGTGCCTCAGCACTTCCGTGCCTCAGCACTCAGCACCTCCGTGCCTCAGCATTCAGCACCTCCGTGCCTCAGCACTCGGCACCTCTGTGCCTCCAGCACCTCTGTGCCTCCAGCACCTTCGTGCCTCCAGCACCACTGTGCCTCCAAGCATCTCAACGTCTCTAAGCGCCTCAGCGCCTTCAAACGCCTCAGTAACTCTAGCATGTCGGTGCCTCTAGCACCTCAGTGCCTCCAGCACCCCAACATCGCTCACAGTAAGCTTTTGGTACTCTCCACCAATTCATCAGCACCTTTACAAGTCTTGTCTTTCAGGAGACCTTCAAGTATTCACCCATGCCTCCTGCCTACCGTCCTAATCCTGTATGAGGAAGACCTACATCCGGCCATCTCTACTGCGACCCAGTAGCGGTTCCTCTTCCCGGTCACCGGAAGAAACCCCGAGTCCACAACACTTCCAAACCAGGTCAGTGATAGTAATATAGAAAATGCCATTATTATTCAAATTAATAATAATATTAGTAGTAGTTAGAAATGAGCGGGTTCGGTTCCCTGAGAACCGAACCCCCCTGAACTTCACGCTCCGAGCCGGTATCCGAGCCGGTATCTGAGCCCAGCTCGGGACTTCCCGACCAGACTCGGAAACCAGAATGAGGCAAAACATCATCATCCCGCTGTCGGATTATCACGGGTTTTGGATTCCATATAGACAGCCACGCGTCGCCGCCATTTTCACTCCGGACTTGGAGAGTGAGGGTGACAGACCTCTCTCTCTCTGTGGGTGGTGGCATCGGGTGGGGTTAGTGTATGCTCTGTAGGGGTGCTGCTGCGGTCACTGTGGTGTACCTGTGCTGTGTTAGTGGTGCTGTCCTAGCTGTCCTGGCTGTCACTGGTGTTTCATGTGCTGTTACGGGTACTGCAGCTGAACATGGGTTTTGCTGTCCTGGCTATCACTGTGTTGTACAGGGGGAAGGGGCACTGTCCTCCTGTATTCTGTAAAATATAGGGGTGATGCTGTTAAAATAACATTACACTGGCTCTGTATGCTGTAAAAATTCAAGCATGCAGTTAAAAATTAAAAGCACACTGCTCCTGTATGCTGTAAAAAATAGGGGTGCTGCTGTTAAAATAACATGACACTGGCCCTGTATGCTGTAAAATTCAGGGGTGCAGTTGTTAAAAATGAAAAGCACACTGGTCCTTTGTCCTGTAAAAACAAAGGGGTGTTGCTGTTAAAATAATATTACACTGGCCCTGTATGCTGTAAAAATTCAGGGGTGCAGTTGCTAAAAATAAAAAGCACACTGCTCCTGTATGTTGTAAAAATATAGGGGTTCTGCTGCTAAAATAACATTACACTGGCCCTGTATGCTGTGAAAATTCAAGGGTGCAGTTGTTAAAAATGAAAAGCACACTGGTCCTGTATGCTGTAAAAATATAGGGGTGCAGCTGTGAAAATAACATTACATGGTGTGGCTTAGCAGAGGAAGCTGCAAGATGCATGTTGGAGGAGCTCCAGCACAATTACCCTTTTTCTGGCCCCTATCATATACTTATCAGCCCCACTCAGTCCCATCCAACCACCCCGATACCTGGAGTGTGCATTGCAGAGCTGTGAGGTCATCATTTTGGCCTCCGTGGGTTGCGGCCTACTTTGGGAACAAAAACCGCGGACTAAAGTTACTCAGCGCTCCCACCAAGGGAAGCTGACCAGTGCAGAGGTCCGGACAAAGACCCCTTGCTGGCGGCCGGGACACGGGACGCAACACCACGTTGCTAGGGGACCCACTGCGCCTTCCCTTACCGCTGAGAAGCTGGAGACAGACAGCCCTGGATACAAAAATAGTCTGTGGAGGAGATGCACCTCAGCCTTCTCACTGACCAGACCGGTGCTGTGGAGCCCACAGAGCGGGAGCAGGTCATATGCACACAGCTCTATACACTGTGAGCAGGCAGAGCCCCGGCCCTCTCCCCTGCAGTCTGGATCCACTTGCGCCTGGTGGAGCTATAAGGACACCCCATATTAACCCCCGAGTCAAGCTCTGATGCTCTTCTGCATTTATACAAAAATAATAAATAATACAAACAACAAAGATGAAATAGTATTAAGGAATAATAATAATAATAATAATAATAATAATAACACCACCACACAGATAACATAATAAGAGGTTCCACTATTACCTCCACACTGAGGCTTGGGCTCACATTCTGCTTCCCTGTTTTTTACCATCACACAGTGAGCTCTCTTGCTCCCCTTCCTGGAGAAAAATCCTGACTCTGTGCTGCTCCATAGGTTGACCGGAAAACCCTGGCCACAGCTCTCTTGGCCCGCTCTAGCAATAAGGATAGATAACTTAGTCTCCCCATAATACAGGACACTCTGAGCCACTGGTACCTCCTTTATATTTGTGTGCAGCTCTACCCTCATCCCAATGTTCACTTAACAGACAAGAATGGACTCCACTGGGTATTTTTTCTTATATCTCTCCCTTCCCCTACTTCCCACCTTCCTGGGATTTGTATCTTTTCTGACGGATCATTTCTAATTGTAAATTAAACACTGGTTTGGTCCACATGCAGAGATCTTCGACCAAGACTACTAAGCAAAGGGGTGCTGATATCTCTCAACAATTTACCAAGGGCAACAAAAACACCCAGAACAGCGGTCACCCCTCTCTCCCTCATTACTATATGGATAACCCAGATAAATCACCCTCTGCACTGTCAACTAAAGATTACATCTTAGCTCTGCGATCTTTAATCACAGAATTTAAGGAATCTTTAAAGTCTAAACTGGATAATGCAGTATCGTCCACTAAAGAGGAATCTCTTCCCTTGCCTCGAGGGCTACCAAAATAGAAACCCATCAGGATAATTTCCAGAGAGTGTTAAACAATACGGGCCGTGACCTGGACCATGTCATATCAGAATTATCCGAACTTCGCACCAAAAACGAGGACTTCGAAAATCGCTAATGCCGAAACAACTTATGTATACGCAACATCCCTGAGTCCATTAACGCAGAAAACCTGGAACCCTATCTTCACACTCTATTCTCCTTCCTGATGCCAGCTCTATGGGACAAACAACTTCTACTTGAAAGAGCCCATTGCGCTCTCCGTCCTAAACCCCGTGATGGTGAGCCCCCTCGTGATGTGGGATTTAATTTTCTCAGCTTTAAAGATAAAGAGAAGATTCTTAATTCCACAAGATGAAAACCTCACAGCCTTTTTAAGTCGACTAAAATTAATTTTTTTCAAGACTTGGCCCCTCTCACTATTGCTAACAGAAGAGAACTACATGATCTCACCAAGGCCCTGCGCGATAGAAATATCCACTACCACTGGGGATTCCCCTTCAAGCTGATCATGGATCTGCATGGAAAAACTGTTAAGGTCCATACACATGGAGCGATATAGCTGAGTGATTTTGACTATATAGTCAAAATCGCTCAGAAAGTTAGTGCATATTACTCTGTGTGTACACAGCCAGCAATAGCGATGCACGTCCCCGCCAGGTTGCTGTCACTGCTAAAAAAATAGACTGTGCGGGCAAGTCAATTTTGGCTAGGTTGCTGGAAAAGAAAAAGCATCCCCTTGCTTAAATGAATTAGCAAAAATTCTTTTACACTCTACATACTACCTTTCAACTCATTTAACTTTGCACACCTTTTGCTAGGCACTATTTCCGCCTTCCTTTTTTCCTCATATTCAGTGACATGTAATTTTGTCACTATATTAGTATGTTACCCCCTACCTCATTCTTGTTCCCTTGTGGTGATCTGGATTTTTTCGGCCCCTCACTGTACATATTCCAGAATTGATTGTCTGTTTTGTGGTCCCTCTAAACACATACTATCCTCAACAATTACCCCTAATGTTTGGTCTGACCACTCCTCAATCACATCAATTGGATGTACTGTCCACACGCCCATCTTGGCATTTAAATGAGACCTTACTCAAAAATCCCAACTGGGGCTGCGAGGAAAAGGATAGCATTTCCTAGCCCACCCACTGGTAGTGATGCAGGGCAGTCTGGAGCAAGTGTTGACATCTGGTCCGGGCTGAAGGAACTGCTAATGATTACTGACATGTCTATTGTCACTGCATATGATGCTGTCACCATTGAAAGAATGGTGGAAGATTATATCGGTGACAGCATCTAAGTAGGCATGTCAGACAGTCTGTATGTATAGTGGCAGGATAAAGAGGCAATTTGGAGGCCCTTGCACAAACTGGCTTTATTTCATCTAAGTTGCCCCCTCCAGTGTGTACTCCGAAAGAGTGTTTAGTGCAGCCGGTAACCTTGTCAGCGATCAGCATAGGAGGTTACTTCCACAAAATGTGGAGAAAATGATGTTCATCAAAATGAAGGGTGGAATTCCACCTGGTTACCACTTCTTGCTTCAGTTGGTGGCAGGGCAAATTGAACTGTTCTTGCTGGTGCTGCAATCTCATGCATGCTGTGGCTGAATGCTGAATATGTCACAACATCTTTTGGGCCACAGACAGCATCTCCTGCATGCCCATCTCTTTTTGAAAAGCCCTGTACCCTCAAGTTGATTTTGTGAGCAAATCATGGGACATGTTGGAAATCACCCAGCTGTAATACTCTCACAATATCTGTGGCATCATCAGAAACCACAAATCCTGAGTTCAAGTTGGGTAAGCCATTTTGTTATGACATCCGTCAAGCTGGGTACTCACTGGGCAATACGTCGCTTCGACCTGCTGGATCAGATGGCATATCACTCAGAATGAAGCATACCGGGCAGTTTGTACACCCTATATACATGCTCCAGTGGTTACTAGCGATATCACTTGGTTTCATGTGCTGCACATCAAACCTAGTGTTATTGCTAGCGTCCTTGTTTATGCTAATGAAGGACGGAACATGGTCATTCCATACTTCATTAACATTGCTGCAGTTTGTAAGGGCAATATAGGTTGTAATTATTCTGATGTCGGAACAAATCCCTTCGTTCCAGTGTGTACCCAGCTTTAGTTTTTCTAAGAGATTTTCAGTGGTATGCCTCTTAGTGAAGCTGGTGATGCACAGAGTAGCCTGCCTCAGAATACGCTGGCATTGTTTGTTAAATACTGCTGCTGCTGCTGCCACTGGTACTGAAAGTGATTCACCCACCCAGTGGGTTGTCACAGTCATGTAATCTTCAGTTTCCCCACTACCGCTCGACCACATATCTGTGGTTAAGTGGACAGTGGATACAGTGGCATTTTGTAAGCCAATAATTAGTTTTTTTAATATCCTGATACAGCCGAGGAATGGCTTTTTGGCTAAGATGGAACCGAATGGAATTTGGTACCAGGGACAAAGGACCTCAATTAACTGTATTAAGCCCACTGCATTAATGGCAGATATTGGCCACAGATCTTAAACTAGCATTGCCATGATGTTTTCAGTGATCTGCTGTGTGACTGGGTGAGAGCTGTCACACATGCTCTCCCTTGCAAAGCATTGTTTTGCAATAATATTTGTTTTAACAGTCTTTTTGGTCCCCTTCTAGGATGAAGATCCATCCCCAGCAGCAGCAGGTCTATCACTGAGGGATTCTTCTGAGGAATCCTGCATTAGGGAGGAGTCACCTAGTCTTAACAAATTGGATATAGGACTGCCTCCGATCATTACTGAGTATATTGAGGATGAAGGTGATGGCAGTGAAGATTGCAGGTGCTGGGATCTAGTTGAGAGA
Organism: Pseudophryne corroboree; assembly: GCF_028390025.1. NCBI lineage: Eukaryota > Metazoa > Chordata > Amphibia > Anura > Myobatrachidae > Pseudophryne > Pseudophryne corroboree. The sequence goes on along the minus strand of NC_086451.1, from coordinate 102,838,267 downwards.
AGGAAGCTAGCTGATGCTGGACTGCTTGTTGTTATTATTTTATTATCAGTTACTGATGTTGTCAAAAACGTTTCATGAGCTTGCTGTAAATGACTTAACAGGGAATAAGTTCATAGATGGTTAACATCCCTACCTCTATTTACTGTGGTTTTACAAACGCTACAGATGTCAGGATTTGGGTAAAAATTATTCCACACAAAAGATTGGATTTGTTGGCCCTATGCCCAGGCATGACAATGGCCTTCTTGTTATGGTTGAGAACTGCTTCCAGTGGTGCCTGACTTACACAAACAACATCCTAATCTTCAACATCCTCATTAGTGTCGGCGTTAGCTACACATTTAATTTTCTATGCCCTGACCTAAACCTTTTATGCCCTTGAACATCAACTTTATATGACATTGAATGACTAGTATCGTCATCAAGACTGGTTGCAGCAGCTGCAATGATAGTATTTGGTTGCTGCTCCTGCTTTTCTCTAAATTGATTGTTATCCATTTTTTTTACTGGCAGCTCAGCTAACACTTTGTGGAGTCACGTGGATTACGTCAAAAAGAACAAAGCGCACTGTGGTACAAAGCATACAGGGGTAGGTAGAATGCAAAGAACAGTACAAACAAATTATACAACAATATATTATTGTATTAGTTTTCTTTTTTTAACTCATAGCTTGGCTCTCACAGGGCTTACATGAAGAGAGCAAAGCATACTGGGGTACAGAGTATACTTGTGTATGTAGAGTGCAGAACAGTACAAATAAATTATAGAATATTTTTATTTATTTTTTACTTTTTTTCATTTTAAACTCTTTTTATACTTTATATGTATGTGAAGTGAACAAAGCACACTAGGATACAGAGTACTAGAGAACAGTACAAATTATACAACAATATATTTTTTATTATTTTTCTTTTTTTAACTTTATTTCACTTTCTAACTTTTTTATATGTACGTGATGTGAAAAAAGTCCACTGGGGTACAGCATACTGGGGTGCAGTCACAGAACAGTACAAACAAATTATACAATTTTTTTAACGTTTTTTTTACTTTTTAACTTTTGGTTTTTTTTAAAACGTATTTTGCAACAGCACTTGTGGATGAACAGAGTGCAGCCACTTCTGGATGGACATAGCACAGCCACTTCTGGATGGACACTGGTCAGCCACTTTAGATGGACACAGCACAGTCACTTGTATGGAGTATGGACACACAGCACAGCCAATTGTCTGGAGGCTGGACACAGTACAACCACTTGTATGGGCACAGCACAGCCACTTTTTATGCTGTCACTCTGGACACAGCCCAGCCACTTATGGAGTCTTGACACAGGCACATAAGCCAGCAGAGCACATTGCAGCATGCAGCAGCATGCCTGAGAACAGAGTAAAATGGATCCGAGTCCTAGCGCCCTTATATAGACTCCAGAACTCACGAGAATCCGACGCTGGCAGGATGACGCTTTGCCTCGATTTGGAATCAGAGCATGGTGAGAAACCCCAAGCCATGGCTCGGACTGACTTGGATACCTAAAGTTCGGGCACGTTCGGATTAGAGGTTATCGAACCACCATCTCTAATATGAATCAGGGACAGACTAATAGCAGTGGGTTTGTTATTGGTCTGCATAGTAAATGTAATCACACACACAGCACCAGCATTTGTGATGGAAGGGGCTACAACTCCCTCTCATTGGCAGGTACAGGGTCTTTCAGCATTGTAGAGCACTGACTTCCCTCTTAACATACACAGCTTGCATTAAAAAAAACAAAAGAGGGGATTCTTATGATGGCAGTATTGATTTGGCCTATGGAGTTTAGGTAGATTTGTAATACTCTAATACCAGTGAAGGGGAAGCTATATGGTTATGTTGGAGACTTAAGAAAATGAGTGCTCACAAGATAAAAAGTTAAGCATAGCACAGTAGACTTTGTAGAATTGAACAATAGTCAAGGAAACTAGTTTGGTGCAAAATTTATATGCTTATATGGGTTTCTGTACTCTTCTAGAATTATGCTTAACTTTCCCTCATTACTGTAAAACCACTTGTTTCAGTCCGTAAACTTCACCGTTGAATTGCATTTTACAGCTCACTATTCTATATTCAGTACCTATCATGAATGGACTGGTCATTAAACTATCCAGATGATTTGATGGATGGGCTAACAGCCAGTACAGTTAAATTGAGCCATTCAACCAGTGTTCAAGATGCTTGATGATCCCTGATGTTTGCTGAAATAAAGAATTCTCCTGTCTATGTTCTGGGTGAGTATTTTTGCAGAATACCCCCCCCCCCCCTCCCCAGCGGCCATGATCACCCTCTCCTTCCCAATACCTCTGAAAACAGCAATGCCTTCTGCTGCAGACCCCAGTTAGAGAGAAAAGAATTTGCTGTGAAATATTTCATGTGGATAGACAGCTATTATATACAATGCAGTGTTGTACAGTTCGATTTCAAGTGAATCATACATTTTCTTTTAAAAATGGAAGACTTTGCAAAGACAGTATGGGATCTTGTTCAGTAACGGATAATAAATCAAAAATAGTTTTCTTAAAGTGCTGAATTGTAGGAGATTTATATTGTTTCCGTTTCTAAACAAATGTTATAGTAGACTTGTAGGATGCTTTGATTCATAGAGAAGACTGCAGCATACAGTATACAGAACATTGCTATGAAATTGCAGAAAGCTGTAAAAAGCATGGGGGAACATGAAATCATTACTCATGGATCATAATGTATACATCAGTGGAGCTGCTCTATGGCCTGTGCATTACAGTAATACATTTATTATATGGAAATGCAACTAACAACACTCATAAAATGCCCAGCACGTCCAGCAATGTAAATGTGTACCATGCAAACACACATAAATAAACATCAGGTTTTTATTTGTCAGTTGTGTGTTCATTCTAATCAGGTTTTTTGTTACCTATTCATTTATTTTATTGTATATTCCCTGTGTAGTTACTTGATTGATTTCTTCATTTTGTGGGAATATCGATGGCTTTTGATGCCACGCTCATTATGCAGGGAGTGTTATATGGAGGCTTTGATTTTGGTACTCATGATTTATAATGGTACATCACAGGAGGTGATTCTATTCACACAGTTCATCTAAATTGCTGTGCTTTCTATAGCACCCTGCTCTTATATTGTTAGTTTTACAACTGTATTATAATGGGGCAATTCCATTGGTAACAGAAGCACCTCTGTACAGTGATAAACTCTATTCATCATACGACTGCCACCACTAATGTGAACAAATCATCATAACCCAACAGTCCACAATAAACACCATATAAAATACTGTAAATATAGCTTAAGTGCCATCTTGTGTAATTTATCCTTGATAAATCAGCCTACTTTCAAAGTCAGTAACAGAATCACCATTCATGAGACATGTTACATGTTACCCAAGTGGGTAATGGGCATGGTTAAGTGTACTGATTACAATACATTTGTTACCTATTAATGCAACAACTACTTATATTTCCTACTATGTTTTACGAAATAAGGACAAAATGACACAATTTTGAATGGATCAATACTTGGAATACTTCAAGTTTCTAGGGACCACAATCTCCAGGGACCTTAAATGGGGGTCCAACACTGACGCCACTGTTGGGAAAGCGCAGCAGAGGTTGTTCTTCCTCAGGCAACTAAGGAAGTTCAACATCCCACAGAAGCTCCTGCTCCTCTTCTACTCCGCGATTGTGGAGTCGGTACTGTGCTCCTCGATACTCGTATGGTACAGCTCCGCCAGCGCGAGGGACATATGCAGGCTCCAAAAGGTGGTCAGAACCGCAGAGAAGATCATCGGGGCCGACCTTCCCTCAGTCCAGGACCTGTACTTGTCCAGAGCTAAAAAGCGGGCAATGAAGATAGTAAAAGACCAGCTACACCCCGGCCACAGCATGTTTAACTTGCTTCCTTCAGGCAGGCGTTACAGGGCTGTCCCCGCCAGATCCACTAGAGGCCTCAAAAGTTTCTTTCCCCAAGCTGTCCGCCTGCTGAACTCCTGAACATTGACTGACTAGACGTACATGTAACTCACTTGTGTCCCTACGGTATACCTATCTGTGTAACTTTACTTGCCCCCCCCCCCCCCCCACACACACACACACACACACACACACACACACCTGCTTACCTGTTACCTACTTGGCTGTTGTATAGCAAACCGAAGACAAATTCCTAGTATACGTAAGTATACCTGGCCAATAAAGCTGATTCTGATTCTGATTCTGAATAAAAGTTGACATAAACATTCAAACATAGAATCAGATACAGATAAGAAGTGCAAATCCAAAAAATCAACTACAAATGGGTACATTCAAAACAAAAGCAAGACTAATCAATTAGAACATTCATCAACTACAGCCTTTACTAAGCCTCTGCGACTCTCCAGAAATATATTGATAATAATATAAAACATTGGGGCAGATGTATTAACCTGGAGAAGGCATAAGGAAGTGATAAACCAGTGATATGTGCAAGGTGATAAATGCACCAGCCAATCAGTTCCAATATGTAAATTAACAGGAGCTGATTGGCTGGTGTGTTATCACCTTGCACATATCACTGGTTTATCACTTCCTTAAGCCATCTCCAGGCTTAATACATCTCCCCACTGTTTTTAAGGGTTATTCAAAAAATGGCTCAGCACATGGGGCCTAATTCAGAGTTGATCGAAGCAGCAAATTTGTTAGTAGTTGGGCAAAACCATGTACACTGCAGGGGGGGGGGCAGATATAACGTGCAGAGAGAGTTAGATTTGGGTGGGGTGTGTTCAAACTGAAATCTAAATTACAGTATAAAAATAACCAGTATTTACCCTGCACAGAAACAATATAACCCACCCAAGTGTAACTCTCTCTGCACTTGTTATATCTTCCACACCTACAGTGCAGATGGTTTTGCCCAACTGCTATTAAATTTGCTGCTGCGATCAGGTCTGAATTGGGCCTTAAAGCTGCCTAACGGTATCGCCAGCCCTGCTCATTTGACAGATATTTGGCTCTTCAAATGTATTCTATATGCAGGCAAATAAAGTCCTGCTAGCTGAGATCTGTGCTTCTGGGATTTGCGTTTCACTGTGGAGTGCAAACCGGAAGCTAGCATCTGCTCCAGCTAGTGGGCACTTCCTGGTGCCACTAGCCAGAAGCAGTAGTGGTGTAGTAAGGCTCCAGTGTGGGTGGTGGTGGTTGTGGGGGGTGGGGGTCATAGGCTACCAAGATGTGTGGTGATAGTCCAAATGGACTCTGGTGCCCTATTCCCCTCCCAAATTTGGGGGTATACACTGCCAACAATATCCCTCCCAAGGCCCCAGCGAAATAAATGCCTCATCTTTACCCCTGAGACATACAGTATTCTCCTTGGTCAGGGATTATACTTTACACATACTACCCCCACTTCTGGAACATACACCACCCACTCTACCACCCCTGACCCCATGTACATATACTACCCACCCAATTGGCCTCATAGACCTAAACTTCCTTCTAGCCTCCTGGATATACACTCCCCACCCTATTCCTGGCCCCCTAGACATACAGAGCACCCATCCCTGGGGACATACAATGCCCCTCCCCCCTCCATTCCAATGACATTGTTCCATCGGAGCTGAGAGCGAAATACACTGTATTGAGGACAGATCATTCTTCTGTAGGGGGTTATGTATGTTTTACAGTAATTCCTGTTGAGGGTAATGTTATTTTTCCTGTCCGGGGGCCCAATGTGTTTTTTTTTCTATCGGGTGCCAATATGTTTTGTTTTTTTACCTGTTGGGGGTCAGTGTATTTGTTTTTACATGTTGGGGGCTAATATGTGTTATTTTACCTGTCGGGGGCTAATGTGTTTTTTTCTGTGTGGGCCAATGCCTTTGTTTTTTTCCCTTTGGGGGCTAATATGTTATTTTTCCTTCCTGTCAGGGGCTAATGTGTTTTTTTGTCCTATTGGTGGTAAATGTGTTTGCTTTTTCCTGTGGGGGCCAATGTGTTTTTGTTTCCTTTTTGGAGGCCATTGTATTTTATTTTGACCCTATTTAGGGCAATGTGTTTGTTTTTTCTTGGGGGGGGGGGGGGCAATATGTTTGTTTTCATTTGGGAGCCAAAGTGTGTTTTGTTCTCTTTACCTTAGTGCAGGCCAATGTGTTTTATTGTTTTCTGAGGGCCAATGTGTGTTTCTTTTCTGTGCGGCCAACATGTTTTTTCCTGTGGGGGCAAAAGTTTATTTTTTTATTGAGCAATGTTTTTAGTCTGCGCATGTGTCTAAGTTGCACCGCACATGTGTCCCTATGGTGTTCGTACAGCGTTACAATACAGATTTAGCCAGATGTACCAAGTAGTTTATTAGAAATATGTCTGGCGTTCCTAGGCAGTTACAGGGGGTTTGCTCAGTAGACACAGATGTAAAGCAGTATGTTATTAGAGTGACGTGGGCATGTTGCTGAAAGTGTTGCGTACAGAGATGCTGAATTGCTAACATTACAGGCCAAACTCGGACAGATGATCTGCACCTGGCACAGATGCTTGTGAAAGTTTTAAAAGTGCAACCAATGCTGGCGTCTCAAGATGCACAATCATGAATGCAGCATCTGTAGACACTGAAAGTGGGCATCTCAGTCCTTGCACATTCAAATGCAAAGGTTTATACCAGGGAAAGGCATAGTAACAGTATATCAAAAAGTCACAGACACAACTGCAGAAAAATACGCAAGGAAGTCGAAACTGTGTCCAACTCAGAATCAGGCACTATGAAATGTGATCCCCCTCAACAGACCCCACCCCCTCAACAGACCATGTCCATATTAAGGCTGCTTGCATAAATTACCTGGACTCACTTTCCATCCCAACTGCTCCTCGGTACGTGAGGTGAATCCATTTGCCTCTATAAAAGCACCAAACCACGAGCAGTGTAATAATGAAATAGGTAAGTTCCAAAATAAAATATACTACTAAGGTGACACACAAAGCTTCTATAAAATAAAAGCAGGGAGGCTGCGCTGAAAAATATATCACTTTAAGAAGTTATATTATATAACTTGTGCATTTGGTCTGCAATGTTTTAGCAGAATTGTGTAATTATTAGGGGTTTCGCACAGGCCACTTTTCGTGTTTTGGTTTTGGATCTGGATCTTTCTTTGTGTTTTGGATCTGGATTGGTTTTGCCAAAACCACCCTTGCGGGTTTGGTTTTGGTTTTGGATCTGTATTTTTTTTTTTAAGTATAAACACAGCTAAAATCACAGAATTGTTTTTTGTTTTTTGTACCTTTGCTATTATTAACCTCAATAGCATTCATTTCCACTCATTTCCAGTCTATTCTGAACACCTCATACCTCGCAATATTATTTTTAGGCAAAAAGGTTGCACCGAGGTAGCTGGATGACTATGCTAAGCGACACAAGTGGGCAGCACAAACACGTGGCCCATCTAGGAGTGGCACTGCAGTGGTAGAAAGGATGGCAGTTTGAAAAACTAGGCCACAAAGAGTACATAATGCAAAGAAAAAAGAGGTGCAAGATGGAATTGTCCTTGGGCCCTCCCACTCACCCTTATATTGTATACACAGGACACCCACACTTTAACAAACCAATAATTTTAGTGCCAGGGTCTGCCACACGACTTTGGCTGAAATGACTGGTTCATTTGGACCCCCACAAAACAAGCTGGCAATGCTCCAAAGAGCATATAATGCAAAGAAAAGAGGTGCAAGCTGGAATTGTCCTTGGGCCCTCCCACCCACCCTTATGTTGTATAAACAGGACACACACACTTTAACAAATCAATATTTTCAGCGCCAGGGCCTGCCACATGACTGTGACTGAAATGATTGGTTCGTTTGGGCCCCACAAAACAAGCTGGCAATTAATCTGTCCCTGTACAAACTGGCTCTACAGAGGCAAGATGTCGTCCTGATCCTCATTGACTGATTTCTCACCCCCTTCAGTGTAGTGTACATCCTCATCCTTACAGAGTATTAATTCGTCCCTGCTGGAATCCACCACCACAGGTCCCTCTGTAGTTTCTGGAGGCTGGTCTTCCCGGAAGAACTGATAATTCATTTTGATGAACATCATGTTCTCCACATTGTGTGGAAGTAACCTCCTACGCTTATCGCTGACAAGGTTACCAGCTGCACTAAAACCTCTTTCAGAGTACACACTGGAGGGGGGGCAATTTAGGTAAAATAGAGGCAGTTTGTACAGGGGCCTCAAAATTGCCTCTTTTTCCTGCCAGTACAGATACGGACTATCTGACATGTCTACTTGGATGCTGTCACCGATGTAATCCTCCACCATTCTTTCAATGGTGACAGCATCATATGCAGTGACACTAGATGTGACAGAAATTGTTGGCAGGTCCTTCAGTCTGGACCAGATGTTCAAAGTTGGTCCTGCCTGCCCTGCATCACTGCCAGTGGGTTGGTTAGGAATCGGATATCTAAGTTGTTTCCTTGCAGCCCCAGTTGTTTCCTGGCAGCCAGCCGCTCGCTCACCCACTGGACCTCACTGCCGCCCTGCACTTCCCGGCCGCTGGATCTCACAGGAAGTGTCCCAATCTCCCTCCCGTCCAGATTGCGGTGAGTTATCTGGGCTGGTCAGGCAAAGCAGCCAATCCCGGGTATCCTGGGAATCCCGGGATTGATCATTTTTTAATCCCAATTCCCGGGAATGAAAAAATGGCCCTGGATTGGCCCCCTAGTTATGGTAAAAAGCAGTAGAGACAGGGGTGCAACACAAAGGAGAAGATTCTCCCAGGGCCATGTATTAATTTGCCTGACCTGTTGTGTCATTACACTGAGGATATAAGGCATATGGATCATGCTCCATTTCGGGTTCCAGTGTATAGATAGACAGTAAATAGGTTAACACCATATGGTCGACATGCATTATGTCGACATGGTCAAAAGATCAACATGTTCAAAAGGTCAACATGAAAATGGTTGACACATATGGTTGACACAAGTTTTCGGGGGGGTCCACATATTTTCAACTTTTTTCTTGATTTACTTTCCATGTGTACAAGACTGGGAATAGTGACCTGTGGTGAGTGCAATGGTAGCGGAGCGAGGCACCTTGCTCGAAGTACAGTATGGCGAGCAAATCGAGCCTGCGAGGGTATATATTTACACTGACTGCAGTCATAGATGATAAAACATACAATATGACACTGTTGAGGATCCTCCAGTTTCTGTGTAGCCATTTGGGGGGGAGGAGGATGCGAGCAAACTTTATTTTATTTTATCTTTACTTTCTTTACTTCATATGACTAATTGTAACTCTCATGCTTGTTTGTTCTGTATTACCTATAGGCCCACTTTCACCAGCTTTTCGCACTGTTTGACAACCGCATGTTATTTGTGCACAATGTATTCATGCTTTATTGGTCTTAAATGTTCCAGCACATTGGGCCTACATCCCAATGACAAATTGTATGTATACTATATCATTATGTTGTGTGAATTGCTTCAATAAAAAATAAAAAATGCAACATTTTTTGTGTCCACTATTTCTGTCAACCTTTTGAACCTATCGGCCTTTTGTACCTGTTGACCTTTTCTGCAGTCTACATTTTCCATGTTGACCTTTTGACCCCATTGACCTAATGCATGTCGGCCATATGGGGTCGACCTAATGACTTTCTGTCTAATTACCATAGATCTTCTATTCCACACCCCTCCATTTGTAATTGCTGTGCCAGGAAAATTCCTTCTTTTAATTGCAAAACATATAAATGGTATCCGGACTCTGGGTCGACACCAATTAGGTGGGCACCCAATGGTTGACAGTGGCTAGGTCGACACTAGATATAGGTCAACACGGCCATTAGGTCGACATGAACAAGGTCAACATGGAAAAAGCTTGACATGGGTTTTTCACTTTTTGTTTACTTTTTCATACTTTCTGATCCACGTGGACTACGATTGGGAACGGTAACCTGTGCAGAGCGAAATGAGCCATACAAGGGGTTGCGGTGCACTAATTGGGGTTTCCGGTCACTTGACGGATAAAACGACACCAGCAAAACATAAAAAACTCATGTCGACCTTTTTTCCCGTCGACCTTGTTCATGTCGACATAATGACTGTGTCAACCTATTTCTAGTGTCGACCTAGCCACTGTCAACCAATGGGTGTCGACCTAATGGGTGTCGACCTAATGGGTGTCGACCCTGAGTCCTATACCCATCGAAATACATAAAAGGATCAAAATGCCAGGGCACCAGTAGAAGTGTTCACTCATAGGTGGTCATTCCGAGTTGTTCGCTCGCAAGCTGCTTTTAGCAGCTTTGCACACGCTAAGCCGCCACCTACTGGGAGTGAATCTTAGCATAGTAAAATTGCGAACGAAAGATTAGCAGAATTGCGAATAGACACTTCTTAGCAGTTTCTGAGTAGCTCCAGACTTACTCTGCCACTGCAATCAGTTCAGTCAGTTTCGTTCCTGGTTTGACGTCACAAACACACCCAGTGTTCGCCCAGACACTCCCCCGTTTCTTCAGACACTCCCGCGTTTTTCCCAGAAACGGCAGCGTTTTTTCACACACACCCATAAAACGGACAGTTTCCGCCCAGAAACACCCACTTCCTGTCAATCACATTACGATCACCAGAACGAAGAAAAAACCTCGTAATGCCGTGAGTACAATACCTAACTGCATAGCAAATTTACTTGGCGCAGTCGCAGTGCGAACATTGCGCATGCGGAATTAGCGGAAAATCGCTGCGATGCGAAGAAAATTACCGAGCGAACAACTCGGAATGAGGGCCATAGTGGCCTTAGGACAGAGATAATGGGGCACTAGCACATTGCCTTGATGCTAATCTCTTGATCTCTTAAGATATACAGTATAGGGCCATATGTATCAAAGCTTGGAAAGAGATAAAGGATAGGACATGAAATCTCAGCAGTTACTACCCCAACAGTTAGGATGCTAACAGCAGCATCCCGACAGTCAAATTTCCGACAGATCCCAGTAAGTATTTTAACCCTACCCCTAACTCTAACCCACCTCTCCCACAGACCAACCTTAACCATCCACTCCCGCCGGCCTAAATCTAATCTCCCCAAGCCTAACACTAACCCTCTCCCTAGTGCCTATCCTTAACCCCTGTACTTAGCTTAGACATCCATTGGGATTCTGATCATCGGGAACCCGACTGCCGTGATCCTGACATCATCACGAGCTAAAATACCAGCCACTCATCTCCCAACTGCCATGTTACAGGCTGTATTTAAAAAAGGACTGGAGCTAATTGGTTGGTACTCTGTCTCTCTCTACGCTTTCTCTCTCTCAAACCTTTGATACATAAGCCCCATAATTATATATTGCTAATGAACCGTAATCTATTTAAAAATATAAAAGAAGATTTATCAATCCTTCTAAAGAGTATCAGTAGAAATGTTGCCCATTGCAAACAATCAGATGTTACTGTAGCTATCATTTAGCTAGTGCAGTATATAAAATGACAGAATTTGATTATTGCTATGGGCAACAACTCCAATGGTCCTCTTTAGAATGTTTGATAAATTACCCACATCATTTCTAGGAATGAGTGGGTTTGGAATTTGGAAATCCAAACCCCACCGTACACCCCCGATCCGAGTCGGGAACCGAGTTCGGCTCTGGTTTTCTCGCCAGACTCTGTTCCCAGAACGAGGCAAAATGTCATCATCCTGATGTCAGATTCTCGTGAGATCCAGACTTTGTATATTTTGCGCCTCCCGTCCCGCCAACTTCACTCCAGTCCTGGAGAATGTAGCGAAAGGACATGTCTCCTCAGTGTCTGTGCAGGAAAGTGGCGTGGCACGTGGGGTGGCGACCTGCTCTTTTGTATCACTCCAGTGTGGTGTCCTGTGCTGCCATAAGTGCAGTGGTGCTGCTGTATAAGTCCAGTCCAGTGGTGCTGTCTTGTGCTGCATCAGTCCAGTGGTGGTGACTTGTGCTGCCTCAGTCCAGTGGTGGTGTCTTGTGCTGCCATATGTCCAGTGGTGCTGCTGTATAAGTCCAGTCCAGTGGTGCTGCCGTATAAGTCCAGTCCAGTGGTGCTGCCGTATAAATCCAGTTCAGTGGTACTGCCGTATAAGTCCAGTGGTACTGCCGTATAAGTCCAGTGGTACTGCTATAAAAGTCCAGTGGTACTGCTATAAAAGTCCAGTGGTACTGCTATAAAAGTCCAGTGTTACAGCCGTATAAGCCCAGTGGTACAGCCGTATAAGTCCAGCGGTACTACCATATAAGTCCAGTGGTAATGATAATAGTAATAATAATAATAATAATTTTATTTATATAGCACTCTTTCTCCAATAGGACTCAAGGCGCTTAACAGATACATAGCATAATATAGCACAGAAAATAATGAAGTACAGAACAGTTTTTCATAAAATACAGAAGCATGTTACTAAAGGGACAATTATGGGAATGCTTGAGTAAAAAGGAAAGCATTGAGTCTACTTTTGAAGGATTCTATAGTTGGGGCCTCTCGCACTGTGCGGGGAAGTGAGTTCCATAGAGTCGGAGCCGCATGACTAAAAGCTCGACCCCCAGTTGAATTACGGAAGATTCTAGGTACTGCTAAAAGTCCTTCATCTACAGATCGCAGTAATCGAGTGGGGCAGTATGGGGTCAGAAGCTGCTTCAGGTACCTTGGGCCCTGGTCATTTAGTGCTTTGTAACTCAGTAAGCCAATCTTGAAGATGATTTGCCATCTTACAGGCAGCCAGTGAAGGGAGTAGAGTATGGGTGTTATGTGGCTAGAACAGTACAGCCGCATTAGTCCAGTGGTACTGCCGTATAAGTCCAGTGGTACTGCCGTATAAGTCCAGCGGTGCTGCCATATAAATCCAGCAGTCAGGGGCGTAGGGAGGGTGGAGCAAGTGGAGCTCGAGCTACAGGCAACGCTGGGGACAGAAGGCGCTGGCTCTCTGTAACACAGGTGAGAGCCGGGATCTCGGGATAGGAGGAGATGACTAGAAGAGAGGGAAGGGGTGGCCACCAAACTGCCTGCATGTTCCATGTTACTGATTGCAGTGCAGAGAGTCCAGTGCAGTTTAGTGTGTTGTGGTGTGTTGTTAGGGAAGTGGGGAGGTTTGGAGGCTTGTCAGAAGAAGCTTCATGGAAGGGCCGAAAGTAGGATTTTCGTCACCCAGGGCAAGGAGGTAATCCCCCCCCCCCCCCAAAAAATAAATAAATAAATAAATAAATTAAAAAAAGACCCATCTAAAATGGAAACAAACAAACCCTGTCAGACTAAAATAATCATATTATTGAAAATTTAGAAAAAAAAATACATAACTACACTACAGCATTTCCTCTCAATGGCGTGTAGCCGGCAGCTTGTTATCGGTTGGTGCTGAGCTGGCAGCTGGGATCATAGCCTGCTTAAAGACACAGCACCAACAGCTCACTTCTATAGCTTGCACGGTGCACCACACGCTAGTCACAGCACAGCAAGAAGAAAGATTTAGACAGTAGCCGGCACAAGAGAGACCCCAGGTACTGGAGCTCACCCGCACAGCGTCGGAGCCAGCTGTGGGCAGACAGGTGGATCAGAGACACTATCCCCGGGAGCCGTCTGCCGCCTTACTGGAGCAGCACAGCACTGCTGGTTAGAAAAAAAACCTGTCCCTCTGTAACTCCTCGGCACCCCCTCAAATCCTGCACCCGGGGCGCATGCCCCCTTAGCCTCCCCCCCTAGTTGCGGCCCTGTTCATGGCTGTCAGGTATCTGCATTCAGTGATCTGGAACATGTAGGCAGTGTGGTGGCCACCCCTTCCCTTTCCTCAGTCCTTTCCTTCTACCCACGGAGGCCCAGACTGTCAATCACATAGAAGCTCTGCCCCTCCAAGCTAGAACGAGGAGCTGCTGCTCTGCTATTGCCCATTTGGTGAGAATTAATGTGTATATATGTGTGTGTATGTGTTTATGTCTGTGTATACTGTGTGTTTATGTGTTTGTGTGTGTAAATGTGTTTGTAAATGTGTGTATACAGTATGTCTGTGTGCATATGTGTGTTTGTTTATGTGTAAACGTGTGTGTGTGTGTGTGTGTGTGTGTGTGTGTGTGTGTGTGTGTGTGTGTGTGTTTTTATGTATATATATATATATCTTTGTATACAGTTTATGTGTGTGTATATTTGTGTTTGTGTGTGTATATATATATGTGTATATGTGTGTGTTTATGTATGTCTGTGTATATATGTGTGTATATTTGTGTGTTTATGTGTGTGTGTATATATGAGTGTGTATACAGTATATCTGTGTATGTGTGTGTTTATGTATGTCTATGTATATCTGTGTGTATATTTGTGTGTTTATGTGTGTGTATGTGTGTATATATGAGTGTGTATATCTCTGTGTATGTGTGTGGTTATGTATGTCTGTGTATATCTGTGTATATTTGTGTATGTGTATATATGTGTGTGTATATATATCTATGTGTATATTTGTGTATTTATGTGTGTGTATATATCTGTGTATATGTGTTATGCACACCAGTGCCTGCAGGAAAGTACTGGTGTCAGGACTGTTATGCACTCCAGTGCCTGCAGGAATGTACTGGTGTTTGAACTGTTATGCAAAACAAATAGACTCACAGACAGACTAGGGAATATGACATAACGTACACAGAAGGTGGTAGGGTAACAAAATACACACAACGTGAACAGAGAAGCCCAGAGGCTAAGGAACTGGGTATCTCCCTTGTATTAGAACTGCTCAGATGTGAAAAGCAAGATGTTGTGTTTTAATACATAGAAAACCCGAAATGCTGTTGCTAAGGGCAACAGCAAAACCCAAAAGGGTTACCAACGGGTGTGGCAGTAAACTCCTTGGTCAGAGATGGAATGATAGACACAAGGAGATTCTCCACAATCCTAATTCTCACTTGCAGTGCACAGGTTCGGTTTACTGCCACTAAACTGACCCCTGACACCTAGCACAGTGAGACAGGATTAGACAGGCAAGTCTTAGAATACAGCCGCAAACTTGCTAAGTTCACAGAGTAGTAACAGAACCCCAGCAAGCTAAACGACTGACTCCAGTCTTACTGCTAGGTCTGGATTGGCAGAGTGTAATACCAAATCCCCAGGCCTATTTGCAGTAAGCAACAAACAAATACAAAGCTACACAGTACTGGCTAACTTTCAGAAACTGACTAACCAACAAAGATTCAGCAGCATCTGCTTACCCTGAAAAGAGGCCTTATAAAGCAGGTGCTGTCCACGCCCCACTCAGACCTCACAGACTGTGAGCACAAAAACCAGCACCGGATCCCCTGCCATGCACAGAGCCTATAACCACTGCACAGCAAAAGACCCGAACCGGAGTATCAGCTGCGCTCAGGTTACTCCGCTAGCACTTGTCTCCCGGTTGCCATGACGACGTGGCAGCACAGGGCAGGAGACCCTAACAGTACCCCCCCTCTGACGAGGGGTCAAAGAACCCCTACCACCGGGTTTATCGGGGAACTGCGAGAAGAAAGAGCGTATCAGTCTGGGGGCATGAAGATCACAACTGCGCACCCATGACCGCTCCTCCGGGCCATACCCCTTCCAGTGCACCAAAAATGACAGCCGACCCCGAACCACCTTGGAGTCAAGAATCCTTTCAATAACAAACTCCCTCTGGCCACGTATCAGAAGAGGGGAAGGTCTTCCACTGGAAGAAGGATTACTAATCGCCCGTTTTAAAAGGGAACAATGAAATGTTTTATTGATACCCAAAGAACGGGGCAGATCTAACTGAAATGCCACCGGATTGATAACCCTGGTGATCTTATAAGGGCCGATGAACCGGGGGCCTAACTTATGAGATGGCTGTCTCAACTTCAAATTCTTGGTAGACAACCAGACGAAGTCTCCTAATTTGAAGCTGCAGGGTCTTTTCCGCTTATCAAAAACCCTTTTGGTCACTAATGACACAGACACAAGGGCTTTCTTCACTTTCCGCCAAATACCTCTAAGGACCGAAACCACAGAGGAACCACCAGGCGTGGAGTCCAGGGGGTCAAAAGAATTGGCCTTAGGATGATGCCCATACACACAAAGGAAGGGAGAGATCCCTGTAGCAGAGTGAGCCGCGTTGTTATAGGCAAACTCCGCCATGGACAGATGAGCAACCCAGTCAGTCTGACACTTGGAGACATAACACCTGAGGAACTGCTCCAAGGACTGGTTCACCCTTTCAGTCTGCCCATTAGACTGCGGATGGTAGCCCGACGACAAGCTGACAGAAATCTGGAGATCGGAACAAAATGCCCTCCAGAATTTGGCCACAAACTGGGATCCGCGGTCAGAGACCACATCAAGTGGCAACCCGTGGAGACGCACAACATGCAGCATAAATAATTCAGACAGGCGTCTGGCCGATGGCAGCCCAACCAGTGGAACGAAGTGCGCCATCTTCGAAAACCTGTCAACGACAACCCAGATGGCTGTCATCCCCGAGGATTTGGGCAAGTCCACCACAAAATCCATTGAAATGTGGGTCCATGGCTTAGATGGGATAGAGAGTGGATGTAGTGGGCCAACAGGAACCCCTCTAGGAGTCTTATTTCGGGCACAGATGTCACATGCCCGAACCCACTGATCCACATCCTTAGCCACCGAGGGCCACCACACCGCCCTAGATAGCAACTCCCGAGTTCTGGCAATACCCGGGTGACCTGCAGACTTCTTGGCATGGAATTCCAGGAACACTCGCTGTCTTAACCTAGGAGGCACAAACAAAAGACCTACCGGAAGGTCTGGAGGAGCCTGCTCCTGTGCTCTAAGGACTAATGATAAGAGGTCCTGGGTAATGCCCACTTTAATACATGATGGGGAAACAATGGGCAACGGCTCCTCGGTGGTCTCCTGGATTGGAGCAAAACTCCGCGAGAGCGCATCAGCCTTGATGTTTTTTGACCCAGGGCGATATGTTATCAAAAAATTAAAGCGAGCAAAAAACAAAGCCCATCGTGCCTGCCTGGCATTGAGACGCTTCGCTGACTCTAAATATGCCAGATTCTTATGGTCAGTGAGAATTGAGACCACAAACTTAGCCCCCTCAAGCCAGTGTCTCCACTCCTCGAGTGCATCCTTAATAGCCAACAATTCCCGGTTACCCACGTCATAATTCATCTCGGCAGGCGAAAATTTACGGGAAAAGTAAGCACAGGGATGAAGGCGATTATCTGACACTCCCATCTGAGAAAGCACTGCCCCAATACCCATCTCAGAGGCATCCACCTCCACCACAAAAGGACGCTCTGGATCTGGGTGTCGCAGCACCTTGGCCGAAACAAATGCCCTTTTGAGACGGGCAAAAGCCGCTTTAGCCTCACAAGACCAGTGAGCAACATCCGCCCCTCTCTTAGTGAGTGCCACCAAGGGCGCCACTATAGACGAAAATCCAGCGATAAATCGTCTATAAAAATTCGCAAAGCCCAGGAAACGCTGAAGCGCCTTCAAACTAGTGGGCTGCACCCAATCCAGGACTGCCTGTACCTTGGAACCCTCCATATGGAAACCTTCTGGGGAGATAATATATCCTAGAAATGCGATTTGCTGAACTTCAAATTCGCACTTCTCCAGCTTCGCCCCAAGCCGGTGGTCTCTGAGTTTCTGGAGGACTAAGCGTACATGCTTCCGATGTTCCTCCAGGGAATGGGAGAAGATTAGGATGTCATCTAAGTATACAACTAAGAATCTATCCAAATATTCCCTGAGCACATCATTCATGAAATCCTGGAAGACTGCCGGGGCATTACAGAGCCCAAAAGGCATCACCAAATATTCATAATGCCCCGAGTGGGTATTAAAGGCAGTCTTCCATTCATCCCCCTCTCTTATTCGGATTAGATTGTACGCACCGCGTAGGTCAATCTTAGAAAAAATGGTGGCAGTACGAAGCTGGTCAAACAAGACCGAAATGAGAGGCAGTGGGTATGAGTTTTTAATCGTGATACGGTTCAATTCCCTGAAGTCGATGCAGGGTCGCAACGAACCGTCCTTTTTACCCACGAAGAAGAACCCCGACCCAACTGGAGACTGTGAAGGTCTGATAAATCCCTTAGCCAAGTTCTCCTGAATGTACTCTGCCATAGCCTGAGTCTCAGGACGTGACAGGGAGTACAACCTGCTCTTGGGAAGCTTAGCATTTGGCAACAAATCAATGGCACAGTCATAGGAGCGATGGGGAGGTAGTACCTCTGCAACTTTTTTGGAGAACACGTCCGCAAAATCTGCATAACACCCTGGCAATCCTGGCAAACTTAGCTGCGAGAACCTGACTGGAAGGCTCAAGCAACTCCTGAAACAATCAGTACTCCAACTAAGAATCTCCCCAGAGACCCAGTCAAATTGAGGATTGTGGGCCCTTAACCAGGGTAACCCCAACACCAATGGGGCAAAAGTACAGACAGTCACATAAAAGAACAATTTTTCAGAGTGTGTGGCTCCAATAAACAAAGAAATCTGGCTAGTGCAAGAGGTAATTTTACCTTGGGATAATGGTTCCCCGTTTAACCCACAAATCTCAATTTCCGATGCCAAGGGTACTAAGGGAACAGAGTGTTTCAGGGCGAATTGGCGGTCCATAAAAACCCCGTCGGCCCCACTGTCCACAAAGGCCTCAGTCTTGACAGTTTGACCGAGGATCTTCAAGGTCACCGGAATGATAAAAGTCTTCTTGGGAAATTCTGACTTCTGGCCTGACAGGATATTTCCCATCACCCTCAGGCCCTGAAGTTTTCCGGCTTTTCTGGGCATGATACTACCACATGACCTTTATTCCCACAGTACAAACACAACCCCTGCTGTCTCCTCCGCATCTTCTCACGCGAGGAGAGGCGGGTAGCCCCAATCTGCATAGGCTCCTCGGAAAATTCCTCAGAGTCTGAGGTTCCCTTGGGAAGGAAGGAAATCTCAGTCTCCCTTTCAAGCCTACGCTCTCTCAGCCGTCTATCCACCCGGATGGATAACTGCATGAGCTGATCCAAGCTATCAGGCAAGGGATGTTGTACCAGTTGGTCCTTTATCTGGTTAGAAAGACCTCTTCGGTACTGGTGTCTCAGGGCTGGGTCATTCCACTGGGTATCATGGGCCAACCTCCGAAACTCCGTACAGTAAACCTCAACTGGCCTTCGCCCTTGCTTAAGGATCGAAATCTGAGCCTCGGCTGAGGCCGTCTTGTCAGGGTCATCATACAACATGCCCAGTGCCGTAAAAAAAGCATCAACACTTTTAAGCGACGGACAGTCAGGCTGCAACCCATATGCCCAGACCTGTGGGTCTCCTTGTAGCAAGGAAATCACTATGCCCACCCGCTGAATCTCTGACCCAGAAGACTGAGGCCTAAGCCGGAAGTATAGCTTGCAGCTCTCCTTGAAACAAAAGAACTGCGAGCGATCTCCAGAAAAACGATCCGGGAGATTTACTTTCGGCTCCTTAACCCCTGCAGGTGCTGCTGCTGCGGGAGCTCCGCCAGCAGCCTGGGAGGTGTGCATTTTAATGGACAAATCATTACATTTTTGAGTCAGGACCTGCACCTGATCAACCACCTGTTGCAACGTATTTTGAGGGGTATGCTCCATATTCCCACAAAATTTCAACAGGAGTATTAGGCTGCTGAATATGTTATGCACACCAGTGCCTGCAGGAAAGTACTGGTGTCAGGACTGTTATGCACTCCAGTGCCTGCAGGAATGTACTGGTGTTTGAACTGTTATGCAAAACAAATAGACTCACAGACAGACTAGGGAATATGACATAACGTACACAGAAGGTGGTAGGGTAACAAAATACACACAACGTGAACAGAGAAGCCCAGAGGCTAAGGAACTGGGTATCTCCCTTGTATTAGAACTGCTCAGATGTGAAAAGCAAGATGTTGTGTTTTAATACATAGAAAACCCGAAATGCTGTTGCTAAGGGCAACAGCAAAACCCTAAAGGGTTACCAACGGGTGTGGCAGTAAACTCCTTGGTCAGAGATGGAATGATAGACACAAGGAGATTCTCCACAATCCTAATTCTCACTTGCAGTGCACAGGTTCGGTTTACTGCCACTAAACTGACCCCTGACACCTAGCACAGTGAGACAGGATTAGACAGGCAAGTCTTAGAATACAGCCGCAAACTTGCTAAGTTCACAGAGTAGTAACAGAACCCCAGCAAGCTAAACGACTGACTCCAGTCTTACTGCTAGGTCTGGATTGGCAGAGTGTAATACCAAATCCCCAGGCCTATTTGCAGTAAGCAACAAACAAATACAAAGCTACACAGTACTGGCTAACTTTCAGAAACTGACTAACCAACAAAGATTCAGCAGCATCTGCTTACCCTGAAAAGAGGCCTTATAAAGCAGGTGCTGTCCACGCCCCACTCAGACCTCACAGACTGTGAGCACAAAAACCAGCACCGGATCCCCTGCCATGCACAGAGCCTATAACCACTGCACAGCAAAAGACCCGAACCGGAGTATCAGCTGCGCTCAGGTTACTCCGCTAGCACTTGTCTCCCGGTTGCCATGACGACGTGGCAGCACAGGGCAGGAGACCCTAACAATATGTATATGTATATATATATATGTGTGTGTATATATGTATTTTTATGTATGTCTGTGTCTAAAATGTGTGTGAATCTATGTATGTATGTATGTGTGGTGGTGGGTGGGGGCGCCGTGATATGGCGCTGCTCCGGGTGTCATGTCTCCACGCTACGCCTTGGCATACAGATGTAGCCACACTCATCCAGTCTGGCACCATGGCATATCCATAGCAATGTAGGTACAGCAAACGTGCCCGCAACTAGTATGCACGCGTGCATCTAAGTATGCACATCCATAGGAATACATGGGCAGCGTACTTAGACGCAGCATGCCTAGGGGAGGCACGTGTGCCCCTGTGACCAAGTTGCAGGTTGGATGAATGTGGCTACATCTGTATTCTACCCCTGGGACTCAAAGTGTGGTGCTTGTTGTGACATTTCAACCAAGTGCCACAGTCCCAAAGTAACATTGATGTGGAGTAGCAGCAGCCAGCAGTGGCATTTAAAAGAAACTGCTAGTTGCTTTTCCTTCATGTCAGCGTCAGGCACGCAGTGACACAATACTGGATTCAGGGTTGGACTGGCCCACAGGGGTACAGGGGAAACCACCGGTGGGCCCTACTGCCTGGGGGCCCACCTCCTGCTCTATGGATCAGGTCCCGACTGTGTACTTGAATTGTACATTATACATATTATCTACAGTGCATTGCAGTTATTAATCTGGTACATTATCATGCATGCACTAGCAGTATTTACTATATACTGTATATTTATCATGGGGTCCATACCATGTTAGCCAAGCCTCTGTGGCAGCTGGCCACACCCCTAAGCATGGGCCTTTACCTCTGCATCCCCTCCAGTGGGCCCTTCATGCCCCAGTCCGACACTGACTGGATTAGTGACATCGTGTAATGCTGTCAGTGTTCTATACACTGCTTAAGTACCAGGTGCCCTAGGCAATAACCTAGGTTGCTGATTGCACTGAAACCATGAAAATCTATTAAGGACAGGGCTTTTACCATTATAAAAATGAATTCAGAATTCTTAAGACCTCTTTGATTCATATAATCATCTGCAAATTTGTAGGAAGACAATTAGGCCCATGTGCAGGGAGCTGGCAATGATAACAAGAAACCTGTAATATAAGAAGGTGTCAAAAGAAAAGTCATGAAGCTTTCATTGCATGGCTTATACTAAATATCTCTTCTCATTCAACAAGTGTCCGCTGAGCACACTGATTACAATGTGCCTGGCATGGAACCTTTGTCATTCCTCACTGACTTCAAATCTATTACAGACGTACTGGCTCTTCATGATGGAAGCAGCAGGGCAGAATGTACCTGTTATATAAAGATACAAGTAACAGGATACATACAGTATGTGGTGCTCAGTGGATCTACGCAGAAATAAAAGTAATTTGTTACCGTTCAACTTTCTTTTCCACCATATTTTCCATGTCTAGCTCATTATAATGAAAGGGAATATAGTTTTACTAGGGGAAGCAACTTCAAATAGTTTCCTTCACTACAAAGTAGAGTTTTTGCCAGCAATTTTAATATATTGTATTACAACAGAGAAGACATTATTAATGCCTGCGATAACCCATCTGTTTGTATGTTTGGTGCAGAGGTTTGCATGGGGAATCCTAATTAACTACAGGACCTATGGGGGTAATTCAGAGTTGATCGCAGCAGCACATTTGTTAGCAGTTGGGCAAAACCATGTGGGTAATTCTGAGTTGATCGCAGCAGGAACTTTGTTAGCAGTTGGGCAAAACCATGTGCACTGCAGGGGAGGCAGATATAACATGTGCAGAGAGAGTTAGATTTGGGTGTGGTGAGTTCAATCTGCAATCTAAATTGCAGTGTAAAAATAAAGCAGCCAGTATTTACCCTGCACAGAATCAAAATAACCCACCCAAATCTAACTCTCTCTGCACATGTTATATCTTCCCCCCTCCTCCCCTGCAGTGCACATGGTTTTGCCCAACTGCTAAAAAATGTCCTGCTGCGATCAACTTGGAATTACCCCCCATGTGCACTGCAGGGGGGGCAGATGTAACATGTGCAGAGAGAGTTAGATTTGGGTGGGTTATTTTGTTTCTGTGCAGGGTAAATACTGGCTGCTTAATTTTTACACTGCAATTTAGATTTTAGTTTGAACACACCCCACCCAAATCTCTCTCTGCACATATTATATCTGCCACACCTGCAGTGCACATGGGGGGTAATTCCAAGTTGATCGCAGCATCAAATTTGTTAGCAGTTGGACAAAACCATTTGCACTACAGGTGTGGCAGATATAACATTTGCAGAGAGAGTTAGATTTGGGTGGGGTGTGTTCAAACTGAAATCTAAATTGCAGTGTAAAAATAAAGCAGTCAGTATTTACCCTGCACAGAAACAAAATAACCCACCCAAATCTAACTCTCTCTGCAAATGTTACATCTGCCCCCCCCCCCCCCCCTGCAGTGCACATGGGCCCTCATTCCGAGTTGTTCGCTCGCAAGCTGCTTTTAGCAGCATTGCACACGCTAAGCCGCCGCCTACTGGGAGTGAATCTTAGCTTATCAAAATTGCGAACGAAAGATTCTCAAAATTGCGAATAGAAATTTCTTTGCAGTTTCTGAGTAACTCGACACTTACTTTGCCACTGCGATCAGTTCAGTGCTTGTCGTTCCTGGTTTGACGTCACAAACACACCCAGCGTTCGCCCAGACACTCCTCCGTTTCTCCAGCCACTCCCGCGTTTTTCCCAGAAACGGTAGCGTTTTTTCACACACTCCCATAAAACGTCCAGTTTCCGCCCAGAAACACCCACTTCCTGTCAATCACACTCCGATCTCCAGAACGAAGAAAAAACTTTGTAATGCCGTGAGTAAAATACCAATCTTCATAGCAAATTTACTTGGCGCAGTCGCAGTGCGAACATTGCGCATGCGCAATTAGCGGAAAATCGCTGCGATGCGAAGAAAATTACAGAGCGAACAACTCGGAATGACCACCATGGTTTTGCCCAACTGCTAACAAATTTGCTGCTGCTATCAACTCTGAAGTAGGCCCTTACTGAGGTCTGTGAGGGCCCTAGGCTGAAGAGTGGTAGGGGCCCTCTACACCAGGGGCAATGAGAAATAGTACAGTACTATATTATAGACATGTAAACTTAGAGATTGTGAACAACACAAAATCAATAGTGTACAGTAAATTTGACATAAATGATTATGGGTAAATATCTTTTAAATTTGACATAAATGAATAAGGGTAAAGTAGTACTGTATGTGTATGTACGGTATGTAACAGAGAATAGATATAACTATGCCAATTAGATCACCCCCACACAACCCATTCAGTTACTGCCTGTCCTGGACCCTCAGCATCTCCGAGTCATCCGACTCCTCCTCACGACTGCTGTGCTCTGCTGCTCCTCAAGTATGCACATCATGGCCTCGTTGCACCTGACATACAAAAAATCTGCAGATCAGAACACACAGGGAAGTTGAAGAAGGGGGTTGTTTGGCCGGGGATCCAGGTCAGTAACATAGCTGTGTGGATGCTGACAGCATCAGCAAACTCCTTCATGTGGTTCCTTACTCAGCTACATACAGTAATTATAGGGCCGGCTAGGCTTGGACTGGCCCGTAGGGGTACAGGGGAAACCACCGGTGGGCCCCACAGCCTGGGGCCCCACCTCCTGCTCTAAGGATTAGGTTCTAGACTGTGCACTTAAATTATACATTATACATATGTTACCTTATTCTAGACTATGGTGTATTTTCTACAGTGCATTGCTGTTATTAATCTGTTATTAATCTGGTACATTATCATGCATTGAGCATCTGAATTTACTGTACATATTTATGAAGGGGCCCAGACTTTGCACTCTCTAATGGTTGGTCAAACCAATGAGGTGGCAGGCCACACCCCCTCAGCAGACTGGCCACACTCCTAAACATGGGCCCCTACCACTGCATTCCCCCGGTGGGCCCTACATGCCCCAGTCTGACACTGGGGCCAACCCTGGGTATCATACTCGTGGTGGAGACCCTTTGGTGGTGTGAGCCCTTAAGCTGCTGCCTACTCAGTCTGCCCCTAAATCTAGCTCTGTTTATCCCAGTTTTGGAATGATTCATCTTGTATGGCCATAATACCTGTTCACTAAGCATTATGTTAACAAAAGATTTTGAAAATGAATGGAGTTGAGGTGAGGCCAAACAGCAAGAACAAATATCATATATCATTTTCATTTTTTAATAACTTTTTCTTGTACTTTTGTCTTCAGCTAGACATGAAGATGAACAGTAGCTTCCAGAGTAATAGCTCTCTCTCTCTCTCTCTCTCTCTCTCTCTCTCTCTCTCTCTCTCTCTTTATATATAACGCTACATACTAAGTATCCAATGTTATAACATAAAGGTACATTTTTCTTGTTGATATAGTATTCTAAGAGTTCACACTATTGTACACAATGATAATCACTTCTCTATCATGATTATACTTGCCCATAAAATTAATTACAGCATGGTAGGTGCATTTCACAAGCTTTGCACAAGTTCTGGGATGTTTCTTCATTGAAATTGATGATATGTAAAATGTTTTGCTCTGCAATCTGTTTTGAGAGGATTTACATTTATAGCCAATGTGTAAATGATAACACAAGGTTTAACAATTCAATTACACTTTTTGCTGCTACTACCTCCTCTTTCTTTTTGATCAGTGTAAATTTTGGTTACTACTATTTTACTTTTTCCCCCAAGATTGTGCACATTAAATTGTGTTGCATGAAAATAAAAATGTGTTTTTACGGTTGAATCATTTCAGTGATATAGTTATTTACAATGATATTAGTTATGTTTTAATTAAACTCCTTTGTTAGAATTTCTATATATAATGTAGTGTATAAAAGAATTCTTGAATTCTGTTAATAAACTAAGGTGGTTACCGTTGTGTTTCCTTAGTTACATTTATTGCACTGACCATCCTGCCAGCCACCCACATCATCTATTCTGAAGCTGTATTTCCAAAGAAATCACTTGAAATACAGTGCTATACTTTATTTCATAAGACATCACTCCAAAATGAAAATATGATGCCAATGCCATTTTTGCTCCCAATACAACATCTAAGACAATACTGTACTTGATATATTGACAGTAGACAAAAGTCATTCAGTAATATTAAATAAGTTTTCCTGAAATACAAACACACCAGAATTTAGGGGTTCCGAGTCGAAACAAGTTCCAGTTTGGAATTACTTTGGATACTCATGGCTCGGGTCCTGTTGTCAGTTCAAAACTAAGATTTAAAAACCGAACGCAGGTTTTGGATTAGAGATATGCACCGCCCCCCGAGTTTTGGTTTTGAATCTGTATTAATTTTATGTTTGGATTTGGTTCTAATTTTGTAAAACCACCCTTACATGTTTAATTTTTGGTTTTGGATCTGTAGTTTTTCAGGGTTTTTTTTTAAATGCTAAAAATAGCTAAAAACATAACAATCCACAAATAGGCTTAAGGCAGCTAACATTGTTGTTTTGTTAATGATTTCTTCTCTACATTGAGAAGAATTTGTGATTATCATCCTCATTCTTACCCTCATCAGTGTTAACATCATCTTTATACAATATTAAGTTATCCCCACTGGAATCCACCATTACAGAAGTCTCTGTTCTTTGACATAATTGTCAGGAAAGGTCTTCCCCATGGCATTTGTAGTTCATGTTTATGTACCCCATCTTTTCCACATTTTGAGGGAGTAGCCACCTGCCCACATTTTGAGGGAGTAGTCTCCTGCGCCGATCAGTCACCAGGTTCCTGGTTGTGCTGACAACTCTTTCCGAGTACACATTGGAGGGTGGGCATCTTATGTAAATTATAGGAACTTTGTACAAAGGCCTCAAATTGCCTAGTTTTCTTCCCAGTAGTCAATGACATGCTCATTGGATAATCCTCCACCATTCTATGGATGGTTACCATCAAACAACAACAGGCATCGCCGGTCAGTGACAGGCTGGTGCGAAAATTCTAATCGCACAGCCATTTGCATGCTGATTGACAGGAAGCGGCCAGTCGTGGGTAGTAACTGACCATTTTTTGGGAGTGTCAGAGAAAACGCAAGCGTTTTCAGGGAGGGTGTGTGACGTCAGCTCCGGACCCGAACAGCCCGTGCTGACCACAGTGTAGGAGTAAGTCCTGGGCTGCGCACAAACTGCACACACTGGTAAAAACCATTCACTGGTGAGTGAGGTGCAAACAGATTTGCAGCTGTCCGCTGACTGAGGAATTTTTTAGGTGTTTGGCGTACACATTCGACTGCACACTTGCACGGCGAATATACACTCCCCTTGGGCTGCGACCAGCGCCGTAACTAGGTGTGTGCTGAAGGGGCATTGCCCACAGCGCACACCTAGTTAGAGCGCATATTCCCCCTGGCTGCGCTCCCACTGCCCGTCCCTGAGGCGGCTCACTGATCGGCGGGTGATTGGCAGGTGGCGGTCGCGGTCAGAGCCTCCGATCTGCGGCGCTGCGCTCTTTCGACGGCTCTCTGTAGGTTGCCATGGCAACTGAACAGCAGAGGCTCCAGCGCCTCATAGAAGTTCAGGACAGCTGAGCGACGGCTCAGCTGTCCAATGGTGTTAAGGTGCAGCCTGCGGCTCAGTCATTGGCTGGGCACGCAGGCTGCAGGAGAGAGGAGTTTGTGGAGCCAGCCAGCAGAGTGCCACAAGCAGCTTGCCAGCTGCAGAGAAAAAAAAGTAAGCTAGCTGTATTTTTTTATTTTTTGTTTAAATCATCCTGCTGTTATAATGTTGTTGTTTTTTATTATGCTGCGGTTTATAAAATTGGAATTTTTGGCTCTCTGTGTTGCTTTATGTGTGTGTCTATGTATGTAATGTGTGTGTGTGTGTGTGCGTGTGCGTGTGCGTGTGTGTGTGTGTGTGTGTGTGTGTATATATATATATATATATATATAGGTAGCAAACTGTGTAACAAACAGCGGCACTCAGAGACTGACACAGCGTGAATAAAGTGCTGGTGCTTTTAATTCATGGCTGGTAACTCCAACGTTTCGGGGCACGCAAGCCCCTTTTTCAAGGTGAGCCAAATACAAAGTGTGAAAACAGTGCAAAACATTTACCTTTATGGTGAGGAGGACCCACGTGTGGGAAGGTGTGCAGCGTCCTGGGGAGCCTGGAGCTTCCGCCCTGGATGTGGTGACGTGTCAATGCCCCGGTCACGTGACCTCCAGCGTGTCCCGGGCCGTCACGTTGCCTTGGCAACCAGACGCTCCTTGGTTGCCATGGATGCCTACGGCAAGTGCGGGTGCTGGGGTTGCGGAGGAAGCGTGACTTCAGGCTGAGGGTGATTGAGAGTGAAATGACAATTACATAAGATAGGAAGAAACTGTTACAGTGTGCTGTCGTAACATACAGCATACCAAAAACAGACATGATAAACTGGATTAAAAGATCACCTGGTAGTCTAGCACTAGCAATCTCATAATGGATCAAAGAGTCATTAATGATAAACACCTAAATTATACAATACTATACCAGTGAGAGAAATACATATTAAGCGGCACGCATAAGTCATAAAGTGTGAGGGCTGATGGGTCTGGTACATGACCAGATGGCACCTGAGCAACATATCCATCGCTAGGAGAGTGCCGATCCGACAATTGCAAGTATATATATATATACGTATGTTTATATGGGATGCTGTCTGCCGTAATGTGTAAAAGGGGGACGCTGTCTGCCGTAATGTGTAAAAAAGGGGATGCTGTCTGCCTTAATGTGTAAAAAGGGGACGCTGTCTGCCGTAATGTGTAAAGAGTGGACGCTGTCTGCCGTAATGTGTAAAAATGGGACGCTGTCTGCCGTAATGTACAAAAAGGGGACGCTGTCTGCCGTAATGTGTAAAAATGGGACGCTGTCTGCCGTAATGTACAAAAAGGGGAATCTGTCTGCCGTAATGTGAAAAAGGGGCTCTACCTGGTATAGTGGTGCTACTGTGCGACGTAATTTGATTAATGTAGACTACTGTGCACCATTATATGAATTGGTATTAATTTGTGGCCACACCCCTTTCCCGTGAATCCACGCCCCTATATTTTTTGCACGCGCCTACGGCGCGCACTGCCCCCGGTTTACGTTAAGTGGGGGCAATGCCGTTTCTTGCACACAGCACTAAAATTTCTAGTTACGGCACTGGCTGCGACTATCTAATCGCAGGACAACAATATTAGCAGGTCTGAATTAGGCCCCTAGTCGTTTAATCTATGTACACAATGTAAAGAGATGTTATTCTCATACTCATAATTGAGGTAACAGTGACCGCTATTGTCTTTTATTGTTTGTGTATATTTACTAGATTGACCTTTGTGCCTGTTAATGCTTATTTAGGAGATTTTTCCCCAGAGAGCAGGGTATACAAGCTGCAATTT
This sequence comes from Pseudophryne corroboree, assembly GCF_028390025.1. Classification (NCBI taxonomy): domain Eukaryota; kingdom Metazoa; phylum Chordata; class Amphibia; order Anura; family Myobatrachidae; genus Pseudophryne; species Pseudophryne corroboree. Next base: position 102,809,307 of record NC_086451.1, on the reverse strand, counting down.
ACAAGTACAAAATGAGCCTCTTTGTTGGGACAAAGCCTGCACCGTATACTCACATGAAAATGACTAACTTGATTCCAGACACAGAAGCAAGTGGCAGGGCTCTCTAGATTGAAAAGACTGAATATTCACTCAGATTAAACTAAGTAGAATTAAAAAACTTTTCTTAATAAACTGTATTTGTTGGGACTAGTGCCTCTTCGTATGTTTTATTCATGCTATGTATCCAAAGAACTTTATTTCCACTGGGAACAGTGTGCACCAGTAAAAAAAGAATATAATATTGCCCTGTATATTAGGAAGAGCTCTGGGATGTGTCCACCAATAAAACCAAAATATAATGCTGGCCTGGTAGTATAATGTGCTCTCTGTCCAGAGACCTGTGCGAAATGGTGGCCAAAACATGTGAGATCCGATGCCCGGGAAGACAACATTTTGCCTCGTTTTGTAATCTGAGCTTTGCGGGAATACCCGAGGTGGGTTTTCCATTGGATTGGATTGGAATGCTTGGTTTCTAGAAAACCGAGCATTCACATCTTTACTTTGGATGGTTTTAGCTGTTTTGTTGATGTTTTATCAATGTTTATACAGATGTGTCTTCATAGTTTGTTGCTGCAGGAGCTCGCTTGCCGTGGCATTGCTGCAATGCCTGCAGCCCATTGTCTGCTAATAATTAAGGGCGCATGCGCACGCATGCTGCCACTATCACCGGCAAGTAACAATAACGAAAAGTACGGGAGCATAGCTTCCTGCTACCACTGTTAAGTGACCGCTACCATCTTCCCCTCGATGTTATGGGTTGTATCGCTCCCTGCTACCTGCGTACTCATTGATGGAGTGTCGGTTTTGAGTAGCGGGAGCGTATATACGTTGTGCCCGGAATCATAGCATTGCAGGCAAAGTTCTATAAGGACACATCTGTAGATAAAGAATCTAAAACTGAACCAAAAATCGAATCTTAACCAAAACACTCAAGGGTGATTTTGCATAAACCAAAACACGATGATAAATTAGAACCAAAACCAAAACACAGGGGCTCCACGCACATCTCTAGTTCTAACTAGTGAGGTGCAATGAGGTCAATAGCTGGTGAGGCACTGGCTAGTATCAGACCAAGATTTACACACACACATATATGATTTGGTGGTAAGTTTTGACTATAAAAATTATTAAAATAACACAAGGATAATATGAACAATACAAAGATGATATTTATATAATATCTTCTTTTTATTATTCTGTTCATTTTTATACTCAAAACTCTGGAGCGTACTGGAGTATGACAGGGGAGGCTCTGCTTTTCTTGCCTACCCTGACTGCACTTTATTGGTTCTAACATAATTGAAGGTTGTAACTTTACTGCAGTGTTACTTAAACACTGTTGAACTAAACAAACGATCTTTAACTAATCATTGCAGCCATTGCTGATATTGCTACAATTAAAGAAAGTTATGAGATGCCTCTTTTAGGCTGTTAGCCAAGATGGGCCTATCTCCAACCACTTAGAGTTTTTTGGCACTATTAATTACAGTAATTCACCATTAATACACTTGCTTCAGTCCTTTCCCCTGCTACACTTACATGTTACCAGCACAATCTTAATTACAAAGTATCTGAATACTCAACACTGGAGCTAACAAGGGATCAGTTGTACTTATAATTCATTTGTACAGTGATATATTGCTAAAGGCTTTTTGTTCCATATGAATGAGGCTCTGTGGTTCCACGATACAGTGATACTTCTTACTTTGCATCCTGTCTAGTGAAAGTGCTGGGTGCAGTTGGCCTTGTACTCTTCTCTTAATCTTTAATGAGGAGATTAATCAAATTTTGGAGATAAATAAAGTGGAGAAAGATAAAGTGCCAACCAATCAGCTTCTGTCATTTTACAGGCTGTGCTAGCAAAATTGCAGTTAGGAGCTGATTGGTTGCTACTTATTCTCACTCCACTTTATCTCTCTGCAAGTTCTGATACATCTAAGCACTATTCTAGATTCTTATGGTGTCCCGTAAGTGTGAAGAGTAGGCATGCACCATGATATGTCCTAAGCAAAAAGCTATAAAAATCAGGGTGTCTTAAGGCCAGTACACACTAGCCGATCCCCGCCGATGCCGATATTGGCTTCGGCGGGGACCTGGCGGGGTGCCGGCATAAGCAAGTGCATACACACTTGCCGATGCCAGCGGGGAAGGCAGCGATGGTGGGGGGCGGCGGGGGGAACAACGGCATGCAGCATGGCTGTCGTTAACGAGGACCTCCCTCGTCTATACATGTTCAGATGAGGGAGAGGGTCATTAACGATGCACGGGAGCGCGCATCGTTAATGACATTGAGTGTACACACTGGTAGCGATTGTGAAAGGTTCGCTCAGATTGACCCTTCTGAGCGAGATCTTTCACTTTTTCATCTAGTGTGTATGGGGCTTTACTCCCTGGATCATACATGCTTCTAACATTAGGTTTAAAGTGTGGGCATTGGTCATTGGTATAGTCACTGAGTAGGGCAATGGCAGCTACTTGGTCACTCTGTAGGAAATACTGCTGGTAAAATAAATGGGGGGACAATGGCTGCTCAAACAAGTACCCATCACAATTTTAATTTAATATGCTGAGCAATCTTGAAACAGCATGCAGCGCTGTATAATCGCTGTATGTGCGCTGGTATAATCCATGTGTGTGCGGTCCTGGCTACTATTATAGATCATATTCATAAACCAACGAGTAGGTGCCCCATAAATCAATATATGGGGCACTGGCCCTCAGTCATATGTGGTTGGAGTTGTTATTGCTTATGCTTACATAGAAGGGCAAGGCAGAAGGTTTAATGGTTAGTAATACTGCCACAGCACTAGGGTGGCCAATCCTGGGATTCTGTCCTAAAATTGTCCGGGATTCAATCCCGGGATTGGAGCTTCCAATCCCAGGGATTTTGGGATTGGCCACCACATTAGTTTTTTCTATGCCGGGCAGCGTTGAGCGTCCTCAGGCCTCCCCCTGCTTAGTTCCCCCTCAAAAGTAACTTTAGTGTGTAAGTGTGTATGTACATGGGCAGACTAGATGGGCCAAGTGCTCTTATATGTCATAACATTCTATGTTTCAATGTTTCTAAACTTTTTACTGATTTCAATCTTATTCATTTATTTATTTATTAACAATTTCTTATATAGCGCAACAAATTCCGTTGCGCTTTACAATTGGACACAATGATAAAACAAATCTGGGTAATAACAAATGGTCATAGAGGTAGGAAGGCCCTGCTCGCAAGTTTTCAATCTATATGGAAATAGGCATTGATACTCAAGGATAGGTGCTATCTATTGCTGGCCTGGCCAACCTGTGGCTCTCCAGCTGTTGTTAAAATTAGTGATGAGCGGGTTCGGTTTCTCGGAAACCGAACCCCCCGAACTTCACGCTTTTTACACGGGTCCGAGGCAGACTCGGATCTTCCCGCCTTGCTCGGTTAACCCGAGCGCGCCCGAACGTCATCATCCCGCTGTCGGATTCTCGCGAGGCTCGGATTCTATCGCGAGACTCGGATTCTATATAAGGAGCCGCGCGTCGCCGCCATTTTCACACGTGCATTGAGATTGATAGGGAGAGGACGTGGCTGGCGTCCTCTCCGTTTAGAGTAGACTAGAGAGTAGTAGAGACACTTGATTTACTAATTTTGGGGAGCATATTAGGAGTACTACTTTCTGATAGTGTGACCAGTGACCACCAGTTTAATTAATCCGTTCTCTGCCTGAAAAAAAATGATACACAGTGTGACACAGTCACATACCATATCTGTGCTCAGCCTCAGTGTGCTGCATCATCTATGTAATACTGTATATCTGACTGTGCTGAGTGCTCACTGCTCACACAGCTTAATTGTGGGGGAGACTGGGGAGCAGTTATAGCAGGAGTACATATTTTAACAGTGCACACTTTTGCTGCCAGAGTGCCACTGCCAGTGTGACTGACCAGTGACCACTGACCACCAGTATATTGTGATTGTCTGCCTGAAAAAGTTAAACACTCGTCGTGTGGTGTTTTTATTCTATAAACGCATTCTGCTGACAGTGTCCAGCAGGTCCGTCATTATATAATATACACCTGTCCGGCTGCAGTAGTGATATATATATATTTTTTATATCATTATCATCCAGTCTATATTAGCACTGCAGCAGACGCAGTACGGTAGTCCACGGCTGTAGCTACCTCTGTGTCGGCAGTCGCTCGTCCATCCATAATTGTATACCACCTACCCGTGGTGTTTTTTTTTTTCTATCTTCTTGATACTAGTAGCTTACTTTAGGAGTCTGCAGTGCTGAGCTGACAGTGTCCAGCAGGTCCGTCATTATATAATATGTACCTGTCCGGCTGCAGTAGTGATATATATATATTTTATATCTCATTATCATCCAGTCTATATTAGCAGCAGACGCAGTACGGTAGTCCACGGCTGTAGCTACCTCTGTGTCGGCAGTCGCTCGTCCATCCATAATTGTATACCACCTACCCGTGGTGTTTTTTTTTTTTTCTATCTTCTTGATACTAGTAGCTTACTTTAGGAGTCTGCAGTGCTGAGCTGACAGTGTCCAGCAGGTCCGTCATTATATAATATATACCTGTCCGGCTGCAGTAGTGATATATATATATTTTTTATATCATTATCATCCAGTCTATATTAGCAGCAGATGCAGTACGGTAGTCCACGGCTGTAGCTACCTCTGTGTCGGCAGTCGCTCGTCCATCCATAATTGTATACCACCTACCCGTGGTGTTTTTTTTTTTCTATCTTCTTGATACTAGTAGCTTACTTTAGGAGTCTGCAGTGCTGAGCTGACAGTGTCCAGCCGGTCCGTCATTATATAATATATACCTGTCCGGCTGCAGTAGTGATATATATATATTTTTTATATCATTATCATCCAGTCTATATTAGCAGCAGACGCAGTACGGTAGTCCACGGCTGTAGCTACCTCTGTGTCGGCAGTCGCTCGTCCATCCATAATGGTATACCACCTACCCGTGGTGTTTTTTTTTTTTTCTATCTTCTTGATACTAGTAGCTTACTTTAGGAGTCTGCAGTGCTGAGCTGACAGTGTCCAGCAGGTCCGTCATTATATAATATATACCTGTCCGGCTGCAGTAGTGATATATATATATTTTATATCTCATTATCATCCAGTCTATATTAGCAGCAGACGCAGTACGGTAGTCCACGGCTGTAGCTACCTCTGTGTCGGCAGTCGCTCGTCCATCCATAATTGTATACCACCTACCCGTGGTGTTTTTTTTTTTCTATCTTCTTGATACTAGTAGCTTACTTTAGGAGTCTGCAGTGCTGAGCTGACAGTGTCCAGCAGGTCCGTCATTATATAATATATACCTGTCCGGCTGCAGTAGTGATATATATATATATTTTTTATATCATTATCATCCAGTCTATATTAGCAGCAGACGCAGTACGGTAGTCCACGGCTGTAGCTACCTCTGTGTCGGCAGTCGCTCGTCCATCCATAAGTATACTAGTATCCATCCATCTCTATTGTTTACCTGAGGTGCCTTTTAGTTGTGCCTATTAAAATATGGAGAACAAAAATGTTGAGGTTCCAAAAATAGGGAAAGATCAAGATCAACTTCCACCTCGTGCTGAAGCTGCTGCCACTAGTCATGGCCGAGACGATGAAATGCCAGCAACGTCGTCTGCCAAGGCCGATGCCCAATGTCATAGTACAGAGCATGTAAAATCCAAAACACCAAATATCAGTAAAAAAAGGACTCAAAAATCTAAAATAAAATTGTCAGAGGAGAAGCGTAAACTTGCCAATATGCCATTTACCACACGGAGTGGCAAGGAATGGCTGAGGCCCTGGCCTATGTTCATGGCTAGTGGTTCAGCTTCACATGAGGATGGAAGCACTCAGCCTCTCGCTAGAAAAATGAAAAGACTCAAGCTGGCAAAAGCACAGCAAAGAACTGTGCGTTCTTCGAAATCACAAATCCACAAGGAGAGTCCAATTGTGTCGTTTGCGATGCCTGACCTTCCCAACACTGGACGTGAAGAGCATGCGCCTTCCACCATTTGCACGCCCCCTGCTAGTGCTGGAAGGAGCACCCGCAGTCCAGTTCCTGATAGTCAGATTGAAGATGTCAGTGTTGAAGTACACCAGGATGAGGAGGATATGGGTGTTGCTGGCGCTGGGGAGGAAATTGACCAGGAGGATTCTGATGGTGAGGTGGTTTGTTTAAGTCAGGCACCCGGGGAGACACCTGTTGTCCGTGGGAGGAATAGGGCCATTGACATGCCTGGTGAAAATACCAAAAAAATCAGCTCTTCGGTGTGGAAGTATTTCAACAGAAATGCGGACAACATTTGTCAAGCCGTGTGTTGCCTTTGTCAAGCTGTAATAAGTAGGGTTAAGGACGTTAACCACCTCGGAACATCCTCCCTTATACGTCACCTGCAGCGCATTCATCATAAGTCAGTGACAAGTTCAAAAACTTTGGGCGACAGCGGAAGCAGTCCACTGACCAGTAAATCCCTTCCTCTTGTAACCAAGCTCACGCAAACCACCCCACCAACTCCCTCAGTGTCAATTTCCTCCTTCCCCAGGAATGCCAATAGTCCTGCAGGCCATGTCACTGGCAATTCTGACGAGTCCTCTCCTGCCTGGGATTCCTCCGATGCATCCTTGCGTGTAACGCCTACTGCTGCTGGCGCTGCTGTTGTTGCTGCTGGGAGTCGATGGTCATCCCAGAGGGGAAGTCGTACTCGTAAGACCACTTTTACTACTTCCACCAAGCAATTGACTGTCCAACAGTCCTTTGCGAGGAAGATGAAATATCACAGCAGTCATCCTGCTGCAAAGCGGATAACTGAGGCCTTGGCATCCTGGGCGGTGAGAAACGTGGTTCCGGTATCCATCATTACTGCAGAGCCAACTAGAGACTTGTTGGAGGTACTGTGTCCCCGGTACCAAATACCATCTAGGTTCCATTTCTCTAGGCAGGCGATACCGAAAATGTACACAGACCTCAGAAAAAGACTCACCAGTGTCCTAAAAAATGCAGTTGTACCCAATGTCCACTTAACCACGGACATGTGGACAAGTGGAGCAGGGCAGGCTCAGGACTATATGACTGTGACAGCCCACTGGGTAGATGTATGGACTCCCGCCGCAAGAACAGCAGCGGCGGCACCAGTAGCAGCATCTCGCAAACGCCAACTCTTTCCTAGGCAGGCTACGCTTTGTATCACCGCTTTCCAGAATACACACACAGCTAAAAACCTCTTACGGCAACTGAGGAAGATCATCGCAGAATGGCTTACCCCAATTGGACTCTCCTGTGGATTTGTGGCATCGGACAACGCCAGCAATATTGTGTGTGCACTGTGCATTAAATCTGGGCAAATTCCAGCACGTCCCATGTTTTGCACATACCTTGAATTTGGTGGTGCAGAATTATTTAAAAAACGAGAGGGGCGTGCAAGAGATGCTGTCGGTGGCCAGAAGAATTGCGGGACACTTTCGGCGTACAGGCACCACGTACAGAAGACTGGAGCACCACCAAAAACGCCTGAACCTGCCCTGCCATCATCTGAAGCAAGAAGTGGTAACGAGGTGGAATTCAACCCTCTATATGCTTCAGAGGTTGGAGGAGCAGCAAAAGGCCATTCAAGCCTATACAACTGAGCACGATATAGGAGGTGGAATGCACCTGTCTCAAGCGCAGTGGAGAATGATTTCAACGTTGTGCAAGGTTCTGCAACCTTTTGAACTTGCCACACGTGAAGTCAGTTCAGACACTGCCAGCCTGAGTCAGGTCATTCCCCTCATCAGGCTTTTGCAGAAGAAGCTGGAGACATTGAAGGAGGAGCTAACACAGAGCGATTCCGCTAGGCATGTGGGACTTGTGGATGGAGCCCTTAATTCACTTAACAAGGATTCACGGGTGGTCAATCTGTTGAAATCAGAGCACTACATTTTGGCCACCGTGCTCCATCCTAGATTTAAAACCTACCTTGGATCTCTCTTTCCGGCAGACACAAGTCTGCTGGGGTTCAAAGAACTGCTGGTGACAAAATTGTCAAGTCAAGCGGAACGCGACGTGTCAACATCTCCTCCTTCACATTCTCCCGCAACTGGGGGTGCGAGGAAAAGGCTCAGAATTCCGAGCCCACCCGCTGGCGGTGATGCAGGGCAGTCTGGAGCGACTGCTGATGCTGACATCTGGTCCGGACTGAAGGACCTGACAACGATTACGGACATGTCGTCTACTGTCACTGCATATGATTCTCTCCCCATTGAAAGAATGGTGGAGGATTATATGAGTGACCGCATCCAAGTAGGCACGTCAGACAGTCCGTACTTATACTGGCAGGAAAAAGAGGCAATTTGGAGGCCCTTGCACAAACTGGCTTTATTCTACCTAAGTTGCCCTCCCACAAGTGTGTACTCCGAAAGAGTGTTTAGTGCCGCCGCTCACCTTGTCAGCAATCGGCGTACGAGGTTACATCCAGAAAATGTGGAGAAGATGATGTTCATTAAAATGAATTATAATCAATTCCTCCGTGGAGACATTGACCAGCAGCAATTGCCTCCACAAAGTACACAGGGAGCTGAGATGGTAGATTCCAGTGGGGACGAATTGATAATCTGTGAGGAGGGGGATGTACACGGTGATATATCGGAGGATGATAATGAGGTGGACATCTTGCCTCTGTAGAGCCAGTTTGTGCAAGGAGAGATTAATTGCTTCTTTTTTGGTGGGGGTCCAAACCAACCCGTCATTTCAGTCACAGTCGTGTGGCAGACCCTGTCACTGAAATGATGGGTTGGTTAAAGTGTGCATGTCCTGTTTATACAACATACGGGTGGGTGGGAGGGCCCAAGGACAATTCCATCTTGCACCTCTTTTTTCTTTCATTTTTCTTTGCGTCATGTGCTGTTTGGGGGGTGTTTTTTGGAAGGGCCATCCTGCGTGACACTGCAGTGCCACTCCTAGATGGGCCAGGTGTTTGTGTCGGCCACTAGGGTCGCTTAGCTTACTCACACAGCTACCTCATTGCGCCTCTTTTTTTCTTTGCGTCATGTGCTGTTTGGGGAGTGTTTTTTGGAAGGGCCATCCTGCGTGACACTGCAGTGCGACTCCTAGATGGGCCAGGTGTTTGTGTCGGCCACTAGGGTCGCTTAGCTTACTCACACAGCTACCTCATTGCGCCTCTTTTTTTCTTTGCGTCATGTGCTGTTTGGGGAGTGTTTTTTGGAAGGGCCATCCTGCGTGACACTGCAGTGCCACTCCTAGATGGGCCAGGTGTTTGTGTCGGCCACTAGGGTCGCTTAGCTTACTCACTGTTATGCACACCAGTGCCTGCAGGAAAGTACTAGTGTCAGAACTGTTATGCACTCCAGTGTCTGCAGGAATGTACTGGTGTTTGAACTGTTATGCAAAACAAATGGACTCACAGACAAACTGGGGAATATGACATAACGTACACAGAAGGTGATAGGGTAACAAAATACACACACAGTGAACCGAGAAGCCCAGAGGCTAAGGAACTGGGTATCTCCCTTGTATTAGAACTGCTCAGATGTAAAAAGCAAGATGTTGTGTTTTAATACGTAGAGAACCCGAAATGCTGTTGCTAAGGGCAACAGCAAAACCCTAAAGGGTTACCAACGGGTGTGGCAGTAAACTCCTTGGTCAGAGATGGAATGATAGACACAAGGAGAGCCTCCACAATCCTGATTCTCACTTGCAGTGCACAGGTTTAAGCTTACTGCCACTAAACTGACCCCTGACACCTAGCACAGTGAGACAGGATTAGACAGGCAAGTGTTAGAATACAGCCGCAAACTTGCTAAGTTCACAGAGTAATAACAGAACCCCAGCAAGCTAAACGACTGACTCCAGTCTTACTGCTAGGTCTGGATTGGCAGAGTGTAATACCAAATCCCCAGGCCTATTTGCAGTAAGCAACAAACAAATACAAAGCTACACAGTACTGGCTAACTTTCATGAACTGACTAACCAACAGAGATTCAGCAGCATCTGCTTACCCTGAAAAGAGGCCTTATAAAGCAGGTGCTGTCCACGCCCCACTCAGACCTCACAGACTGTGAGCACAAAAACCAGCACCGGATCCCCTGCCGTGCACAGAGCCTATAACCACTGCACAGCAAAAGACCCGAACCGGAGTATCAACTGCGCTCAGGTTACTCCACTAGCACTTGTCTCCCGGTTGCCATGACGACGTGGCAGCACAGGGCAGGAGACCCTAACAGTACCCCCCCTCTGACGAGGGGTCAAAGAACCCCTACCACCGGGTTTATCGGGGAACTGCGAGAAGAAAGAGCGTATCAGTCTGGGGGCATGAAGATCACAACTGCGCACCCACGACCGCTCCTCCGGGCCATACCCCTTCCAGTGCACCAAAAATGACAGCCGACCCCGAACCACCTTGGAGTCAAGAATCCTTTCAACAACAAACTCCCTCTGGCCACGTATCAGAAGAGGGGAAGGTCTTCCACTGGAAGAAGGATTACTAATCGCCCGTTTTAAAAGGGAACAATGAAATGTTTTATTAATACCCAAAGAACGGGGCAGATCTAACTGAAATGCCACCGGATTGATAACCCTGGTGATCTTATAAGGGCCGATGAACCGGGGCCCTAACTTATGAGATGGCTGTCTCAACTTCAAATTCTTGGTAGACAACCAGACGAAGTCTCCTAATTTGAAGCTGCAGGGTCTTTTCCGCTTATCAAAAACCCTTTTGGTCACTAATGACACAGACACAAGGGCTTTCTTCACTTTCCGCCAAATACCTCTAAGGACCGAAACCACAGAGGAACCACCAGGCGTGGAGTCCAGGGGGTCAAAAGAATTGGCCTTAGGATGATGCCCATACACACAAAGGAAGGGAGAGATCCCTGTAGCAGAGTGAGCCGCGTTGTTATAGGCAAACTCCGCCATGGACAGATGAGCAACCCAGTCAGTCTGACACTTGGAGACATAACACCTGAGGAACTGCTCCAAGGACTGGTTCACCCTTTCAGTCTGCCCATTAGACTGCGGATGGTAGCCTGACGACAAGCTGACAGAAATCTGGAGATCGGAACAAAATGCCCTCCAGAATTTGGCCACAAACTGGGATCCGCGGTCAGAGACCACATCAAGTGGCAACCCGTGGAGACGCACAACATGCAGCATAAATAATTCAGACAGGCGTCTGGCTGATGGCAGCCCAACCAGTGGAACGAAGTGCGCCATCTTCGAAAACCTGTCAACGACAACCCAGATGGCTGTCATCCACGAGGATTTGGGCAAGTCCACCACAAAATCCATTGAAATGTGGGTCCATGGCTTAGATGGGATAGAGAGTGGATGTAATGGGCCAACAGGAACCCCTCTAGGAGTCTTATTTCGGGCACAGATGTCACATGCCCGAACCCACTGATCCACATCCTTAGCCACCGAGGGCCACCACACCGCCCTAGATAGCAACTCCCGAGTTCTGGCAATACCCGGGTGACCTGCCGACTTCTTGGCATGGAATTCCAGGAACACTCGCTGTCTTAACCTAGGAGGCACAAACAAAAGACCTACCGGAAGGTCTGGAGGAGCCTGCTCCTGTGCTCTAAGGACTAATGATAAGAGGTCCTGGGTAATGCCCACTTTAATACATGATGGGGAAACAATGGGCAACGGCTCCTCGGTGGTCTCCTGGATTGGAGCAAAACTCCGCGAGAGCGCATCAGCCTTGATGTTTTTTGACCCAGGGCGATATGTTATCAAAAAATTAAAGCGAGCAAAAAACAAAGCCCATCGTGCCTGCCTGGCATTGAGACGCTTCGCTGACTCTAAATATGCCAGATTCTTATGGTCAGTGAGAATTGAGACCACAAACTTAGCCCCCTCAAGCCAGTGTCTCCACTCCTCGAGTGCATCCTTAATAGCCAACAATTCCCGGTTACCCACGTCATAATTCATCTCGGCAGGCGAAAATTTACGGGAAAAGTAAGCACAGGGATGAAGGCGATTATCAGACACTCCCATCTGAGAAAGCACTGCCCCAATACCCCTCTCAGAGGCATCCACCTCCACCACAAAAGGACGCTCTGGATCTGGGTGTCGCAGCACCTTGGCCGAAACAAATGCCCTTTTGAGACGGGCAAAAGCCGCTTTAGCCTCACAAGACCAGTGAGCAACATCCGCCCCTTTCTTAGTGAGTGCCACCAAGGGCGCCACTATAGACGAAAATCCAGCGATAAATCGTCTATAAAAATTCGCAAAGCCCAGGAAACGCTGAAGCGCCTTCAAACTAGTGGGCTGCACCCAATCCAGGACTGCCTGTACCTTGGAACCCTCCATTTGGAAACCTTCTGGGGAGATAATATATCCTAGAAATGTGATTTGCTGAACTTCAAATTCGCACTTCTCCAGCTTCGCCCCAAGCCGGTGGTCTCTGAGTTTCTGGAGGACTAAGCGTACATGCTTCCGATGTTCCTCCAGGGAATGGGAGAAGATTAGGATGTCATCTAAGTATACAACTAAGAATCTATCCAAATATTCCCTGAGCACATCATTCATGAAATCCTGGAAGACTGCCGGGGCATTACAGAGCCCAAAAGGCATCACCAAATATTCATAATGCCCTGAGTGGGTATTAAAGGCAGTCTTCCATTCATCCCCCTCTCTTATTCGGATTAGATTGTACGCACCGCGTAGGTCAATCTTAGAAAAAATGGTGGCAGTACGAAGCTGGTCAAACAAGACCGAAATGAGAGGCAGTGGGTATGAGTTTTTAATCGTGATACGGTTCAATTCCCTGAAGTCGATGCAGGGTCGCAACGAACCGTCCTTTTTACCCACGAAGAAGAACCCCGACCCAACTGGAGACTGTGAAGGTCTGATAAATCCCTTAGCCAAGTTCTCCTGAATGTACTCTGCCATAGCCTGAGTCTCAGGACGTGACAGGGAGTACAACCTGCTCTTGGGAAGCTTAGCATTTGGCAACAAATCAATGGCACAGTCATAGGGGCGATGGGGAGGTAGTACCTCTGCAACTTTTTTGGAGAACACGTCCGCAAAATCTGCATAACACCCTGGCAATCCTGGCAAACTTAGCTGCGAGAGCCTGACTGGAAGGCTCAAGCAACTCCTGAAACAATCAGTACCCCAACTAAGAATCTCCCCAGAGACCCAGTCAAATTGAGGATTGTGGGCCCTTAACCAGGGTAACCCCAACACGAATGGGGCAAAAGTACAGACAGTCACATAAAAGGACAATTTTTCAGAGTGTGTGGCTCCAATAAACAAAGAAATCTGGCTAGTACAAGAGGTAATTTTACCTTGGGATAATGGTTCCCCGTTTAACCCACAAATCTCAATTTCCGATGCCAAGGGTACTAAGGGAACAGAGTGTTTTAGGGCGAATTGGCGGTCCATAAAAACCCCGTCGGCCCCACTGTCCACAAAGGCCTCAGTCTTGACAGTTTGACCGAGGATCTTCAAGGTCACCGGAATGATAAAAGTCTTCTTGGGAAATTCTGACTTCTGGCCTGACAGGATATTTCCCATCACCCTCAGGCCCTGAAGTTTTCCGGCTTTTCTGGGCATGATACTACCACATGACCTTTATTCCCACAGTACAAACACAACCCCTGCTGTCTCCTCCGCGTCTTCTCACGCGAGGAGAGGCGGGTAGCCCCAATCTGCATAGGCTCCTCAGAAAATTCCTCAGAGTCTGAGGTTCCCTTGGGAAGGAAGGAAATCTCAGTCTCCCTTTCAAGCCTACGCTCTCTCAGCCGTCTATCCACCCGGATGGATAACTGCATGAGCTGATCCAAGCTATCAGGCAAGGGATATTGTACCAGTTGGTCCTTTATCTGGTTAGAAAGACCTCTTCGGTACTGGTGTCTCAGGGCTGGGTCATTCCACTGGGTATCATGGGCCAACCTCCGAAACTCCGTACAGTAAACCTCAACTGGCCTTCGCCCTTGCTTAAGGATCGAAATCTGAGCCTCGGCTGAGGCCGTCTTGTCAGGGTCATCATACAACATGCCCAGTGCCGTAAAAAAAACATCAACACTTTTAAGCGACGGACAGTCAGG